>NW_008332493.1:31201-52040 GCF_000622305.1 Nannospalax galili
TACCAAAAAAAAAAACTGCTACCGCTAGGATTTTATCTTCTAAGGTTGAGACTCTTAAGGGTAAGTCATCACTGTGTAGCCCTCATTTATATCCTTGAAGTCATGTGATACTCCAGAGCTCATGCCATAATGTCTTTGTTAGGTCAAACTCCTTTAAAGATTTAATTTTTTTCAACAGTCAAATAGTAAAAATAGCTGTTACATGTATATTTTTCTCCTCTTTTCCTACATCATAAAAATAGATAACATAGGACTGGAGAGATGACTCAGCCTTTTTGTACACTGGCTGCTCATACAGAGGACCCAGGTTTGGGTCCCAGAACCCACACGGCAGTTAACAACTGTCTGTAACTTCAGTTCCAGGGTATCCAACACCCTCCTCTGGCCTCCAAGAGAATTGCATGACATGGGTATATTTACATACATGCAGGCAAAACATTATTGTACCTAAAATAAAAAAAACAAAAAGAAATAAAATAGGTAACATTTACTTAGCATTTACTGTGTATCAGACCCAGCTATAAGAATTATATTTTGGTTTTTTTGAGACAAGGTTTTCCTGTAGGCCCAGCCAACACGAAGTCTCTATGTTACCAGACTGGCCTCAGTCTCACAGAGATCTCTCTGACTCTGCCTCTCAAATGCTGGAATGCTAGGCTTAAAGGCATGAGCTACCATGCCCAGCCCATTGACTTTAAGACTTGTACATGGAGTCTGTAGTATTGTCTCACTATTAGGCACATAAAGCAGGAAGGTAAATGAACTTACTCAGGTAACATAGCTACCAGTTAGCAACAGCTCCAGACCCAGCAGCACATTCTTTGGAGTCCACATTCTTAACCATGGAGTCTGCATTCTTAGCCAGTCTTATGTGCATCTTTGAAGCAAATCAGATGCATCCCTGCCTGCGTTGTCCAAAATATTTTGTTTCTTCATTTTAGTCATTTGATGTTCTGATTTCTCTTAAAATTCTATTTGCAATAGCTTTCTCTGTCATCAGAGAAGATATCAATAATCCCGTAAAAACAAATTGACTATTAAATTTATATACCAACTCTCTCTCTCTCTCTCTCTCCCCCCTCTCAGTTCCCTTGCTCCTTTTCTCCCTCCCTCCTATTTCTTGCCCCCCTCCACACAGAGTAAGAAAAGGCTATTGTGTTCACATTGGCAACCCATCCTGCAAAGAGATGTTTGGAAGATTACAACTTGGTAATTATACTTTTCTATAACTCCTTGAAATTATGTTGATTAAACAATTCAACTGTATTCTAAATCCAAACTGTTATTACTGGTGAGTTAAATATCACAGCTTAGTATTATTAGGGGTCTCTCATGTGGTACTAAAAAGGATTATGCAGCTGTGCTGTGTCTCTTTTGGAATCCCACAAACCCATGAAGAAGGTTGGCAGAAGCCCATCCATGATGGAACCCATCCATACAGAAGCTCTGCATTCCTTAGATCCTTTGTTGCCCACATAGGAGAGACATATCCAACCTAAACAAAGACATGTGTGAAAAATATAATCAGAAAAGATGAGTCAGAAAATCTGGACTTCAACTCTGACTGTGCTCATCATCTGGCCATGTGGAATTTAATTATCACTTAAGACCCTGGGATTTCTCAGCAAGATTAAGAGTGATTCATTAATAATGTCCCATAGTGACAGCATAGTCCAGTGGCAGTGGCCATGTGGGCTTTGTTCCCTCACTTTTTGACAATTTTTGTTTATTTTTAATAAAATAAACAATATTTTAAAAAGTAGAGTTCCCTTAGAGGACATTCAGAACAGCCCAGAGACAAAGTGTTTGGCTGTTAGATGTCAAAACATTGAGCCATTTCATTTAAAAGAGAAAAATGCACAATTAGTAGACTATCCACTTTGCAATTTTTTGAGTAACATAAACTCTTTCAGAAAATCGGGGGGGCAGGGTTAGCATATTGCCTACATGTAAATGATTTTGTAATCATTTTAGTAAATATATTTTCTAGGTTTTTCAACTTAATGACAAACTTGTTATAAATAAATGAAACCTTCAAAAAATGATTCAGTCATCTTCAACACTTCTGTTTCTTGGAGAGGAAAGTTTTTCAAACATACAGAAGAAAATTATAAAATTTAATTACATTGAATTGCCATTACTACCTCTGGCTACTACATAAATAATGGCTTATTTATTATTTAACACTTCTGAGGTATTCCAAAAAAGTTTACTGCCCAGACTAGATTTTCTACCTTTTTTTTTTTGTAAATTTTTAACTTGAATTTTTGTTTCGTATAGAACATCTTTATCATTATTACACTCCCTTCCCCACTGGCACCTTCCAATAATACCTCCCACTGGAATTCATGCATTCTGTCATTTGTGTCAAGACCTATCATGCCAAGTTAGTGTCCCCAGACATGCCTCAGTGCAAGTTTACCCACTGAGGTCTAGTCAGCCTACCTAGAGTTCCTTCCTTTAAGATCAGCTCTTTCTTACCCAGCACTTGTCAGCTGCCAATAATTCTTTGACTGTGATTGGGACCTGCTGCCCATTTCTACAGTCCTGTGCTGGGATTTTGTCTACTTGAGTTTGCATGGTTCTTGTGCATGCTGACACCATTACTGTAGGTTTATATAAGCAAGGTCCTAGGAAATGGACTCTATTTCCATATGGTCATGTACCTCCTTCCTGGCTCTTACAATCTTTTTGCCCCCCACTTCAAAAATGGTCCCTGAGCCCCAGGTGGGTGGAGTTTAATAAAGGAGTCCTGTCTAAGAAACTATACTCTGCAGACTTATTTTCTATGCTTTGGCTATTTGTGACCTTTTGTGTTCCTGACCCTCTGTTGCATGAGGTAGCTTCACTGATGAGAATTGAGAGATGTGTTAATGTTCTCTCTACACCTTATTCTGTGAGCCTTAGGTGTAGAGGTTGCATTGATGTGCCACTTAGGCTTGGGCAGTTTGCAGACAATCTCCGTGTGTGACCAGTTGTGGAACTATATAATAATCTCCATCTGTTGCAAAAACTTCTTTGATGAATGATTAACTGGGATACTTGCCTGTCTGTATAAGGATCCATATTTTATACATAGTAAGAAATTACATTTATCTAGGGATGTGACAACAATGATATTTTCTCTAAGATTTATGACCTCTTCAGCCATGTGTATTTGGCTATGTTCATAGCACTACACATGAGTTTCCTCCCATTGAGTAGGCTTTAAATCAAATTAGGTAGCTGTTGATTACCCCCAAGATAAAAGTGTCACTACTGCATCCATGCCATTTTCTGTACCAGTCATTGATACGGTTATGAGGTGTTAAAGCTGGAGTTGGACCATGGGTTTGATGTTCTCCCTTAGCAGCTTACATAGTGCTCTCCAAAGCTATGAATGCTAGCCTTCAGGGGAAATGGCTTCCAGGTCAGTTCCAACTCCGTTGTTCCAAATCCTGTGTCCAAAGTATGTCCTGTCTTCAGCAATACGGTCTTTCCTTCAAGTTCTAAGATACAATCAAGAACCGTGGCAATAGCCTGTGTAATTCTGAAAGTCTCTTAGACTACTCTGGCTAATAACTCAAAGGTAGGTTGCTCCTGTCTGACATTGTTTCTTGATATGTAGCCTTCAGCTATACACATGGACTCATGTAGAAATATTATATGTGTAGTTTTTAGTAGGTTGTTGGACTAATATGATTCTCTGATTTTTTACACTAGCTGGGCATTATTTTTTCTCTCCTCTCTCTCTTCCTGTTTAATCCTTGTACCATAACTTCGCTATTTAAAGTGTCCCTTTTCCCAATTTATCCCTTGATAATGCCAGTCTCCCATGGTTCCCCATCCTTGAACTCCTTGTTCCCCTTTATCCTCATAGTCCCTTGTACAACTCTCTTTCTCCTCTCCCATTTAAATACTCCCATTTTACCCATTTTACCCTTAGTAACACCTATCTCCTACTGTTCTCTCTTGGGTTCCTTCTTTCCCTTTACCTCCCAGGTCCCTTTCAATTTTCCTGGTTTCTGCAATTATATCAAGATATATACTCACATATAAGAATTTGGTGCTAGGATCCACAAATGTGGGACAACATATGTTGTTTGTTTTTCTGAGTCTGCTAATTCACTTACTATAACAGTTTCTAGTTCCATCCATTTACCTGAAATTTTCATGATTATGTCTTTCTTTACTGTTGAGCAGAACAGTAGAAATGAATGATGTTTTCATTATCTGCTTGTCAGTTGAGGGACACTTAGGCTGCTTCCATCTCTTAGCTATTGTGAAAAGAGCAGCAACAAGCACGGTTGTAAAAATGTCTCTGCAGTAGGATGAATCCTTTGGGAATATGCCAAGGAGTGATATAACTGGGTCAAATGGTAGGTTCATTTGTAGTTTTTAAAAAATATTTTATCTTTTTATTTCATGTGGATGAGGGTATTGCTTGCAGGTGGGGTGTCAGATCCCCTGGAACTGGAGTTACAGACAATTGTTAGCCAACATATGGGTGCTGGGAATCAAACCCGAGTTCTCTGCAAGAGCAGTCAGTGCTTTTATCCACTGAAAAACGATTTTTATCACCAGCATCCATTTTTAGTTATTTGTGTTATTGTTATTGTTGTTGTTTAGTTGGTTTTTTTTTTTTTTTTTTTTTTTTGAAACAGGGTCTCCTTGTAACCTGGAATTCGCTATGTAGAACAGGCTGGTCTTGAACTACCAGAAATCTGCCTATCTCTGCCTCCTGAGTACTGGGATTAAAGTCATGCACCACATCTGCCCCCCCATTTTTAGTTTAAGAGTTCTCCAAACTGCTTTCCACCACTGGAAACCCACCACCAGTGAATAAGCGTACCCCTTTCCCCACATCCTCTCAGCATTTGTTATCATTTGTTCTCTTGATCTTAGCCAGTCTGACTGAGATAAGATGAAATCCTAAAGTGGTTTTAACTTGCATTTCCCTAGTTACTAACGATGGTGAATACTTTTTAAGATGTTTCTTATCCATCTTTATCTCCTCTTTTGGGAACTCTCTGTTCAGATTCTTAGACCTATTTTAATTGGGTCCTTTGTTTTCTTGATTCTTTGGTTTTCCAGTTCTTTACGTATTTTGGATGTTAAACCTGTCAGATGTGTTGCTGGTAAAGTTTCCCCAATTCTGTGGGTTTCCTCTTTCCTTCCTTGGTTGTTTCTTTTGATGTAAAGAAGCTTTGTAATTTAATGAGGTCTCACTTATTGATTGTTGACCTCGGTGCCTGAGCAGTTGGTATCTGATTGAGAAAGTTATCCCCTATGGCAATATCTTGGAGGGTACTGCCTATGCTTTCTTCTAGCAGTTTCTGAGTTTCAGGTTTCACATTGAAGTCTTTGATCCATTTGGAGTTGACTTCTGTGCAAGGTGAAAGATAAGGGTCTCGTTTCATTCTTCTACAGGTAGAGATCCAATTTTGCCAGCACCATTTGTTGAAGATGCTCTTTCCTCCACTGTGTCTTCTTGCCATCTTTGTCAAATATCAGGTGGCTGAAATTGAATGTACTCATGTTTGGGTCTTCAGTGATGTCCATTGATCTATGTGTCTACTTTTGTGCCAGTACTATGCTGTTTTTATGACTAAAGCTCTGTAATAGAATAATTATTCTGGTAGAATAATCCCCCAAGTGTGCTGAGGGTTGCTTTGGCTATCCTGACTCTTTTGTGCTTCCATATAAATTTTAGGAGTATTTTTTCTAGCTCCATGAAGGATACCATGGGGATTTTAGTTGGGATTGCATTGAATTTATATATTGCTTTTGATAGAATGATCGTTTGCACAATATTAATTCTTTGAATCCATGAGCATGGAAGGTCCATCCATCTTCTGGTATCTTCCTCAGTCTCTTTCTTTAAAGATTTAACATTTTCATTGTAGAGGTCTTTTATGTCTTTGTTCAGGTTTTTTCTGAGATTTGTTTTTAAACTAGTGAGAATGGGAAGGCTTCCATGTACTCTTTCTCTGATTGCTTTTTTTTTTTTCTTTTTCTTTTTTTTTGGTATATAGAAAGGTCACTGGTTTTTGTAGATTAGTTTTGTAACCTGCTACTTTACTGAAAGTGCTAATCCTTTCTGGGAGTTTTCTGGTGGAATTCTTGGGATCTTTTAGGTATAGTATCATATCATCTGCAAAAAAGGATAATATGACCTCTTCTTTTCCAATTAATATTCCTTTAATTTCCTACTCATCTTATTGCTCTAGCACTATATTAAAAAGGAGTGGAGATAGTGGATTGCTTGTCTGGCCCCTGATTTTAATGGGAATTCTTCCAAGTTTTTCTCCATTTTGAACAATGTTGGCTGTGGATTTGTTTTATATAGCTTTAATTAATTGAGGTATGTTCCCTCCAGCCCAGTTCCCTCTAGGATTTTTTAAATAAATGCATGCTGAAATTTGACAAACTCTGTTTCTGCATCTATTGAGATGACCATGTGATTTTCGTCTTTAAGTCCATTTATATTGTTTATGATATTTATTGATTTATGTACATTGAACCATCCCCGAATCTCTAGAATAAAACTGACTTGATCATGGTGAAAGATCTTTTTCATGTGTGTATGTTGTTTGCAAGTATTTTGTTGAGAATTTTTGCATCTATGTTTCATTAAGGATATGGGTTTATAGTTTTTGTTTTTTGTTTTTTGGTTGTCTCTTTAAATGGTTTTGGTATTAGAGTGATACTGGCTTCATAGAAGGACTTTTGGAGTTCTCCCTCTGATTATGTCTTTTTCAATGATTTCAGCAGTATTGGTTGTAGATCTTCTTTAAATGCCTCATAGAATTCTGCTGTGCATTCATCTGGGCCTAGGCTTTTTTCAGTTGGGAGGTTTTATATTACTGTTTCAATTACCTTATATGTTATGGGTCTGTTTAAGCTGTTAATCTCTTCTTCGTTTAGTTTTGGTGGTTCCCATGCCTTTAGATATCCGTCCATTTCTTTTTGGTTTTCAAATTTAGTAGCATATAGGTTTTTAAAGTATTCCCTTACAATTTTCTGGATCTTTTTGTTATCTATTGTGATGTTTCCCCTTTCATCTCTGATTTTGTTTATTTGGAGTTTCTCTTTTTTCTTTTTGTTAACTGCACTAAGGTTTTGTCTACCTTGTTTATCTTTTCAACGAAACAGCTTTTAGATTCACTGATTTTTTTCGTATTGTTTTCTTTATTTCTATGTCAATAATTTCTGCTCTGATTTTTGTTATTTCTTCTTGTCTACTGGTTTTGGGTTTCATTTGTTGTTTCTTTCCAGAGTCTTGAGCTGCAATGTTAAGGCATTTATTTGTACTCTTTCTGACTTTTTAATGTATTCAGTTAGAGCTATAAACACCCCTCTTAGGGCTGCTTTTAAAGTGTTCCAGAGGTTTTGTTGTGTTGTACTATCTTTTTCATTTAGTTCCGGAAATACTTTTACTTCTTTCTTAATTTCTTTGACCCATTCATCTTTCAGGAAAGTGTTGTTTAATCTCCATGAGTTTGTATCATTACTAGGGCTTATTTTCCTTTGCTGTTGATTTTTAAGCTTTGTTACATTGTGGTGTGATAAAACTCATGGAATTATTTCAGTTTTTTGTATTTGTTGATGTTTGTTTTGTGCCTCCATATGTGGTCAATTATAGAGAAAGTTCCATGGGGTACTGAATAGAAAATGTATTCTTTGATGATTAGGTGCACTATTCTGTAGATGTCTGTTAGGTGCAGTTGACATATGATATCATTTAATTCAGATGACTATTCTTTGTCTGGTTGATCTGTCTGATGGAGATAGTCAGGCATTGAAGCCCCCTGCTGAGTCCTCTAGTACTGTTTTTATGAAATTGGGTACATCAGAGTTTGGTGCATATATGTTCATGCTTGTGATATATTCCTGGTCAATTATTTCTTTGGTCAGAATGAAGTGACCCTCTTTATTTCTTCTGATTAGTTTTAGTTTGAAGTCTACTTTGTCAGATGTTAGAATTGCCACATCTACTTGTTTCTTAGTGCCATTTGCTTGGAATATTTTTTCAATCCTCACACCTTAAGGTACTGCCTGTCCTTGAAGGTGAAATGGGTTTCTTGCAGACAACAAAAAGATGGATTTTTTTCTTAATTCATTCAACTAGCCTGTGCTTTTTGACTGGGGAATTCAGTCCATTAATATTTAAAGTTATTAATGAAAAATGTGTATTGAATCCTGTCATTTTTATTTCTGTTCACATTCTTGGTATAGCTATGAATTTCCACAGTTACCTTCATTAAGTTCCTATCTGTATAGTCATTCCTTTCTTCACCTAGTTGTTCCTTTCTTCGGCTCTTTGTATTGCTTCAAGAACTCTCTGAAGGGCTGAAGGGCTGTGGACATGAACTCTTTCAGCCTATTCATGTCGTGGAAGATATTTCTTTACCCTTTAACTATAATAGACATTTTTGTTGGGTAAAGTAATCTGGGTTGGCATCTGTGGTCATTTAGAATTGGGAATACTTTGGTCCACGCTCTTCTGGCTTTCATAGTTTGCATTGAAAAGTCAGCTGTAATTCTAATGGGTTTTCCTTTAAATGTGACTTGTTGTTTTTCTTTTGCAGCTTTCAGTATTCTCTTTCTGTTCTGCACATTTAGTGCTTTTACTATGATATGCTCTGGGGAGTTTCTTTTCTGGTCCTATCTATTTGGTGTTCTATGTGTTTCTTGTCTTTCCTTAATTTGGGGAAATTTTCTTCTACAATCCTGTTGAAGAGCTGGTCAATACCATTAACCTGTGATTCTTCTCCTTCCTCTATGCCTATGATGCATAAATTTGGTCTTTCCATGGTATCCCACATTACCAGTATATTCCATTCCTGTGTTTTTAAAATTTTTCATAATCTTTCCTTGAGTGGTCCAGTTATTCCATTTCATTACCCAGTCTTAATATTCTGTTTTCCATTTCATTCATTCTGTTGTTGAGACTTTCTCCTGTCCTTTCAAATTGGATTATTGAATTTTTCACTTCCTTCTTCATTTCAGCCTCAGTTTTCTTCAATATTTCTCTTTTGTGAATTCAGTCAGAAGTTTATCCTTATCTTTTTTTAGTTCTTTGAGTTGATTTTGTGTGTGTGTGTGTGTGTGTGTGTGTGTGTGTTCTTTAAGTTTGTTGAATTCTTTGATCATGTTTATGGTTTCTTTTAAATTTTGTGTCCTGGATTATCTCTAGGAGGCTCTCATTGTAGAACTCTTTCATAGGACTGGTGGTATTTGGTGGGGACATATTATTTGGAATTTTGTATTATTATTTTGCCATTGTGGTTTTGGCATGTGGGTTTCTTTTGTTGTTTGTGGCTCTGCTATGAAGCTCAAGCACTTCTTTGTTGAACCGAAGTCTGATTCTATTTGTATTCTTGATGTGCCTTGGTTGTTTTCTTATTGGGTATGAAAAGCTGGCTCATTTAGGCTTCAGGGTCTCACTTTTGATTTTATGTTGGAGGGACCAGATGGCTCTACTTCAACTACTCAGGAGCTCCTGCAGAGGCCTGAGTTAGGCACCAGACAGGTACTCTCAGGCTTCCTCTTAGGTCTGGGTCTCTACTAGCCAGCAGGCACCATAAAATTTGGGAAACTTGCTAGGTGGAGGCAATATTCAGGTGCTCTTGAGCAGTCTGCAAAGGTCTGGGTCCCTATTATCCAGAAGAAAAGTCTAGCCTTCCAACATTGGGAGGGACTGCAAGTGGTCCCAATGTAGGGGAATGGGCATGGCATGATTTGGGAAGTTCATCACCACATGGAGGCTGGACTCAGGCAGTCTCAGGCCCTGACTAGATTTAAGAATGCTTACAGAAGAGTCTTCACAAAGGTCTTTTCAGTCTTTCTTGAATGCTACCTATATAAAAGAACCCCTTTTTAGACTCAAATTTATCCATTTAGCTGGGTTTATATGCTGATAGGTATTGGTAGTCACATTCAATTTTAACAAAACTTTTTATATGTATTCTAGTATTCTTTTTGCTGCTGTGATAAACTCCATGACCAAAAGCAACCTGAAAAGGAAAGGGTCTATTTCATCTTACATGTCCACGTATCAGTCCAACCCTGAGGGAGTTCTGGGCAGAAAACTGGAGGCAGAAATTGAAGCAGAGACCAGGAAGAAATGGCAGAATGCTGCTTGCTGGCTCATTTCTTCTGGCTTGTTCAGTTACGTTTCCTAAACAGTCCAGCCCCTCTGCCTAAGGATGGTACCACCTACTGTGGTCTGGGCCTCCTACATAAATTAACAATTATGAAAAATGCCTCACAAATATGGCCACAGGCCAATCTGATCTGTGAAATTCTTCACTTTCTAGGTAACTCTACATTTGTGTCAAGCTGACAACTAAAGCTAACTATGACATTCCACTCCTTGTCAACCTGCACATAGAAACATATTACATTAGACCATATCCTTTCCTTCCTTGTTTGTCCCTAAGATCTTACATTAATATCATAATACAAAATGAAGTACAACTTTAGAAGTCCCTCAACCTTTAAAAACTTTCAATGATTTAAAAGTTTAAGCTCTTTTTAAAAGTCCAAAGTCTCTGGAATGGAGAGATGGCTCAGTGGTTAGAAGCTTTGGTTGCTCTTGCAGAAGACCCAGGTTTAAATTCCAGCACCCACATGGCAGCTAACAACTGTCCATACCTCCAGTTTCAGGGGATCTGATACCCTCTTCTGTCTTCCAGAGGCACTACACAACATGGATGTACTTTATACATGCATGCGTAACACTTATAGCCATAATTTTTTTTTTAATTCCAGCCTCTTAACTGTGGGCTCCTGCAAAATCAAAACCAGTTAAATACTTTCTTACTCAAAGAGGGAAGAAGTAGGGTATTAAAAAAATCACATGAGCAAAATCAAAGCCCAGCAATGTAGCTCAAACCCTTTAGCTCAGTGTCTAGCATCTGTAACTCATGTTCCTCTGGCTCCAAAGAGGGTGTGCAGTCCCACTTCTCCAGCTCTGCTGTCCACAGCATATGCACTTATCTCATGAGCTCAAGTTGGCTTCACTCCACACTTGCCACTACACTGCTGCCCTTGGTGCTGGTTCCATGGTCCTGGCATCTGATATGCTTGGGTTTCCATTGCAACTGAGACTTCACCTTCATCAATGGCCTCCTGGCCTCTCTTCTGGAACTCCAAACCTGATAAACAGTGTCAATCCTCAGCTGATCTCCATGACCCCTTCATGCCTTCAAAACCAGTACCATACGGTACTGGTACATATTTGCCAAGTTCTGCTACCACCTTGATGTGTAGTCTTGGTCACCCACTGGACTACAGCTTCTGTGTACTGATCTTTAGGATCTAAATCCAAGGAGATTTGCCTCAATGATTCTTATCTTTTCTTAATCATTCTTTACCCCTAACTGACCATATTCCATTGTTCCAGTAAAACAGAAGGTTTCACTCTCATAGACACTTAATTTGAGTGTATCACACATATGACTGTGATAGAGTCTTGGAGGGACTTTCAAACTTCCCTCTGAAACATCATGAGTCATACCTCCATTGACAGCATTGCTCTCAGCATTATCTTCTAAGCTCCCACAATAGCTCATTAAGCTCTGAGCATTCAATGGCTTTTCTAGCCCAAGAACCCAAAATCCTCTACTTCTCTCCCTCAAAACAGTACAGGTCATAAAAGCTGTACAATCAGGTTCATCACAGCAATATCCCACTCTCTGGTACCAATTTCTGCAACTTGAAGAGGAAAGAATTAATATCATCTTGCACTTACCTACATTTATCATTGAAGTCAGGGCAGGAAGTAAGAACTTGGAAACAGGAACTGAAGCAGAGATTATGGAGAAATATTGCTTATTAATTCTCACTCTTCTGCCTTGTTCAGTTACCTTTCTTATACAGCCCAGGCCCACCTGCCTAAGGATGGCATTACTCACAGCAGGAAGGCCCTCCTACATCAATTACAATTAAAACGTTTCACAGACACTTCTATGGGCCAATCTGACCTTGGAAATTCTTTGATGGTTCCTTCTACTCATGTGACTCTAGATTTATTAAGTTGACAGCTATAGCTTACTATGACAATATGTGAAATTAAAAATGCATTCTGGTGTAAGAAGCTTTTTTAAAGTTTGGTTGTATTAGAATATAAATTTTATTACAATATTTGTATTCTTTGAAACTTCTGTTTTGAACCAATTTAAGTCAATGCCCCTCTCACTGAAACTCAGCCATAAATAATGATTTACTTCCAACAAATAGAATAAGGGAAAAAATAATCATTTTGAATATGCAATGCAACATGTTGCATAGGTCTGTCTTCCAAAAGACAGACCATCAACAGTTGCCTTCTTTCCAAGCTTGGATGTACCCAATTGTCTAGGATCATCACAGCTAAGCTTGTTGAATGTTATGCTCCATGAGAATGGAGGGACACGGAGAGTCAGTCAAACCTCCCAACCAACCAGTCTTCCCTAGTTGCACAAGGGGGAGGGGCTAAGGATATATAAACTGATGAAGCCCTAGGGAGGGTCTCTCAGTTTGATGAGTTTGTAGGGAAGTCAAGATCTACACCTGGATGGAGACTTTCCAGTGCAGCCTTCGGAGGGGAGCACATACACTCCTGTAAGTAAACCCTCACCCATTGCTCTGTAAGTAAGCTCAATAAACTCAACAGTTTCCCAGAGTGCAGTTGGGAAAAATTGGATCTCGGTGTTGTAGGGACATGAAAGGCCTGGCTGTTTTATGCATTTCCCAGAAGGAATTCTAGCTACAAACATTTAAAGGGACATACGGTTTCCTCTTTGGTCTTCCTACTTACTGAACACACCAGGAAAATAGCTAATATGCTGTGAGGACACTTGCACAATGCTCTTAGATGTTAGTGGTGGAGTAACTAAAGCATCTCCATAGGATAATGAGAGAATTGGAGTGTCTATCTTCTTTTGCTAATTCAGGACTTCCCCCTTTCCCATAAAGTCTGTCTTTTATGCTGTATTACATGACTGTTGCTGAATTTTCCTAGAGACATTAAAGGAGAATATCTACTGGCCTCAAATAGAGGAAAAATCAACAGACCAAAGAAATATTCAAATTAGCTTGGCAAATAAAAGAATTGATGGAGATACTTAAGGAATCTGGCCAATTCATGGGCTGTTGCAAACCAAAAAGTCCCATCCCAATCACTTCTTTTTAGCCTGATATATTTTAACATCTCTAAGACTATACACAGCTGGAGCAGGAAGAAATGGTGGCTGGAAACTCAGGGAATGGTACACTGAAGGTCGGTGACCCTCCATCCTCCCTTGGAAAAGGAATGCTTGCAGCCCCCATCACCACAGGTCTGCTTGACTTTCAGTTTATTTCTTTGCCATGTCTCCATGCAGCTGCTCTACTCCATGATGATGATGGTCATTTCAAGCTCAGAAGGAAACACTATACTGCGATGACATCATAATGTTTACCATCACCTAGCTTGGCTTGCACAGAACAGAACACATAAAATTCCTTGCCCAAGGACTGGAGAGATGGCTCAGTAGTTAAGAGCACTGACTGCTCTTGCTGAGAACCTGGGTTCAATTCCCAGCACCTACATGGAGACTAGCAACCATTCATCCAGGGTATCCAGTGCCTCTTCTGACCTTCATAGACATTGCACAATGTGGATGCTCTTACATACATGCAGGCAATACACTCATACACATAAAATAAATAAAAATAATAAATAAAAATGCCCCTGAGGTGCATATCCATTTAGAAAATGATTCAGAAAGTATATAAGTAAAATATTGCATATATAAAATATGAATACATTAATGAGATATGCACATGCAAAAAATGTTAAATAAGGATAAGTACTATGAAAAATTAAGTGATCTAATAGAAATTGAGAGTAGAGCAGTAGTTATCAGAGGTCGGGGAGATACAGTAGTACACAAGAATGGGGACAAATTTGGTTAATGGATATTAAGCTACAAATGGAGTAGAAAACTAAGTGCTGATGTTATATTGTACAGTAGGGTAATTATAGACAATAATACCATATGGTGTATTTTTAAAATCCAGAAGAAACTATTTTGAAGATTCTCACCACAAAGAAGTGATTTATGTTTGAATAGGTAGGCTTGCTCACCCTGCTTTGAGCATTATTCATTGTATGAATGGAATGAATTATCATATGCTTTCCCATAAACATATGGAATTATTGTGTCAATTAGAAAGTAAAAGCATTCTAAAATTGAAGAAAAAATAGAAATTTGTGCTAGTTACTTTTATTGCTGTAATAAAAAACTTGCCAAAAGGACCTTGGGGAAAGAAAGGGTGTATTCCAGCTCACAGAACAGTCTTTCATTGAGGGATGTCAGGGTGGGAACTTGAGGCAGGAATGTGGTGGCAGAAACTGAAGCACAGAGCAGGAAGCAATATTGCTTATTGCCTTGCCCCTTGGCTTGTGCTCAGCCTGCTTTCTTATACAACTTACTACCACCTGCCCAGGGGTGGCACCACCCACAATGGACTAGGCCCTCCCACATCAATTAGCAGTTAAGAAAATGCCTCACAGATATGGCCACAGGTCAATTTGATGGAGGAAATGCCTCAATTGAAGTTCCCTCTTCCCAGGTGTGATATGTTGACAATGGAAGCTGTTGAACAGCTTCATCCAGCACATGAACTAGGAAAATAAACCTACCTGATAACCAATTACTTTACCTGGAATGCCTGAATAAGGCTCTCATATGCTCAAGAAGACGTAGAGAACATGCCTATTGTGGTGATGTTTGATTTAGTTACATGGAAAGATCATGAGATCAAAATATCTTTTAAAGTGGTCTTGTGGCAGTGGAGAAGGCTCACTGTGGTCAATCACAAGTGTGAATGGAAGAGAGATGAGATTAGTGTCCAGAACTCTTGGTATTGATTCTGTAGGTACTTTACTGAAGAATAATGATGATAGCTACCATTTGGAGTAAAGCAAGATAGTGAACCAAGACTATAACAACAACTCTAGTATGGATGTTATTTAAACCCAACAACTCTGGTATGGATGAGAAAACAAAGATGCTACATCTCCCCCAAACCTAGTAGCAATGATAGTCATCATATTAGATGACTATCATTAATTAGAATCATTATTATAACTATGACTGAACTATGCTGTTCTGAGGATATGTGTGTGCTTTCTTAGTGATAGGAACAGAGGAAACATATAGAATGTCTGGGGAGTGGCTGGAAAGATGGCAGTGCAGTGACAAACACTGGCTGCTCTTTTTTTTTTTAAAAAAAAGATTCCTTATTTATTTTTATTTTGTAGGTATGAGTGCTATGCCTGCATGTGTGTAAGTGCATCCATACTGTACAATGCCCATGGAGAACAGAAGAGGGTGTCGGTTGGATCACCTGGAACTAGATTTACAGATGGTTATGAGCCACTGTGTGGTGCTGGGATTTGAACCTGGGTATTCTGCAAGAACAGCCAGTGTTCTGAACTGCTGAGCCATCTCTCCGGCCCCACACTTGGCTGCTCTTGCAGAGGACTCAGGTTCAGTGTCCAGCACCCACATGGTGGCTCAAACTATCTGTAACTCTAGTTCCATGAAGTCTGATGCCTTATTCTGGCCTCTGTGGGCACTGTACACACGTGGTTCACTTATATACCCGAGGGAAAGCTATTCATACCCCAAATAAAATATGTCTTTAAGAAAAGCCTATCTGAGAAAAATTTGTAGTTTTTTCTATAATCTCTTTGCCAGCATCTTATGTTCTATGATTCCTGAGCAAAATATTGTATGGGGACTAATTTCCATACAAGAAATCTTAGTAACAGTGCTTTAGAAGTTATTGTTTTATTTCCTCACACTCAGTAAAAAGCACAAAATTGCATCTTCATCAGTGTCGGCCTAGAACAATTTGTCTCTTCTTCTAATTAGGTTCAGAAATAGTTGGAAGAAATAATAGGAGTTTTATATATCTCATAAAAATGTAATTGTCTTCCATCTACCCTAAGAGAGAAAGTTCATTACATGGTGAATTACAAAGCCAAAGATTATACAAGGATATCATTTCCTCTGTATTTCTCCAAACACATTTCTGTGTTGTTGTTATCTCTTGGTTTACTGCCAGATTTAATCATTTTTTAGTTATTCATCATCAGTTTAAGTGTGCATCATAAATTTAACATTTGAATAAGTTAGTAGCACTTGAAGTCAGGCATTAAATGTTCCAAGTTTTAATGAATCTGGATTAAAATGCTACGCTG
Organism: Nannospalax galili; assembly: GCF_000622305.1. Lineage (NCBI taxonomy): Eukaryota > Metazoa > Chordata > Mammalia > Rodentia > Spalacidae > Nannospalax > Nannospalax galili. The sequence goes on from NW_008332493.1 coordinate 47,421, forward strand.
TCCTTTGCCCTTCAGTTGTGAGATCAAGATGTCTTGTCTAACAGGCCTTTTAGCTTCAGTACTTACAAGTCTGCCATTCTAAACCAAAAAATCATAAATTATTTTTTACGATACTTTAGTAAGACTACTTATAATTTTGAACAAAGCGTGCCTTTGCTTAGTTTCTCTAAACAATTGTTATCTTCTCTTAACACATTTATCTTTCAAGAGTTTATTGCTGTGCTGTAGGAAGAAAACAAGAGTCTCTTACACAGATTATTGGATTTATTAAGCTATGCAGATCCACTTTAGAATAATAAAAGCCTATTGGAGTATTAAAGTCTGAATTATGTCATATTTGTTTTTACACTTTCACTTTGTGTGCTTTGTGAAAATTTCAGAACTTCATAAACTTTCTTACCTTGCAATAACTGAAGTATTAGGCTATAGAAGAGTTTTACCTTTTTCCAAAATGTCTCAAGCATGTCAGTAACCTTAAAATTCTGTGACTTTGCTCTTTTTATAAGCAAGAAATAATCATAATTCAATTTTATTCTCAAATCCAAACTAGTCACTGATAAAAATGACTCTTTCCTGTAAAATGGACCCTAGTTCTCCAGGAACAAGAATATATAATCTTTTCTACTGTGCAGTCAGTTGTTAGGAAAACTAGATATTGATGACCAAAAGACCCAAGTTCAGTACTCATATCTGCCTTTATTTTGTGATCCTGGAGAAGTTTGTGTTTTCTAACTTTCCATAGGCTCAATTTCCTTTTCTGTGTTTGTAAACGTAGTGTAAAAGTTGAAGATTAAGCAAAATATTTATTTTACTGTCTGGAATGCACAGCCCCATAAAGAGAAAGGGCTGCCATCACTATTCATATTCAATTGCTTCTTCCCCTCACCGATGCCTCATGATTTCCTGGGGTTGTCTTACATGCACAGCAAAACGGAAAGGAATATGCCTCTTTCCATGGAAACACTTTACTTGAATGTGTCAAGAAGTCAAGCACTTAACAAAGGATGTAAATGCTCTTGATTACAAGGCACTCCCATTATAACACAGCATTTTCACTATATTAGTCTGACACAGGCTTCTATTTGTTGGCATTCCCCAGAGTGAATTTTGGAAAGCCTCATAAATTAGCACTGCTGTCAGAAATCAAGGGCATTCTACGAGAACTCTGAAATTTGCATACCAACTAATCAAATAACCTAGATGAAGTAAAAAAAAATTCTTAGAACCGCAAATTACTAAAGATAGCACAAGAGATTTAAAAGTTTAATATAAATTGGGGCTGGAGAGATGGCTCAGTGGTTGAGAACACTGGTTGTTCTTGCAGAAGACCTGGGTTTGAATCCCAGCACCCACATGGCAGCTAACAACTGTCTGTAACTCCAGTTCCAGGGGATCCAACAGCTTCTTTTGACCTCTGCGGGCATTGCACAACATGGGTGCACTTACCTACATGCAGGCAGTACACGCATACACATAAAATAAAAATAATAAATAAAGGCATGGTGGTGCACGCCTTTAATTCCAGCACTTGGGAAGCAGAGGCAGGTGGGTCTTTGTGAGTTTGAAGCCAGCCTGGTCTACATAGTGAGTTCCAGGACAGCTGGGGCTAAAGAGAGACCCTGTTTCAAAAAGACAAAAAATATTTTTTTTAAGTTTAATATAAATTAACAAAATCCAATCCAAACTCCTAAAGCCATTAAAAAAACAAAAAACTCACTTCTAAATGGTCTCACTGGTCAGTTCTACCAAACATCATCAATGGCTTTTCTCATTGTTCCAAAAAGAAGAGAAGACTAAAATTTTTGACACCTTTTATGAAGAATTACATTGATATTAAAATTATCAGCCAAATACACACAGATAAAGGTTGGTGAGTGAAGAAGAGCAATTTCCTTCAGTGATGTAGTGACTGACAGGTTGCACATGCTCCTGATAGGTTACAAACTCCCACCCCAGACCCTGTAAACAACCTAATGAATTTCACTAGGTCTCAAACACACACACACACACACACACACACACACACACTCACACACACGGCATGCACACACAGAGGCATGAAAGGAAAGTGGAGCCAATTGGGAAGAGAAAGAGGATTAATGGGAGTGGGAAGGGAAGAAGACAGGATAATGGGGTGAACATGATTGAAACACAGTATGTACATGTATAAAAATGTCAGAAGGAAACCTATTATGTCATCAGTATGGGAAAATAAAAGCACTGAAACACAAAACTATAGGCTAATATTTCTTTTAAATACCAATATAAAGAAAATGATAATAAACAGAATTCAGTGGCATATTAAAAGGTTTAGACCCTGTTGTTGTCTAAGTGAGATTTATTTCAGAAAGCAAATATTTTTTTAATCAATGCAATACAGAATCAACACAAAGGGGTAGGGATACCAGATCATCTCCATTGATAACAAAAGCATTCAGCTTTTTTTCATAATAAAAATATTCATCAAAATGGGACTAGAAAGTAACTTTGTCAATATTGTAATGGTCTTCTATGAACCACCACAGTTAATATCATACTTGCTATGGAATGAATTATATAACCCCCAAATGCATATAAGGATGTCCTAAACCTCAGTGTCTTCGAAATTTGGTTACATTAACAGATAAGGCTTTTAATGATGCAGTTAAGAGTAGTTAAAAGGAAACTGAGTCTAGTAAGACTGCCCCTTGCTTTTTAAAAGTTTTTAAATTTTATGATTTATTTTTATTTTATGTTAAGTCTTTTGACTGCATGTAAGTTAGTCTACCATGTGCACACAGTACCCATGGAGGCCAGAAGAAGTCATTGGCTCCCCTGGAACTAGAGTTACGCAGGGCTTTTAGCCACCAAGTTGGTGCTGGGAACCAAACCCAGGTCCTCTGTAAGAGCAGTAAGTGCTCTTAACTGCTGAGCCATCTCTCCAGGCCCCCTCTTTCTTTAAAACGAAAAATATTTGTTTTGTATGAGACCACATCACAGCATGAATGTTGAGGTCAGAGCACAACTTTCAGGAGTCAGTTCTCTCTTTCCATCTAGTGGGTTCTGGGGATGGAACTCAGGTCTTCAGACTTGGTGATGAGCAACTTTACCTGCTAAGCAATCTCTCCAGCCTAGACAGCTCTCTTTCCAAGGAGACCATCAAAGACACACAGGGAAAGGCAATGAGAAAGTGGCAACTTGCAAGTGAAGTATAGAGATCTCAGGAGAAATCAAACCTGCTGCCAGTTTGAGCTTGTATTTCTATCCTCAGTAACTATGAAAAAAATAAACTGTTATTGGGATTAGGGAGATGGCCCAGAGGTTTAAAGATCTTACTGTGTAACTGCTAGGACCTGAATTCATGTAAATTCTGGATACAGTAGCATGGGCGTCTGCAGTCTCAGTATTCCTGAGGGGAGATGGGAGATAGAGACAGTAGGATTCCTGGATGTCCATGGACCATGTAGCCTGGCATAAGCAGCAGCAAGAAACAAAAAGGTAGGTCTTGTCTTGATCATGTTTTAATGCAAGGACCAACACCTGAAGTTTCCTCTGACCTCCCACACACACTGGCATGTACATACTTACACTTACCCACATGAACACACACAAGATTTGAAAATTACTGTTGCCTAAGGCATCCAATCTGTGATACTTTATTATGATAGCTCTAACACACTAATACAGGACTGAATAATAAATGAGTGACCTTTCCATCTAAGATAAGGAATAAGCTAGCACATGCCTACTTCTAACCCTGTTATTCAAGTTTATTCTAAAACTTTGAGCCAGAGCAGTTAGGTAAGAAAAAGACAGAACATGAATCTAAAAGAAATTTTTAAAGATCATTTGAAGATGTGATGATCCTATAGAAAATCCTAAAGGACTGTTTTTAGATAGTGTTTAGAGTTAATAAACCTAATCAAAGGTTCAGAGTCCAAGATCAAATACAAAATTCTATTGTGTGTCTATATACAAGCAATAGACAATCTGAAAAGAAAAATCAGGAAAGCAAAACCTTTACAGTAACATCCAAAAGGATAAGATACCTAGGAAATGAGCTGGGCATGGTGGCACATGCCTTTAATCCCAGGACTTGGGAGGCAGAGGCAGGTGGATCTCTGTAAGATGGAGGTCATCCCAGTATGCATAAATAGTCAGTTCCAGATCATCTAGGGCTACAGAGAGACATTGTCTCAAAACAAACAAAAAACCTGATGAATTAATTTAACTGGGGAGGTAAAAACCTAGTCAATATAAATAGCAAAACATTAGTAAGAATGACCCATGTAAATAGAAACCTGAAACTAGTTCATGAATTGATTTAATGTTAGAATGTCAATGCTTTCCAAAGAGATTTACAGACTAAGTGCAATTCCTGTCAAAATTCCAAGAGCTTTCTTAGCAGAAGCGGAAAAGCTGATCTTTAAATTCATGTGAAAATGAAAGAGAATACAGACAAAGCAGATTAGATTGGTAGATAGATGAAAGAAGTTGATGATGATAAATTGATAGATATAGATAGATGATAGATAGATGATAGATGATAGATTGATAGATGATAGATAGACAGATAGATGATAGATAGATGATAGATAGATGATAGATAGATAGATAGATAGATAGATAGATGGATGGATG
>NW_008332493.1:52414-63111 GCF_000622305.1 Nannospalax galili
AGATAGATGATAGATAGATAGATAGATAGATAGATAGATAGATAGATAGATAGATAGATAGACAGATAGATGACAGATAGATAGATAGATGATAGAGTAGAAAACTCTTGGAACAAAATATGCACACAGACACACAGACACAGACACAGACACACACCCACACCCACATCCACACCCACACCCCCCCCACACACACATTTCTCTTTGAATTGGCCTCTTTAGATATCTCTCCAGTATTAAAGGAGAACAGTGACAATCAGCTCTCCTGTGTCACCACTGCACATCCACCTGTCACATGTTCCCTACTGCCTAAGATTCTCTGTATAATCTTGCCAGGCACTTCTTTTTATTCCTAGAGCCCAACTTATTCAGCTAGAGTATGTGACTTTGCAGCTCTGCTTCTAAACAGAGTTTTTGAAACTAAATACATTTATTAGTTTTACTCAAAGCTTGATTGGTTCAAGTTAATGTCTGACATTCTTCTATCTTTCTGGCCTTGGGCTTTCATTAATCCATGCTGAGAATGTTGAAGCCCTATCCTTGTCATCTTCCCTTTCACAGGAATTTTTAATAAGCTTTAAAATACTAACACATTTAGCCCCTCCAATCCATTGCATGATGTCCAAGTCCAAATGTTTAGTTTGTAAGGATAGAAGAGCTGCAGAGAGAAAAGTATTGGTTTTGAAATTTGTGAAGTGTTAACTCAGAAATTATCCTGAAAATGTCAAATTTTTGGTTTAGAAATGCTGGATCAATATTTTGCCAAGTGAGTCAGCAGAAAGGTTTAAGTATCCTTTACTCATTGAGCAGTAAAACTACTCCCAAAGGCCTTGAATTTGGAGAGATTCCTGCAAGATGAAAAAAATGGGCAAAATAAAGTAATCCAATAGACCCCTTATATTTATATTTCTGTTTTGCAAAACCTTGTCCCTTAAGTCCATTAAAAATTCAACTTTTCAGACTCACAAGCTTCTCAAAGACATTTGTTTCCGTGGTAATAGCTAACATTTATGTGATTTTTTTCAGATCAACTCTCTGCGTACTCATCTGATAGAGCAGAAAACAGCAAGTACCATCAGTCTCATTTTAGGGACAGGAAGCCTTGTAAAGTTTTCAAATGATCAACTGGTATACTGCAGATCTGGGCACTAAGTCTAGATACCCATACTCTCATGTTCTTTGAACTTGTTTTGCATCTTTCAAATGGCATGCTCTATCTGATTCTGCAGAATATCTGTCTTTGTTAATATTGATTCTTTTTTGTTTGTTTCAGGGTTTTTTAAATAAACATAAAATGGTACTCTTGACAGTTTTTACATTGGCAGATAATTTTCTGGCCTGGGGTTTGGGGAAGGGGTTCTTTGGTTTGTGCGTTTTTATTTTGGGTTTGTTGTTGTTGTTGTTGTTGTTGTTTTGAGACAGAATCTCCCTATAACCCCAGCTAGCATGGAACTCACATTGTAAACTAGGCTAGCGTTGATCTCATAGAGAGATCTGCCTGCCTCTGCCCTGGGAGTGCTGGGATTAAAGGTAGGCCCACAATACCCAGATTTTTTTTTTTCCATTAGCTGATGCTTTGAAAACACCACATAGCTGGTGAGATGGCTTCAGTGGGCAAAACCCTTCCTACTTGCTGGACAAGCCTGAGGACCTGAGTTCAGTTCCCTGAACCCATGAGAAAGTGGAAGAAAGGAACTCACTCCACAAAGTTTTCCTCTGACCTGCACATATGTGCTGTTCCTCTGCCCCACATCACATACACAAATAAATAACATAAAAATAACAAGAAAATAAAAACACATAGTATGTTGGAAGATTAAAAACAAAATAAAATAAATAAGAAACTGGCATGAATGAATCTAAGGAATGATAAGATTTACACAAATGTTAAAATGAACATTAGCATCCTCTCCCAAATGTTCCCTAACATGAACTTTACTTGAGGGCAGCTCAAAGAATGTAATGTTTATCTCTAGTCATTGACATCCAGAAGCATTCCTGGTATTTGGGTGAAGACTTTGTAGCTGGGTATGATATCAATAAAAAAAGAACTTCAAGAGCACAGACACAGTATCATAAATACGCATAGTACATTTCAGAATGGAAATTACTTTAGCATAACTAACACCAACAGTATGTAGAAGAAAGGATACAGCCAGATTGAAGAAAAACTCTGGAAAATCATTCTATACAATTTTAAATTAAGTCAATGTGCAATGAGAAACCATGATAAGTGTAGGGTTTTTTTAGAAGCCGAACAAATTGATTAAGTATAAAGTCTTCATGTTTTCACTGGTTCCAAACTGAGCTGAAAGTGATCATTTATTTTCATTGTTCTAAAAACCTAAATAATAATTTTTATCCTCATTTAGGTATGTTTGTGTGAATATATGTTATGTTTGCTCAGGTGCCCGCAGAGGACAAACGAGAGTGTGGGATCTTCTGGACCTGATTTAGAGGCAGTCGTGAGTAGTCTGACATGGGTGCTGGAAATTGCAATCAGGTCCCTTGGAAGAACAGGAGGTACTCTTAATGGCTGAACCATCACTCCAGCTTTTCAAAACTAATAATTCTTTATACCTAAAGAAAACCAAGAGGCTGGAGGGATATCTCAGTGGTTAAGAGCACTTTCTGCCCTGCAGAAGACGGGTTCAGTTCCCAGCTCCCACATGGCAGCTAACAATGGTCCACAACTTCAGTTCAAGGGGATACAACACATTCTTCTGACCTCCGTGGGCACTGCATGCATGTGGTGCCCTTACATACGTGCAGGCAATACATTCATACACATTAAAAAATTTAAAAAAACAGTGTACATGTTTTATCATGGACATGAACAAATCACTCCTATAAATGCAAATGTATGTATATATATACTAAATACTGCATGCTATCTATATATAAATATAAATTCATAAATTTCCATCTTCCCTTACTGAATTAAGCTAAAGTTACATGCTGAATGTCCTACATCACTTTATTTATTATGTATTTTATTACATTTTTACATTTTAGTTCAGCTATTTATTTCTTTAGCTTTTGTGATGATTAATATTGTCAGATTGGCAGGCTGGGGAACACCTAGGAGTCAACCTCTGCATACACCTCGGAGAGTGTTTCTAGATTGGTTAATTAAGGTGGGAAGATCCACCCTAAGTGTGGGTGGCATCAGCCATGGTCTGGGGTTCTGCACTGAGTAAAGAGGAGAAAATGAGCTGAATACCAGCATTCATCTCTTTCTGTTTCCTGTTGGAACATGACCAGACACCTCACACTTCTGCCACCTTCTCCTCCATAATGAACTGCACCCTGGAACTGGGAGCTAAAATAAATCCCTTCTTCCTTAAGTTGCTTTTGTCACAGCAACAAGAAAAGTAACTAATACAGAAAATTGGTACCAAGAAGCTAGGCCATTGCTGAGATAAATCTGATCATGTGATTCACAGACTTTTGCAACTGGTTTCTGTGTGAGAGGAATATGGAAGCCTGGACCTTTTTACCAGAAATGCCCTAAAATGTTGTGTGCAGGGTTTAGTGGGCCATTCTAGTGGGAACTTGAAGGTCACCAAGCCAAAAGAAATGCAGATAGTGGAGGCCCAGCAAATGCTAATGAGGGCCCAAAGATGAGAGAACTATATTGGAGATTGGGTTAGAAGTCATTCTTTATGCATTCCGGCAAAGAATCTGACTACATTCCATCCATGCCTTGAAAACATTCCTGAGGCTGAATCCAGAAGTAATGGGCTAGGTTGTTTGGGGCTTGATTTCAAGACAGCACAGTGTTCTGGCTGAGGCATGCATGGCTACTGCACATTGTTCATATTCATATCAAAATTAGGATGGGGAGAGAGAGAGAGAGAGAGAGAGAGAGAGAGAGAAGCAATATGTGACAGACTAGATTCCCTTCTAGGAGACTCTAAGAGACCGTTGCATAAGACAGTGAAGATGAATCCTAAGTTACCATGGGGACCCAGACTGTTACAGATACTAAGCCCATGGGATGTCCACAGAGGACAGCTGCAGACCCAGAGTACAGCTGGCCTGAGAGAGGCTATGTGTGCTGCAGGCAGCAGAGCTGGAGGGTGTGACTACTCAAGCCATTTGGAGACCAGATGGTGCTGTCGCTGGTCCCAAATGCCTAATATGGAGCTGCAGCAGTTGGTGTTTTCTCTGCTGGGTTTTTATTCTTGATTTGGTGAATTGGTCAGATTTTTTTCCTTGATATGCCCCTATCCTTCCTTTATGGAATGGAAATTTTACTCTGCCATTGTGTGTTGGAAATATGTAACTGATTTTTTTCATTTGGAGTTTTTTAAACTTATTTATTTGCCACTTACTGAGTGTGTTTGTGTGTCTGTGTCTGTGTGTTGATATTGTGTGCCATCGCACACATGTGGAGGCCTGTGGGCAACTTGCTGGGATTTGGGTCTCACTTTCTACCATATAGGTTCCAGGGACTGAGCCCAGTTCATCAGCCTTGGCAGCAAGTACCTTTACCCACTGAGTCTTCTCACTGGAGTGTAACTGTCTTTTTTATGTTATAAAGGTTCACAATTAAGAGATTACTTAAATCTCAGGAGACACTCTGCACATATACTTTTAAACAGTATTAGAGCTGTTACAGACCATGAGGAATTTTGAATTTGAATTGAGTGCATTTTGTATTATGAGATGGTCATGAGTCTGTGGAGACAAGGGAGGAACATTTGGTTGAAAATATTTTGAGCGTCAAGTTGACAAAGAGTGAACTGATGATGGTTAATATTGAGTGTCAACCTGGCAGGATCTAGAATTACTTAGCAGACTGATCTCTGGACATTTTGGGGAGGGAGTTTCTAGACTGTTAATTGAGTTGGGAAAACCCTCCCTAAATGAGGGCAGCACCATTGCATGTGCTGGGGTCCCGGGGCTGGAAAAAAAGGAGAAGTAAGCATTCATCATCTCTGTTTCCTGACTATGCATGTAATGTGGCCAGCCCCCTCAAGCTCCCTGTCAGACCATCCGCACTCTAATGGATTCTAACCTCACACTGTGAGCCAGAATAAACCTTTGCTTAAATTGCTTTTGTCAAGTATTTTGTAATAGCAGCAAGGAAAGTAATGCACAAAGCACCTAACTGAAGAAATATCATTTATGTTGTTTGTTTCTTTTTTGTTTGTTTTTGAGATAGGGGCTCACTGGCTGGCCGGGAACTCACTATGTAGAACCTGCCGGCCTTGAACTTACAGAGAGCTGCCTGTCTCTTCCTCCCAAGTGCTGTGATTAAAGTCATGCGACTCCTTGCATTTTGGCCATTAAGATATTTAAATTAAATGAAATATTTAGAATTTTAGCTTTTCCACATATGATTGGTTCTAATGAGACCCAATTCTAGAAATAGAGATCCTAACATAGGAGCAGACATATTGTTTATTTATCCAAATAGCCACTGACTGCCTAGTCAAGGTTTGACCCTGAGGTTAGCAAGGCTGAATCCCACCTGTGTGGAGCTTGCATTCCAGTAGAGAGAGGCATAGGTACTAGTAAGTGAAAGCAATCACTTGCTATGGTGCTATGATCAAAGAAGAGATGGTAAATGGTGTCCATGATGTGAGAGTTCGTTGATGAAAATGCATGAGTGGAGAGAGGCTAGAGCTAAGGTTCACAGAGCAAGTGATTGTTGAGATGGGAGTTGAAATAAGGGTATGTGTTCACAGATAGGGAGTTAGCTACCATTTCAAAGATGAGTACACAGAGGCTCATTAGGTTACTCAGACTAGTTAACTGAATGTGATGGTTAGTGCTAATTAACAACTTGACAGAATCTGGAATTAGTAGCAAAATGGGCCTCTGAGCCTGCCTGTTGGGGATTACCCTGTTTATATTAATTGAAATGGGAAGCATTACTCACTCTGGGTGGCACCTTTCCCTCCCTAGGATCCCGGATTGTACAAATGAAGAAATGGAACCAAGCAGATGCATGCATTGTTTCCCTCCTCTCTGTTTCCTGATTGTGGATGTGATGTGACCAGATGCCTTAGGCTCAGGCTGCCTTGACTTCCCCATCATCATGGACTGTTAAACAAAAAGAAATGCTTCTCCCTTAAGTTGCTTTCATCAAGATACTTTAACCCATCAACAGGAAAAGAAACTAAAGCACTGGACATGAGAGTTCATGGAAATCAGCCATTATTAATAATCCCATAAGTCTTTGCTTCGCTTATCCAGGAATATTAAAATGAGATTTATCTTCTTGCAAAGTCATGACCTGAAGTACCCAATAAGATATTTTGCTCATCTCTTTGAGATGCTCACTTTCATTCCCTGGAGTGATTTTTGAATTTATAATCTTGTGGCTTATTTTGTGTGTGTGTGTGTGTCTGTGTGTGTGTATACACATTTAGTTTTATTGTAACAAAGCAACTTATACACTTTTAACCTTTAAAACTGAGCATCATTTTCTTTCCTTTCCAGTAAAAACAAAAAATTTAAAAACAAGCAAAATTGGGGGCTAGAGAGATGGCTCAGTGATTGAGAACACTGGTCGCTCTTCCAGAAGACTCAGGTTCAAATCCCACCACCCACATGGCAGCTAACAAACTGTCCGTAACTCCAGTTCCAGGGGATCTGGCAGCCTCTTCTGTCCTCCATGGGCATTACATGACACTGTGCACTTATCTACATGCAGGCAATATACTCATATACATAAAATAAAAATAATAAATAAGCTCACCTCCCTCTACTTCCCTGGGCTGCACAACTCACCAGCCTCTCTCCTGGGTAAGTCCAGGGGCACCAACCATTCCTTGACTCCTCCAGCTTCATTCACACTTCCACCTCCCCAGCCCCATCTCTCCTCCTAGCCTGGGTATTGGCCCATTTCTTGTCTTGGCACCCCAGACACCAGGGCTGACCTCTCAGCCCAGAACTACCACTGCTTCCTGATCCTTTTCATCCAGACCAGCCCAGTTCCTTCTCACAGTCCCCAAGAGCCTTCTGGGCCTGATCCCACCCTCACCTCACTCTGCTTCTCTAGGCTGCACAACCTACCAGCCTCTCTCCTGGGTAAGTCCAGTGGTGCCCACTGCACCTTGACACCCCAGCCTCATTCACCCTCCAAGCTTCCCCACCCCATCTCTCCTCCTAGCCTGGGTACTGGCCCATTTCTTGTCTTGGCATCCCAGACACCAGGGCTGACCTCTCAGCCCAGAACCCCCACTGCTTCCTGATCCTTTGCATCCAGACCACCCCAGTTCCTTCTCAAGGCCCCCAGGAGTCCTCCGGGCATGGTCCTGCCCTCACCTCCCTCTGCTTTCCTGGGAGGGACAGCCACCAGATGCCCGAGACCAGCACCCAGGGCCCTAATCCCAGGCCAGTCCAGCCCCCAAATTCCTGAGGACAGTATCTTTCCTGGAGGGATCCAGAACTTAGGAGAAAGCCTGAGAGCATCTGCTCCATCTGAATTGGGCCTCTGTGGGAACTTCTGAAGACGAAAGCAATTTGGCCACTCCAATATAAAATCAAAAGAGAGAACTGGAAGCCTAGACCTACCAGCTTTACATGCCCAACAAGTAAACCACAAAGTCACATAAAGTTCACAAAAAGAAGCACACCTAAACTTGAAGGCTTGAGTCTCACACAAGAATCAGAAACTAAAAAAGAAATTCACATGTCAAATCACAGAGAAAAAATAACATGAAAAAACAAAATAACATATCCCCATCAAATACCAATAGTCCTCTAGAGCAGTACGAGAACTCCCTAGAGATAATGAGGGACATGGAACTCAAAAAGCAATTATTAACATGATAAAAGAATTCAGTGAATTTAAAGAACATACAAAAAAGAAATCAAAGAACTGAAGGAAGATAGGGATAAACTTCTGAATGAATTCAGAAAAGAGTTAGAAATACTAAAGAATACTCAGGCTGAAATGAAGAAGTATAGGCGAGCACACGCTGGGCTCTCAGGGTCCCAGCGCGCACTCCTGGGCAGTGAATGTTCCTCCGCTACTGAGGTCTACTCAGTCGATCCCGTCCCTATTTCACCTGTATACCTTCCTCAGGATGTGAGGTCCATTGGCCACTTGGACCACACGGGAAGCATATGAGGGACGGCGAAAGCCAGGGTGTCCGTGAGTCAGCGACGGAGGAATAGCGCCCCCCGGGGAGACTGGATCACAGGATTTAGTGTTACAGCTCAAGACAAGTGACTCAGCTCAGATCTCAGTGATTCAGCTCCAGCTCCAACTTTATTGGGGTAAAACTAGGACTATTTAAATATGATACTAAATTTGAAAACCTAAAAGAAATGGTCGGGTATCTAAAGGCATGGGAACCACCAAAACTAAACCAAGAAAAGATTAATAGCTTAAACAGATGCATAACATAAAAAGATATTGAAATAGTAATACAAAATCTCCTGACTAAAAAAGGACCAGATGGATTTACAGCAGAATTCTACCAAACATTTAAAGAAGATCTACATCCAATACTACTTAATTTATCCAAAAAGATAGAAATGGAGGGAGAACTTCCAAATTCCTTCTATGAAGCCAGCATCACTCTAATACCAAAGCCAGGTAAAGATACACCCAAAAAAGAAAACTATAGACCCATATCCTTAATGAACATAGATGCCAAAATTCTCAACACAATAGACATACAGACACACATCAAAAAATCATCCACAATGATCAAGTCAGCTTCATTCCAGAGATGAAGGGATGATTCCATATACATAAGTCAATAAACATCATAAATCATATAAATGGGCTCAAAGACAAGAACCACATGGTCATCTCAATAGATGCAGAGAAGGCCTTTGACAAAATTCAACATGCATTTATGTTCAAAGTCCTAGAGGGAATTGGACTGGAGGGAACATACCTCAACATAATTAAAGCCATATATAACAAACCCACAGCCAACATCATTCTAAATGGAGAAAAACTGGAAGCATTCCCATTGAAATCAGGAACCAGACAAGGTTATCCACTATCTCCACTTCTCTTTAACGTAGTGATTGGAACTCTTGCAAGAGCAATAAGACAAGAGAAGGAAATTCAAGGAGTAATAATTGGAAAAGAAGAGACCAAATTATCCCTTTTGCAGATGATATGAAATTATATCTAAGGGATGCCAAAAATTCCACCAGAAAACTCCTAGAAATTATTAACACGTTCAGTAAAGTAGGAGGTTACAAAATTAATCTACAGAAGTCTGTAGCCTTTCTATATACCAATAACAAGCAATCAGAGAAAAAAGTGCATAGAAATACCCCTTCACAATAGCTGCAAAAAAAAGTATCTTGGAATAAACCTGACCAAAGACATTAAATACCTCTACAATGAAAGCTATAAAACTTTAAAGAAAGAGGTTAAGGAAAACAGCAGAAAATGGAAGGACCTCCCATGCTCATGGATTGGAAGAATTAATACTGTGAAAATGACCATCCTACCCAAAGCGATTTATAGCTTCAATACAATGCCAATCAAGAACCCCATGAACTTTTTCACAGAATTGGAAAAAAAAATCCTAAGATTCATATGGAAACACAAAAGATCTCAGATCGTTAAAGCAACACTGAGCACTAAAAGCAATGCCAGGGGGATTACTATACCAGACTTTAAACTGTCACAGAGCTATAGTCATAAAAACAACATAGTACTGGCACAAAAATAGACCCATAGATCAATGTAACAAAATTGAAGACCCAAATATGAGTACATGCAATGTCAGCCACGTGATATTTGACAAAGGGGCCAAGAACATTCACTGGAGGAAAGACAGCTTGTTCAGCAAATGGTGCTGGCAAAACTGGATCTCCACCTGTAGAAGAATGAAACTAAACCCCTATTTTCACCATGAACAAAAGTCTATTCCAAATGGATCAAAGACCTCAAGTAAAGTCTGAAATTCTGAAACCGTTAGAAGAAAACATTGGGAAAAACCTGCACGATATAGGTGTAGGAAAGGATTTTCTAAACAAGACATCAGTTGCTCAGGAAACAAGGTCAAGAATCAACAAATGGGATCTCACTAAGCAAAAAAGCTTCTGTACATCAAAGGGGGCAACCAGGGAAGTGAAGCTAAAACCCACAAAACGGGAGAAAATGTTCACCAGTGACACATCTGACAGATATTTAACATCCAGAATATGTAACAAACTCAAAAAATAAGGACTCAAGAAAGGAAGTAACCCAATTAAAAGATGGACTAAGGAGATGAACAAAGAGTTTTCAAAAGAAGAAGTAAAGGTGGCTATGAAACATCTTAAAAGATGTTCAACATCACTAGTAATTAGGGAAATGCTAATTAAAACCACATTAAGATTTCATCTTACCCCAGTCAGACTGGCAAAAAAACTAAGATCAAGATAACAAACAATATGAAATGTTGGAGAGGATGTGGGGAAAGGGGAACACTCATCCACTGCAGGTGGGGCTGCACACTTGTTCAACCCCTATGGAAAGCAGTGTGGAGAACTCTTAAAAACTGCAAATGAACCTACCATTTGTACCACTCCTTGGCATATACCCAAAGAACTCATCCTATTGTACGTCCATGTTTGTTGCTGCTCTCTTCACAATAGCTAAGAGATGGAAACAACATAAGTGTGCATCAACTGACAAATGGATAGTGAAAATGTGGTACATTTACACAATGGAGTTCTACTCAGTGGTAAACAAAGACAAAATCATGAAATTTCCAGGTTAG
>NW_008332493.1:63287-87755 GCF_000622305.1 Nannospalax galili
TGGGAGGTAAAGAGAAAGAAAAAATCTGAAAGAGAAGAACAGTAGGAAACAGGCATTAATAAGGGAAATATGGATAAAAATTGAGTTAGTTTAAGTGAGGGGGGAGGGAAGGGTATACAAGGAGCCTAGGGGATAAACGGAAAGAAGGAGCTCAAGAGAGGTAGGACTGTAGTAGAAGGGTTATATTAAGGGAGAAATGAGAATAATTGGGGCACCTTCATTGGGGAAACCATTTTGGAAGGGTTAGACAATGTGAAAGATAAATAATGCCTAGCTAGTTTTAAAAAACAGAGGGAACCATGTTATATTCCAACAACCTATTGACAAATTATACACAGCAGAGCAAGAAATATATGTCTAGGCAAGGTTTATCTGAGAACAATTGGTCTTTGCCCAAGCTTTATCTACATGGCACATGGTAATTAAAAGTATCAGACTGGTGGAACTAATCTTCTTTAATGTTTAGAAGACATACTTTGAGGAATATACTAATTTGGTCAGAGGGACATAAAGGTCAGTTTTTGCTTTTTGCCCTCCTAGGTCGACTAGTTCCAGGGGACTATAAGCATTTCTCAAACTGTCCGGTAACTGTAGTAAGTCACCTGTCCTCTTCTTCAAGGAGGCTTTGGAGACCCCACAAGATGGACTTGAACCAGTGTCCAGTGTACAAGGAGGAGGGTCAACACAGAGGAAACATTTCCTCCATGCTTCCAAGCAAAGCCAGCCATGGTCAAGCAGGACCTTTGACTTATCTTCACATAGTCGGAACTGATAAAAGAAAGGAGCCAGGGGCTACTCCCAAGCCCATGTGACCCCTGAGGAACAGATCCTCAAATGGCATTAAGAGTAAAAATAAATTGGCTTATCTGGGCCAATGATATGGCCTTAAGCTCCCAAAAGGAAAGTATAACCAAAGACTAAAGGGGCAGATATAATTTTTTTAGAGTCCATATGTTTAGCTAAAGGCTACATAACAAGCAACAATGCCAGATAGGAGATACTTTCTTTTGAGTTGTTTGCCAGGGTGACCCGAGACTCCCGGATAGTAACCCAGCACAAAACTGGAAAGATGAATAGCAGACCCCAATCTTATCTAAAGGAATATCGACAACTGATTGCTGCTAGATGAAGAATAGCTGACCCTCTTCAAATAAAGACCTCTAGATAGGCTGACTAGATTCACCAGATGGACAAGTACTGGGGAACAGCTGGGGGTGCTGACACCACAGCAGACAGTAGCAGGGAAGACAGAGTTAAAGGGCTCTACTAGGGGAGGCTGTGGGAGGGTGCCCTCTGGGAAGTGGATATATAGATAAATAATATTGTTTGGGATGTCCTGTGTTATATACACACAAAAAAGTCAACAAATTTAAAAAATGAGTTGTATTTGAGGAGGATGCATAAAAATTTACGTCACGTTAATTAGTAGATGTGATAAACATTACCTTTGAAATCTACCCAATGACTTTACAGACATACACAGGTGCCAAGGATCTGAGTGCAACCGACCATGACTAGTAATAATCAGGTACATACAGATTAGAGACACATGCGCCAACATCTAAGCGTTATTAGCAAAAAAAAAAAAAAAAAGTCTTTCTATAAGAAACAGTATATTTTTAAATGAAATGTAGATCTTTTTTAAAGGTTAAAAACGCATTCAATTTTATGTATTATAGGGTTTACAATGAGTTCAATATTATATAACTGTATTAATTCAACTGTGAACCTAAAAATTTTATAGCCACTTTTGAAAGAGATGTATCTTTGCTCTGGAAATTGTTATTGAATATGTTAAAGGTGTAATGAAATGCTTCTTCTAAAAAATAAAAAATTAAGATAAAAATAAATAAATTATTAAAAAGTCAAAATAAATTAAATAAATAAATAAATTACAGTAGAGAATGTCAGTTCCAAATAGAATCCTGCAGGTCCTGCAGGTCCTGCTGATTCTCCCACTGAGTGACAGGGCTCAGGGCACCATGAAAAGAGATTATCTTAAAAGTGTCATCTTAAACTGCAAGGATATTCGTTAGACATGACAATTAACATGCCAAAGGAGAAGCTGTGTTGTCAAAATGCCCACTTAACCCACCCAAACATCTCAAACCCACCCTTTGCTGACCTTTTATACCCATTTTTTAAACTTTTCTTCTGTTTATTAAACAAGAGACTTGACAGGTACATCGTGGTAAATGCTAACTGTGCATATTCACATAGAGCCATGGTGTAATCTCTGAGCCCAGTATACAGAGAAAAGAGGGAAAAAGCTAGAATTCTAAGCACTACCACACAGGGGCCCAGCACCCCAGCCTCCAGCAGAGCCAAGACGGCAGGAGGATTTTCGTTTTCCACACAGAGCATGATGGTGGTGTTGATGCCACAGTTTGAGACAAGGGACCAAAACGAATTCAGAACGGAGGAGTGGAGATTCTTTTCCTGTTGTACTCTGCTCAAGGCTATTTCCCCAAAATAGGTTGAGAGCCACGGTGTTGCGGTAAGAGATTGACTGAGCACAAGAGGGTCAGTGGGGGTCGGGGAAGACTGCAACTTGCTCCCTGGGACTGGAGAAAATTAAAACATAAAAAGAATTTTTTTTTAAAAAAAAGGTTGAAATCCATCAATGTTCTTTTCTTCATTCTTCTCCCTCCTCCTCTCCATCCCCTCCTTCACCATCATCTTCTTCACTTTCATCCTCATCACCTTCTTTGTCAATATCTTCCAACCCTTCTTCATCATCCTTATTAGGAACAAAGTAGTGCTGCAAGGGATCTGGCCGGATGCCGTCTTTGATGACCTCTCCTAATGCGTCTGCGCCTGCAGCAGAGTAGTCCGTGAACCAGGTGAAGCCGCTGTCTGGCTCTTCACACTGCCTCTTCCTGGGGCTTTATTCTGTTTGACTTGAGTGCTTCCTCACAGCCTTTCCAGATTTCCATTTGATTTCAGTGGACTTTGAAGGTGGATCACTACTCTCATTCAGATGAAATTCTTTGGAGAGAACTTCATCTTCAAAGTAAAGATTCTCATAAAAATAATCTATTCTGTAACCTGATTTTGTATCTTCAAATTCTGTTACTTCAACTCTGGTCAAATAATGCAGAGCCTCTTTATCCTCCTCCCCAAGAAGTGCAGACACTGTGAATGGTTGATGAATGTTGCTACTTAAAAATCTGGGATTTGGGTGATGAATTCTGACCTCTTCTGAAACAGTGGTTGGCGTAGTTTGTTAGGTTTCTGCTCTACTTTCAAAATTTCCTCACTGGCTTGTTCATTAAGTTTGTCTATTTCATTTTATGCTTCACCAGTATGTTCAACTGCTTCTTGTTCTTCTCCCTTCTTCAAGCTGGGGGAGGCCGATGAGCTGGCCAGCTTCGGGGCAGCTGGGGGTCTGGGCTTCTTGGGCTGAGGCAGGAGTGCTGATTGCAGTCAGCAGGGAGGTCAGCCCAGCAGAGCGCGGTCAACTCGGCCGGCTGCAGGAAGCTGGGAGTCACTTTTATGAGAGGAGGCTGGAAAAGAGAAGTCAAATCTTACTCTGAGGTTTGAGGCTTGGGGAAGAACCGGGGTTGTTATCTACATAAGACAAGAAAGGGCACATTTTAAGAGGCGATGACCTCTTCGATTTTGAGTTTGTGATAAAAAAACAAATGACTACAGATAATATTTGTTTCCCTGGGCCATACTGTCTGCTAGCTCCTAGGTGCTAGCCTAACTTCAAAATCAATAGCACTGTCTTCCGGGAATAAGAATTGTTTGTATGGTATTTAATCAGCGTATTCAGTGATATGTGACATTGCATTGGACAAAGGTATAATGTTATGCTTTAAATTACAAAAGAAATACTTTCATATATATCATTTAAATATGTATTGCTTTTCAAAGCATTTATAATTAATATTAAAACTATTGTTCTTTCTATATTGGGCAAGAAATTTTATAATAAATGAAGAAAAAGATTATGCACAGACTTAGTTTTTTGTTTTTTTCAAATTTTTTAATTTATTTTTTTTAACTTTTTGTGTATGAATGTTTTGCCTTTGTATGTAAGTGCACCCATGTTGTATAATACCCATGGTATTCAAAGGAGGGTATCAGATCCCCTAGAACTGGAGTTAAAGATGGTTGTTAGCCGCTGTGTTGGTGCTGGGAACTGAACCTAGGTAATCTGTGAGAACAGCTGGTGTTCTTATCTGCTAAGCCATCCCTCCAGCCACCACGGACTTAGTTTTAAATGAAACCTTCACACCCAGGAAAGTGACTTAAATATTTTGCGTGTGAACAATCCCCAAGCAACATTCCACTTGAAGTATGAGAAGGTTTGGGGTACAAAAAAGAAAGTAGCTAAGAACACAGTCTACATATACATTTAATCTTCTCGAGTCACAAGGTCCCACTCTGGCTCAATAAATCTCCTGTCATCGCCTCACGGAAAGACCATAGCTTGAAAATGCCTATGGCATGCTAAGGAAAGTATAAGCATAGTGAGAGGAGGAAAGTGATCCTGGTTGTGTGATTGGTCCTTACTTGTTGAGTTCTATGATAAAAGCATCTTGTGCCTGCAAGGCAAAGATTGCATATAGTCATAATAAGGAATAGCTGCACTGAATACTACCCAGCAGAAGAAGCCTGACTGGTAGGGTCACAGAAATAGAGCAGTCCTTTCTTTTCCACCTTCCAGTGTGCCAGTCTTGCCATCTAGTCAGGTGCAGCTTTAAACAATAGACCCTCCTGTCTCAGGATTCACTTTATATGAAGTATTTCATACACCTTACATGAAGTATTTCCAGAATGAGAGACTAAAGAGAATGCAAGTACATGAAATAAGAGTTGGATGCAAATGCCTGCAGCCGGCAGACTGGTCTCTGTATGACGTACCCATCCCATCTGCAGCAGACTTTCAGGAGCAGGGCTTCCTGTGGCTTTTTTTCCTTCCCAGTTTCCCTACTTGTGCTCTGTGGATGGAATATCCTTGTCGTTTTCCCGTAGCTCCGAATCAGCCTTATGCATAATTCCAGATGGATGAACATTTGCTTGAGAGGAAAGTGAGTGTGGTTTAAACATGTGCTAGGAAAGTGGAATACATCACGTGATCAGAAAATCCACTGTTACCTGACAATCCGGTAGTGGCAAGTAGCTGATGAACTGTCGCCTCTTTTCGATCGCTTCAGAAAGTGTGTTTTTTACATTTAAGGGTGATTAGTTCCACAGACACACAGACCCTGCAGAGGTTTGGCCTTTAGTATAAAGGCTAAGATTATTATGGTCATAAAGAGCACTGAACAGTGGGGGTTTGAGTCTGATGGAGTGCCATCCTATTAAACAGCCTCCCACATAGTTTAGACTCTCGTATTTTTTGGCCTTCCCAGTTGGAAGTGAAACCAAATTATCTAATTGATGTCTGATTTGTCTACTTTAAAGCTGAGATTTCAAACTTTTTCAGAGGTGTCCTCTGGAATTTTGTGAATTAACTAATTATTAGCCAATCTTCATTAATACTTCCACTTTCTGTTTTTCTTTTTGTCTTTCAGAGTCTGTGACCTCCACGCCCTGGCACAGGGCAACATATAAAGCATCAAATTAATGGGAGCTTTCTGTCAGGAGATCATATGAGTTTAAAAAGAAAGAAGAGTCACTTTAAAAACTTTGTGAGCTCTCCTTTCCCTCAGATTTCATTCTTTCATTAATGTACTTGTTCAAAGTTACTGGACAGAACTTTATACTAAGGGAAGCCCACAAAAAAATGCAAGCCAGGCAGCTGGTCATACTCTGGTACATGCACGTCAGACTTATAGAATGAATATCTTTAAAAGGAGACAGAAATCAGAAGTGAAAATAGCAAAAAGGGTGTCATTGTTCTATGTACCTTTTAATATAGCTGAAATATTTCAAAATTAAAATAAGATCATGTGTGCAAATCATGAAACTAAGAAAGAAATCATGAAAGAATAAAAAAGAAATCTTAAGGGGAGTAACTAAAGGAGAGTAGATGGGAAATAAAGAGAAATACTGTGGATTTTTTTCTCATTTGGAGATTCTAAATT
Source organism: Nannospalax galili (assembly GCF_000622305.1). Taxonomy (NCBI): domain Eukaryota; kingdom Metazoa; phylum Chordata; class Mammalia; order Rodentia; family Spalacidae; genus Nannospalax; species Nannospalax galili. The sequence continues at coordinate 69,326 of NW_008332493.1, forward strand.
GCAAAGCAGAAGGAGGACTCTGATTGGGGGGAGAAGTGAGGAAGGAGACTGTGAGGAAGAAGAGAAATGGGTCCATTGACAATGGGGTGACTACAAGAAAAGTCAATGATACACTGGTATGAAAATGTCATAATGAAACTGATTATTATGTATGCTAATTCTGCCCTGTTTCCCTTCCACACTGTTTCCACTAAAGTTGATCCTTGCCTTTCATTTGTCCCATAAATGCTTTTCTTATTATTAATTTAGAAAAAGAACCAACAATTGTTGTAGGACCCATAGTAGTCTACATATGAATAGTAGCTCATTTATGCTATATAATCAATAGGCATTTGTTGAAATAAATTAAAATTGAAAATCAGTGTTTACTGACTGTGCTCATCTAAGGGCACTTCATTAGGACTGAATGAATAGACATTTATAAAATGGTCCTAAGACACACTAAGAAGACAAAAATAAGTACAACAACAACAAAACAGTCATAAGCATTATAGGCCAAATGAATTCTTTTCATTATAAATTTATTTACAATAAGCTCAAGTCCTAGGTGTGTAAGGATTCAAATAATCAACATTACAGAAACTGACAAAAATAGTTATGTGGAAAATTATAGAAATTCATTATGATTTTCCAGAACATACCGAATCATTTCAATCATTAGTTCATCATTGTCTCTGATGTATAATTTTAATAGATTTCATGTCCATTTAACTGGGGGAAAGAACTTTTGAGAACTTATATGGAAAAAAGTGCTCTGATATCTGAACTCTGATATCTTTGATACCAGTCTGAAAATACATGGGAATAAGGCATTCACTGCAAGACTGAGTTTTTCCTTTGTCATGACAGTGTGCTCCGAAGAATTCATTTATTCTTATTTGCTCCATTCATAAGTAGAAATTAGATTCCATTCACAGGAATGTTGGAATACAAAAGAGCTTAAAGTGACAGGTATGCAATACTGAGAAGCCCTTTGTGTCATTACCTGTATTGGCCCTGCAGTGGTGGAAGGTATGTTTAGAATGTTCACCTGTGTGGCCCAGACACACCGACTCTGTTGTGATATTTCTGTAGAAAACAAGAAATGACCAAAATGCAGTCACCCACAACCAGAACTAAGACAACAAGGCAAGTGTCAGGTGTCACTCTTCCGAGAGTTCGTTCTTACACCAATCATCATATTTGGGCCTAGCACAAACAAGTGGGCACAAAAACCTAGAAAGATACTGTAGATTTTTTTCTAGTTGTTTCGTGACTGACATTCCTGGGTTTGCCCTCTTCTAATCAAGAATATTTTTCCTATTATCAGCCCAGTGAGTGGCATTGAATTGATACCTACTCTGTTGAAAACAGGTCCAGCAAACAGCAAATATTTTATGAGAAATCAGAAACAAAACAAAACAAAATGAAGTAGGTACATTAACAACGCTGAGAAAGAAACCTCCAGTCTGAGGCTAAAAAGGAATAAAATATACTTTGCCCTCCCTGCGGCTACAAATTCATCTTTCAGAAATGCTATAGATACTAACAGTTGAAAGCTTATGTTCAAGTGGCTGAGAGAATCAACCAAGGATAATCCATGCTGTGGAGACCAGTGGGAACATACCCTTTTATAGAGTGTGGGAACAGCTCATAGACTAATCTTTCAGCTTGCCTTACTCAGAATAGCATTTTCTTGGTCAGCCACATTACATTTATATGGGAATAAAAAATGTGTTGTCTTCATATTCCAAGAAGTGGACTGAATCACACTTTAAAATGTTCCCTCACTAAACATGCTGAAGACATCTTAACAGCCTTTCAATGAAGATGTCAAAGAGATTTTTTTGTGGTGAGAACAAGGCAGTTATTTTAAAGACTTACCAAGTGGACACAGAAAGTCCTTGAATTTTGATTGGGAAATTCTCTTCCACTCATTCTGTCACATAAAAACATCTCCACCACAGTGTCATAGTATATGGAGGGAAGGAAAGCCATCCCCTATCCTTCTAGAACATATCCATGTGCTTTTGGAATGTTATATTCCACTTTCTGCAAGTCAAATAAGGGAAAACAGACTATTATTGAACTTTTCTTTTTTTCTTTTTTTTTTTTTAATTTTATATGTATGAGTGTATTGCCTGCATGTATGTGAGTGCACCCATGTCGTGCAATGCCGCGGAGGTCAGAAGAGGGCTTCAAATTCCCCTGGAACTGGAGTTAAGGACGGTTCGTAGCCGCTATGTCGATGCTGGGAATTGAACCCACGTCCTCTGCAAGAGCAGCCAGTGCTCTTCACTGTTAAATAGTGAACATCAGAAGAGCTGCATCCAGAGTTTCGCTTCGTCTTTCTCTGTTGGAACTGATCAATCAAGATGGGTTGTCTCCTGATAATGTCTTCCTTCCTCTCAAGCTGAGGGGAGCATTATTTTAAAGTTTTGCATTTCGCATTAATAGATAAACATCAATTAACATTTGGTTTTGTTGATTGATATTCTAAAGTGTTATTGTGAAAAAAATAGTTTGCTTCATAGTCTTTGAATTTGTCCACAGTGGTATATTTAGAAACAAAATTAATCTGAAGACTGTTATTGAAACATAATAAGAGAATTTGTACTTTGAAAGATAGAAATTAGCATAGATTAACAGAGTTTCTTTTAAATAAATAATTAAGAGAAACTGAAAATAATTTATAAGTTGAAAATGTTTTATGTTTGACTGATTCTCTGAGTTGCAAATCTCGCTGAAAGACAGAATCCAACATGATTAGCCTATTGTTTTTGTATGTCTCATGAACAATTAACACTAAATAATAACCGTCTATTAGCATTTTGGAAGAAATTGGTAACCTGATCTAGAAACTCAGCTTCATGAGAAATAGAAGAATGAAAAGATTTTTTTCTTATAAGTCAGTTTTCTAAGTCAAATAAGGAAGAAATGAGTACACACTTTGTGCAATATGAATGGACTGTTTCCTACTTTGAACAGTGTTGCTAATTCTGTTTGTGGCCTCCTATACCCTCTTCAACAGTAAGAATTCAATATACTGGGGTCTAAGAATTTTAGATCTGATTCTAGAAGGACTTAGGGCTCTTTTATAAAATGAAATTACATGGACCAGAAGGAGCCCACAAGATCTACAACATTTAAAAATGTTTCCCATTTTAACTAATAATGAACTTGCAAATACACTTTTTCTCTGAGATGAACAGGGTATAAAATTTGTGTGTGATAAACTTGAAATGATTTAATTTATCTTTTTTCTTTTTAATACTTTATAATTTTTTTCTATGTGTATGAGTGTATTGCCTGCATATATGTGTAAGTACACACGTGTTGTGCTATGCCCACAGAGCTCAGAAGACGGAGGCATTGAATCCCCTGGATATGGAGTTACAGATGGTTGTTAGTCACCATGTGGGTGCTGGGAATTGAACACTGGTTCTCTTCAAGAGCAGTCAGTGTTCTTAGCCTCTAAGCCATCTCTCCAGCCCCTATTTATCTTTAGAACTAAATAATTCCACTGTTTATGTATACTAAATTTTCATTAGCCATTCATCTGTGGGTAGACATCTAGGTTGGTTCATTTGCTTGCTACTGTGAATAATGCAGCAGTAAACATGGGTGTGCAGATGTCTCTGTATACAGAGCCCTTTGGGCATATGCCCAAGAGATGTATTTCTTGGTTTATGGTATTTCTATTATTAATTCTTTGAGAAAACTCCACACTACCTTCCAAAATGGCTATTAGGTTATACTTCCACCAACAATAAATAAGAGTTTCTCTTTCTCCACATCCTTGCCAGTATCTGTTGTCATTTTATTTCCTGATCTTAATCATTTCTTCTTACTTGGGTGGGTGAAATGGAACCTCAAAGTGGTTTTAATTTACATTTCCCCGATGGCTAAGAATGTTGAACTTCTAAAATACTTACCATTTGTGTTTCTTCCTTTGAGAACTGTATATTAATTTCATCAGCTCAGTTATTGATTGATGGTTTCAATTTTTACAGTGTCTGATTTTTGAAGTTCTTTATATATTATAGATATTAACCCCTATTCTGAAGTATAGCTAGAAAAGGCTCTGCTGATACTTTTTTTCCTATGTGGAAACCTTTACATTTATTGTGGTCCCATTTGTCAACTCTTGGGACTATATTTGTGTTATTAGAGTCCTCTCAGACAGTTCCTGTGTCTCTAACTTGAGGTATGCTTTATATGATTTCCTTCAGCAATTTCAGCATTTTAGGTTTTAAATTAAGCCTTTGATCCACCTTGAACTGATTTTGTTCAGGGCTTGAGACTTGGATCTAGTTTCATTTTTCTGCAGGTGAGTACACAGATTTGCCAGCACCATTTGGCTTTTTTCCAGTGTATGTTTTTGACATTTTTGCCAAATTAAGTGGTGAAATACATAAGAAAATGGATGGAATAGGAAAGTACTATACTAAATGATAAAACTCACATTCAGACAAAAAAGCATATTGCCTCATATGCAGATCCTAGTTTATGATGTTTATAGATGTAGATAAGTACTGGTGTATGTGAATATAGGCTACGAACCTGGAAAGAAGACCATGATTGGGGAGAAGAGGTTGGTCTAGTTAGCTTTTCTGTAGCTGTGATAAACACATGACCCAAACAAACTTGGAGGAAGGAAAGGGTTTATTTGGCTTACACTTCTGGGTCATAGTCTATCACTGAAGGAAGTTAGGGCACGAGCTCGAACATGAATTGAAGCAGAAACCACAAAGGAACACTGTTAACTGGTTGTCTGGCTCTCTGGCTTCTGCTCAGAGATGACTCAGGTTTCTTACACAGCCTAGAATCATGTGCCAAGGGATTTTACTGCTGACAGTGGACTAAGCCCTCCTGTCTCGATTAGCAATCAAGAAAATGCCCCCACAGATATGCTTGATAGGCCATTCTGACGGAGATAATTCATCAGTTGCTGCTCTCTTTTTCCAGGTGTCTCAAGTTAACAACCAAGAACTGTCACAGAAACTTTGAGGAGGAGGAAGGTAAATACAGTACATGAGACATGAAAGTGGAAAGACCATGGGGAGGTGGGGAAATTCCACCTGCACGAATACATACAGATGTTTTCTCTTATCATTATTAGACATTCCCAAAAGAGTATAGGAGAACAACTATTTACTCAGCTTTTACATTGTATTAGGTGTTATAAGGCACAGAGATAATGGAGAATAGCAGGGAAATATACACAGGCTATGTGCATACACTGTGTCACTTTATATGAAGGATTTAAGTTTGTCCACATCCAAGAGGAGTCCTCAATCCAGCTCTCTCAGGTACCTGAGGGATGGCCCAGCATCCGGGCCTCTTTCTACACTTTATTTTCCTACAAACAATTGCTGTGAATTACACAGGAAAAAGTAAATTGGAGTCTCATTCCCCACATACTGTAGTCAAAGGAAATTCACGAATATGACTCAATCATACATGGCCTGTGTATAATACTTAACAGTAGTATATCATACAGACTGCACCATTTGTAAAACAATGCATTGCTGCTGCTCATGTGTTTGGTGTTTACCTCAGACTTCATGCCATTTTTGTTTTATATGTTACCTTCGATCTGGAGGAGAAAAAAATTTTACAAACTGAAGGGAATGAATTGTTAGAAGCTTCTGAACTATTAGTGGAGTAACATACAACAGCAGCAGAATCTTCCCAATGATCAACTGGACAAGCATTCTGTTTGCTGCCTGCCATTCCGCTGATGGAGTTAAGTGAAACATGTTTGAAAACTTAAAGCTGTCTGCCTGGTGTGGTGGTACACACCTTTAATCCCAGCTCTCTCAAGGCAGAGGGCAGATGACTCTTTGAGTTCCAGGCCAGTCTGGTCTACATAGCAAGTTTCAGACCATCTGAGACTACAAATTGAGACTGTCTCAACGAAGGAAGGAAGGGAGGAAGAATTGAAAGTTATTTGGTATGTACTAACTCATACTTTGCTTTATTTCTAAAAGCGTTGAATTCCACATGACTTTCCAATAATGAAGATAAGACATGATACAGTCTATGATTAAATTGCTCTTAGACTTCTGGACACAGGTAGAAAACATCTCTTAATTCATTGTAAATTTTCATCTACTGTGAATGAGAACAGTTGTATATTTTTCAAAATTCAATTAATTTTTTGTTCAGTTCTTTGTACATTCTGGGTGTTAATACTCTGTCAGATGTATAACTGCCAAAGATTCTCTCCTACTCTGCGGACCTCTTCCCTCTAATGATTGTTTCCTTTGTTGTACAAAAGCTTCTTATTTTTATGAGGCTCTATCTATCAATTGTTGGTCATGACTCCTGAGCTAATGGAGTGCTATTCAGAAAGTCCTTTGGGCTCCTATTCTGTATAGGGTACTTACTGCCTATGTTTTCTTCTAACAGCTTCAGGTTTCACATTGATGTCTCTGCTCCATTAGGAGTTGATTTTGTGCAGAGTGATAGATTTAGGAGTAATTTCATTCTCCTGTATGTGGACATTCAGTTTTCCCAACACCATTAGTTGAAGATGTCTGTGCTTAAGTATGTATTTTTGGCACTGTTGTAAAATATCAAGTAGCTGTAATTATGTGTGCTCATGTCTGTCTCTTATATCTGGTTCTATTGATTTACATGTCTGTTTGTGCTAGTTACCATGTTATTTTTTTTATTAGGATAGCCTATAATGCAGTATATTCTTTTTGCTTAGAGTTGCTTTGGCTATCTGGAGTATTTTGTACTTCCAAAGGAATTTTAGGATATTTTTCCTATTTCTGAGAAGAATGTCATGAGAATTTTGATTGGGATTTAACTGAATCTGTAAATTGCTTTTGGTAAGATGATCATTTTCACAACACTAATTCTACCAATCCGTGAACATGGGAGATTTTGCTGTCTTCTAGTGTCTTCCTCAATCTCTTCAATAACTTAAAGTTTATGCTGTAGATGTCTTTTATTTTTTATTTTTGAGGCTATTGTGAATGGGAATATTTCCATGATCTCTTTCACAGTGTGACTGTTATTGTTGTATAAAAAGACTATTGATTTTTCTACACTGATTTTGTATTCTGCCATTTGTTGAAACTGACAATCATTTCTAGAAGTAGACTGGTTGGGTTTTAGGGACCTACTATGTATAATATAATATATGCAAATATAAATAATTTTGCTTCTTTTTCTATTAGTATCCCTTTAACTTCCTCCTCTTGCCTTACATTCAAGTATCATATTGACAAAAAATGGGGATAGTGAACAGCCAACGGCCCTGTATCATTCCTGATTTTAAAGAGAATGCCTTGAGGTTTCTTTATTAAAAGTGACATTGGCTGTGAGTTTGTCATATATAACCTTTTTTATTTTGAGGTATGGTCCTACTCCTTCTAGGACTTTCAGCATAAAGGTAAATGTGGATTTGAAAAAGCCTTTTCTGTATCTATTAAGATGATAATAGGATTTTTGTCTTATAATTCATTTATGTGCTTTATTATATTTATTGACTCACATATGTTTAACCCTCCCTGCATGTCCCAAATAAAGCCAATTTGATTATGATGGTCAGTCTTTTTGATAAACGTCTGTGTGTGTTCTGTGAGCATTTTATTGAGAATTTTTGCAAATATGTTCATCAGGAATAATATTCCTGTAGTTTTGGTTTTCCTTGTGTCTTTACCTGGTATTTTAGTTACTTTTCTGTTTCTGTGATAAAGCACTATGACCAAGGCAACTTATAGAAGGAAGACTTTATTGAGCTTACAGTTTCAGAGGATAAGAGTCCATCACGGTGGGAGAGGAATGGCAGGAGGCAGCCAGAGAAGAAAGCTGAGCACTCATATCTTTAAGCTGGCACAGGAAGTGAGAAACTCAAAATGCTCCCAAAGCCCACCAACACTGACATGCTTTCTCCAGGATCTCCACACCTCCTGAAGATTGCATTACCCTCTTCAAACACTGTCATCTACTGGGAACCAGGTGTGCAAATACTTGGAGCCTATGGGGACAATTTCATTCAAACCACCACACCTGTTTTTTTGTATTACAGCTATACTGACTTCATAGAGTTTGGAAATGCTCCCTCGGTTTCTACAGATTTTACTAATTTAATCAATATCAGTTGTATGTTTTATAAAGTTTGGTACAAGTCTCCTGTGAATCCATCTAGACCTTAGCTTCTTCTATTTAGAAGGCATTACATTACTGTTTCAATCTCTTTATTTGTATATCTCTATGGTGTTTATCTTTTCGGTTTAACTTTGGTGGTTCAGTTGAATCTAGAAATTTATTTTAGGTTTCTAATTTGATGGAGTATAGTATAGGTTTCTTTAAAGTATTCCCTTATAATATTCTGGATTACTTAGGTGTCTGTTGTAATATTTCCCTGCTCACATCTGATTCTGTTAATTTGGGTCTCTTCCTTCCTTCTTTTGCTTAATTGGGCTAACAGCCTGCTGGTTTTGTTTATCTTTTCAAAGAGCCAGCTCTTAGATTCCTTGATGCTTTGTATTGCTTTCTTTGTTTGTATTTCATTGATTTCTTCTCTGATTTTTATTATTTCTTCTGATCTACTGGGTTTGCATTTTATGTGTTGTTGTGTTTCCAGATTGTTGAGTTGCATCAAGTCACTTATTTGCATTCTTTGTGATTTTCTTTTCTTTTGATGTAGGCACTTAGAGTTATAAATTTCCCTTTAAGGATGCTTTTTAATGTGTCCCAGGGGTTTTGTGGTATTGTGTTTTCATTTTCATTTAATTCCAGGATTATTTTTATTTCTGTCTTGATTTCTTTGATCCATTTATCATTCAGTAATGTGTTGTTTAATCCCCATGAGTCTGTTTAATTACCAGAGATTCTTTCACTGTTGGTTTTAAGCTTTATTGCATTGTGGTCAGATAGGATACATATTGTTATCTCTATTTTATGCATTTGTTAAGATTTGTTTTGTGTGACAGTATGTGATCTATTTTAGAGAAAGTTTCATGGGCTGCCGAGTAGAATGTACACTTTGGTATTTGGGTGGAATAGTCTATAGTTACATTAGGTCCGTTTGATGTGTGATATCATTTAATTCTGATATTTCTCTGTTTACTTTTTGTCCAGATAACCTGTCTATAAGAGAAAATGAAGCCCTGAAATCCTTTACTAGTTTTGAGTTTGGGTTCATCTGTGTCTTGAAGTCTAGTAGTATGGTTTTTATGAAATTGGGTGTGCCAGAGTTTGGTGCATATATGTTTAGGATTGTAGTGGCTTCTTGGTTAGTTGTTCCCTAGATCATAATGAAGTATCCTTTATCTCTTCCATTAATTTTAGTTTGAAGTCTATTTTGTCAGATATTAGGTTAGCAATGCCTGCTTATTTCTTGGTCCTATTTACTTGGAATACTTTTTCCACCCTTCCCCTCTAAGGTGTTGCCTATCATTGAAGGTAAGATGAGTTTTTGTAGGCAACAAAAAGATGAACTTTGTTTCTTTACAAGTTATTGGGTTTCTTTTTTTAAATTACTTATTTTTATTTTTTGTGTATGAGTGTTTTGCTACATGTAAGTTCACCATATGTGTGCAAGTCCTGAGGAAGACCAAAGAAGGTGTCAGACTCTCTGGAACTGCAGTTATAAATGGTCGTAAACTGCTATGTGAGTTTGGGGAATGGAACTTGAGTCCTCTGTGAGAGTAGCAAGTGCTCTTAACCCCTGAACCAGCTTTCTACCCCTGAGTCTCCTTTCTTAATCCATTCAATGAACTCAAAAAATAGAGAAGAAAGCAAATATCCAACTTTAAAAATCAGATAAGGATTTGAGCAGAGATCTTAAAAGAAGAAATGAAAATGACTAATAAATACATTAAAATATGCTCAACATCGTTAGCAATTAGGGAAATGTAAATTAAAGCTACTTTAAGATTTTTTCTTGGCATTTATTTTATGAATTAACATAACCATCAACAAGCCCAATTGTGACTATGTTTAGCAATCAGGCTCAGCCGAAGTCATGATGATGGTAGTTATTTCATGCAGAAGGGGCTGCTGTATAGCATCATATTAAAAGGACCTGGAATTTTAAAGGATTTGATGCTAGGAGCCACATATGAGGGAGAACATACTTGTTTGTTTTTCTGAGTCTATGTTACTTCACTTACTACTTCTCTTAGTTTCTAAATCCATCCATTTACCTGCAAATTTCATTATTTCATTTTCTTTACTGCTGAATAGAACTCCATTGTGTAAATATACCACATTTTTGTTGCCAGGCAGGGTCACTGGAACCTCACCTGAGTATCCAGCCACTCTTCCCACCCAACTAGTCCAGCTTTGGAAGACAAAAGGAAAATGAAGAAGAACCCAACAGAGGGATGCTTTTGGAAGCCCTTGTTAATTACTCTTGCCTTTACTTCTCATTCACATCTCCTATTCATGATTCAAGGACTTTCTTCTCCCCTTAGAGACAGGAGTTATGCAATTTGGGAGTCTTATAGATGGACCCACTGAAGGGGTACTCTAGTTGCCTCACCCTGCATCTCTGTTCAGCATGGAAGAAGCCAGAGTGGTCTGAGTCCTGATTCCCTATTGGCAGTTGAGATAACCCTTCTGAGGATGGTGTGATAAGAATAGGAGGTAGGGATTGGCTAGGCAGTTAGGGTAAAAAGAACCCAAAGAAATGTAGCCAGTTTCTTGGCTAAAAGTCAAATTTTCCTTGGGTCTGTTAGCAACATACTCTGTTCCAAAGGCCAAAAATCAAAAGTATTTGGGAGCTTGTATTTAATCCGTAAAAGATTTTAGGGTTGCCTCTTTAGAGGAGGGAATGTTGGAGGAGAGGGAGTAGGCATGGATTTGATCAAAACACCTTATATGCATGTATGAAAGTCTCAATAAAGTTTTTGTGAAAATTTAAAAAAAATAAGTGTTGTATCATCAAAATAAAAATAAGTATAACAATAATAGATAAAGATGTACAAAAGTTCTCAGACTAAAAAAAAAATGATTTCGTCTTACCCCAGGCAGAATGTCAGAAAGAGGAAAACACCTGGCAACAAATGCTGTCAAGGAGGTGGGGGAGGGGAGCCCTCATTCACTGTCGGTGGGGCTGCACACTGGGACAGCAACTACTGAAATCAATGTAGAGCCTTCTCAAACCTAAAAGGAGATCTTTGTGACCCAGCAATACCACTCCTTGGCATATATCCAAAGGATTCAGTATTCTGCTGTAGAGATACATGCTCAGCCATGTTTATTGCTGCTCTTTACACAATAGCTAGGAAATGGAAACAATGTAAGTGTGCCTCCACTAATGAATGGATAACAAAAATGTGGTACGTATACACAATGGAATTCTCTTCAGTTGTAAAGAAAAATGAAAGTGTGAAATTTCAGGTAAATGGATGCATTTGGAAAACATTGTAAGTATTCCCAAGCCAGAAAAAACAAACCCTGCGATTTTTTTCTTATTGTGGATCCTAGCTCTGAAAGGGGCCATGTGGAGATGGAGGAAGAAGGAATGTGATGGAGGGGCATACTAGGATACAGGACCTATCAAAGGGGAAATGGGAAAATGGGGGAGTACTTTAACAGGGGAGCGTAATCGAGGTGGAGAGGAATGAAGGAGAGGTAAATAATTTGAGTATCTGAAAAAGACATAGGAAAATCTAGTATTTTTTTTAAGTTTACTTAAATATGTGGCGTGTGGTCGTGGCAATTTCCTGCTTCAACAGTGCTTGAACAGAACCCTGCACTCGCCCCGTCGCCCTGAACAGGCTGCTGGAACCCTTGGCAAGTTTCATACACCATTGCCACCCTGACCACCACCGCGTCCCCCCTCTCAGGTGCGCCAGAAAAACCACCAGGACTCAGATCAATATGGAACTCTGCACCTCCTGCGTCTACCTGTCCATGTCTTGCTACTTTGACCCTGAAGAACTTTGCCAAATGCTTTTTCCACCCATCTCATGAGGAGAGGGAACATGCTGAGAAACTGATGAAGGTGCAGAACCAGCGAGGTGGCCTCAGCTACCTTCAAGATATCAAGAAACCAGACCAGGATGACTGGGAGAGTGGGCTGAACGCAATTGAGTGTGTGCTGCGCTTGGAAAAGAATGTGAATCAGTCACTACTGGAACTGCACAAACTGGCCACTGACAAAAATGACCCCCACTTGTGTGACTTCTTTGAGACTCATTACCTGAATGAGCAGCTGAAATACATCAAAGAACTGGGTGACCACTGTAACCAACTTTCATAATATGGGAGTCCCGGAATCTGGCATGGTGGACTATCTCTTTGACAAGCACACCCTGGGACAGATAACAAGAGCTAAGCTGACTTCTCCAAAACCACAGAGTGACTTCACAGGTCACTGAGGCAATGCATGCCTGTTGGGGCTATCTTTCCCTTTTCTATAAGTCGCACCAAAACATCTGCTTAAGTTCTCTAATTTGTACCATTTCTTCAAATAAAGAAATTTGATACCCCCCAAAAATATGTGGGCAGTGGTGGTGGTGGTTGTGGTGGTGGTGGTGGTGTGTGTGTGTCTAAAGGCTACCTAAAAAAAAAAATCCCAGTGCCAGGCAAGGAAAGTTCCCCCTTGAGTTCTTGGTCAGGGTAGTCTAAGAGATCTCTGAAACAATATGAGGTAGTTTCCTTCCAGAACTTTTATGTAAGGTGTTATTCCTGAATAGTGTGTGCTGAACCACAAACATAGGATGTTGAGAAATTGAGCTAGAATTGACTTGGAAGCCTCTTCCCTAAAGAACAGCTCTCATAGAATCAGAAGGTGCTGTGCAAATTACGAAGAGAGAAAAACAATCAGAGGTGCTACTCAGCTGTAAAACCTACAATCTACAAAATAATTCTATTGATGCAATAGTGGCACTTTTGTCTCGGGGTAATCAATATCTGTCTAAATGGATTTAAGGCCCACTCAACAGGAGGCAATCCATGCCACAGGCAAGTATACATGGTCGGAGAGGTCACAGACCCCAGAGAAGAACCTACTACCACCACTTTCCTAGACCAACATAACTTCTTATAATTACTTACCCTCATATACACAGATAAATGTAGTTCCTACCACTCATCAAAGAAGCATCTCTTTGTAACAAATGGAAATTATTACAAAGTTCCACGACTGGTCAAATTACAGAGAACCAAGGAAATGTGGGATGCCTTGCCACTATTCAAACATAAAAAAACAACAACAACAAAAAAAAAAACAAAAACACAACGCCTACACCTAAGGCTAAGGGAGCAGAGCAAAGAAGGGAGCATGAATATTACAAGAGCCAGAGGGTTTGGATGCCTGCTATTGGTATTATATTCTAGACAATAGAGAAGCCGCACAAATGAAATCTCAGCAATATGGTCGCCTAAACTAAACCCACATAGTGATAATGATGGCACTAGTTGACATGGGGGGAAATTTCATAAGGTCCAACCTCTAGCTGAAGAGCTACAGGCAATCAACGACTGTTGGGGGAGGGAGAATCGGTGGGACAATATCCTTGATTGGTTATTCAATCCCAAGTGGTCAGCCATAAACACATCTATGAAGGCATACCACCAAATGGGCACAGTACATTATATACACATACATATGTGTGTGTATGGATCTGTGTATGTAACACAATAAACAAGGTCATAAAGTTGAGAGGGAGCTGGAGGGCCATGGCAGGAGTTGGAAGGTATAAAGGGCAAGGTGAGGGCCATGTAAATACAGTGCTCATGTACGAAGGTGTAAAAAATTAAAATAAAATAAATTAAAAGTCAATTAATTAAAATTACTATTTCTAAGTCTCTTGGACCTTCTCACTTAAGGATTTACTGACTGACTTGCAAGTATAAGCATATTTAGCATCATTGTTTTTGAACACATGATTCACAAAGCAAACAGGGGTTGTGTAGATGACTCAGTGGATAAGGACACTTAATGTGAATCATGAGGATTTGAGTTCAAATCCCTTGCACCCAAGATAAAGGTGGGGCAAAACCACGTGTAACTGTAATTGCAGTGCTGGAAAGTGGAGACAGGTAGACTCTAGGAGCTCAATGGACAGCAAATCTAGCCAAATCAGTGAGCTTCAAGTGCCTCCAATGTAGTTCATTTTATACACTAATTGCAGTTTTCATTGTTTCTTCAGTTTTCTTACTATATTGGCTGCCTATCCACTACAAAAATTTTTTGTTTTTTATTGACTTTTTTGTGTATTTCATACATAACATCCCAAACAATCTTACTCATCTTTATACCCACATCCCAGATGGCACCCTCCATTGCCTCTCCGACCACTGGAGTCCATATACTCTGTCATCCCTGTTACTGCCCACTGTATTGTCAGTGCCCCGCGCTGTTCCCCAGTGCAAGTCCATCCAATGAGTCTAGTCAGCCTATCTAAAGTCCCTCGTTTTAAGAAGATCAGCTCTTCTTCATCTAGCAACAATCAGTTTCCAATATTTCTTCAGATAAGATTGGGATCATTTTCCCAGTTCTATACTGGGGTTTTGTCTGCCTGTCTTTGCATGGGACTTGTGTAGGGTGACACTATTGTCACAGGATCATATGAGCAGACTCCCAGGAGCTTGTAGGACTCTGTTTCCATATGGTCATACACCTCCTCTCTGGCTCTTACAATCTTTCTGTCCCCTCTTCCACGATGGTCTTTGAGCCTTGGGTGGGAGAAGTTTAATAAGGGGATCCTGTCCAAGGACCAGCATTCAGCAGACTCTTGATCTCTATATTTTGGCTATTTGTGGCTTTTTGTGTTCCTAGCCCTTCACTGCATGAGGGAATTTCATTATTGAGAACTGAGAGATTCATTAGTGTCCTCTTCATTACCCCTGTTCTATGTTCCACGAGCCTTAGGTGTAGAGGTTGCATTGTAGATGTGTTACTTAGGCCTGGGCAATTCACAGTCTCTGACTGGTGTAAAATGAGCTTTTTTGATGAGTGGTGACTGGGATATTTGTCTATAAATATAAGGATACATATTTTGCACAAGAAATCACATTACTAGCAATGTGACAGTTTGGGTTTTTCGCTAAGATCTATGGCCACTCCAGCCATGTGTATTTGGTTATGTTTACATTACCACACTTGAGTTTCCTCCCTTTGAGTGGGTGTTTAGTCAAATTAGGTCGCTTTTGATTGCCCCAAGAGTGCCACTAAAGTACCAATGATGTATGCTGTGCTGGCCATTGATGTGATTAGTTGGTCTTGAAGCTGGTGTTAGATCATACATTGGTGTTTTCCCTTGGCACCTTCATGGCACTCTCCAGAACTATGAGAACTAGCCTTCGGGTAAGTGGTTACAAGTCAGTTTCACAAAACTTTGAATTTACTTCTTTTGTAAACTTATAAATTTGATTTTCAATTCTATGTGCATTTGCTTGTATCTATAACATTCTACAAGTTTCTAGATGAAAGAACTGTATTTTATTCTGCAGTACTTCAATCCAGCACCCACAGTATACATAATATCTGATAAGTGGAATTACAAATAAAAATTATTAAATGAGACAATGAGTACCATTTTTCCTTAACATAATAATGAAACATATTGCCTGGGTGTGGTATGATATTTCAAAATATGTGTACAATGTGCACTTATCAAATCAGGCAACTATCATCTGTACTTATTATTTTGTGTTTGAAGGCTTTGAAGCTTTAACTCATAGTCATTCATAAAGTATATTGTGAAATGGAGTCTTCCTGTCCTATAGGAGAGAACTTACTGCATTTCCCTAGCTGTGTTTTTGTAATTTAACTTCCAGCTGTACCCTCCCCCTCCCCTTCTCATCCTCTAACATAAAATATTAAGATTGACTTTTGCTTTACATGTATATAAGACAAAATGAGGAATTTATCTTTCTGTGTCTGATGTATTTCTCCAATTCCATCCATTTTGCTACAACTGGTAGGGTATTATTCTTTATGATGACTGAATAACATTCCACTTTATTCAATAATATTGGTAGACACCTAGGTTGGTGGTATATCACAGCTATTTTAAATAGGACATGAAGGTTTCTGTATGATATGTTAATAGGTTTTCCTTTGTATTTATATACCCAGAAATGGGTTAGGTACATCTTATGGTAGATCTGTTTCAGCTCCCCGAGGAACCCCCATACTGTTCTATATGGTGATTGTGTTAAATATTATGAGAATTCCTCTTTTCTTTATAGGCTTACCTGCACCTATTGTATTTTTGATAACTGGCATTCTAACTTGGGTAAGATGATAGCTCATCGTGGTTTTGGCTTGCATTTTCCTGGGACCTAATGAAGTTGAACATTTTTTGATAAATATTGGCTACTAATATTTTTCTCTTGAGAAGTATCTACTCATAACATATAGTCACATTCACTTGGAGTATTTGTTTTTATTATGTTTTTAGTTTCTTTTATATTTTCACTATCACTCTTTTGCCACATGAAGATGTTTGCTATTCTTTCCTATTCTGCAGGCTGCTGTTCACTCTGCTGCATGTCTGTTTGGCTCTTTCTTGGTGATCTCTAATTGGTGTATAGAAATGCTATTGATTTCAGTGCATTCACCTGTAACTTTCTCAGGTGTAATAGCCCTTCAATGGGATCTTTAGGTTTCTCTATACATAGAATCATGTCATCTGCAAACAGAGATAATTTAATTTTTGTCCTATCTGATACATTTTACTTCTCTCTCTTTTATTTTTCTGGCCACAACTCCCAGCTTTGTATTGAATAGAGTGATTAGAGTAAGCTACCTTAGCTTTTTCCAGATCCAGCTGAAGGTATAACATTGACAGGTGTTTGCTACATCTACTCTTTATTACTTGAAGTGTGTTTCTTCTCTACCTAGTTTATTCAGAAATTTTTATCATGAAGTGATGCTGAATTTGACCAAATGTCTTTTCCATAACTATTAGATTATTACAAAATTTTTAGCTTTTGTTTTTCTGATATGATTTTAGGTGTTGTATTTTCATTACCTTATTATTTGGCAATTTCATACTTGTACACAATGTGTTGTGATGACATTCACCCCATTACCTTTTCTTACCTCCCTCTCACTCCTGCTGACATATTTTCTCCCAACCCATACTTCTCCTCCTCTTTTGATATCCTTGTTTGTTTTTGTGCAGGTCTTGGGCATGTGGTCAAAGCTGTCTTTTCTTACCTCCCTCTCACTCCTGCTGACATATTTCCTCCCAACTAGTTCCATACTTCTCCTCCTCCTTTGATATCCTTGTTTGTTTTTGTGCAGGTCTTGGGCATGTGGTCAAAGCTGCTGTGTTTATGATTGCAATGGCCTTGTCATATCCAGAAGACGGTGTTTTATAACATTCCTCTCCATTCTCCATCTCTTACATTCTTTAAGACCCTCTTCTGTGATGTTCTCTGAACGCTGGGCTGGGTAATAGAGATGTCCCATTTAGGGCTGAGCACTCAGAAGTCACTTATTCTCATCTCTTTGATGAGTTATGACTGCTTTGATCATCAGTTACTGCCAAATGAGGCTCTTCTGACTAAGCTGAGAACCATATCATTCTATGACTACAAACATAAACATTTAGAAGGCAATTTAACTACAAGTCCATTCAGCAAAGCATTAAACAATTTCCCCATAGAGCCTGTGACTGCCGTATCCATAGCCCTTTGACTATGTTTATGGTGCCAGGCATGCAGTCTCTTCTGTTGAGTGGGCCTCTGATCCAATCAGGAAGTGGTCGGTTGCCCTTAGAACACTTATGCCACTGTTGGACATGTGAGCATATCTTGCCTGGCAGGATGATGTCATAGCACACAAAGTGCACAGCAGGTTAAAGCCTTGATGGCTTTTCTCCCCCTGGTGCCTATGTCACATCTTTGGGGCTATAAATGATAACCATCAGGAGGAAGTTTCCAACCCAGTTCCAGCTTGATTTATCTGTGTTCTATATCAATAGTATGTGTTGTTTTAAGCAATAGGGTCTTACTCTCTAATTCATATGGGCAACAAAGAGCAGTAGCAATAGTCTGTATTGTTTGGGGAGCCTCCAGGGGCTCCCTGGCCAGTACCTCACCTCATGTGTAGATCCTAGGATTGGAGTTTTAAACTCCTATGTTTAAGGTGGAGTGTGCATCTGTAGAACCCAGGGAAGAAGAGAGATGTCATGTGTGGATAAGGGCAGAGAACTGAAAGGAAAGATAATAACATGTGATGTGATCTGGTTTTTCTAATTATTTATTTAATAACCATATAATTAGAAGAAACATTTCATTATAACAGCATTGACATATTCAATAACAATTTCCAGAGCTAACATGCATCTCTTTCAAAATTGGCTGTAAATATTTAGGTTCACAATTGAATTAATATAATTATACAATATTGAACTCAGTATGAACCTTATAAGACACAAAACTGAATGAGGTTTTAACCTTTAAAAAAGATCTCCATTTCATTTTAAAATATGCTGTTTCATACAGAAAAACTCATTTTTAA
>NW_008332493.1:88372-89412 GCF_000622305.1 Nannospalax galili
GGTTATACTTTCCTTTTGGGTGTTTAAGGCCATACAGTTGGTCCAGATAAACTGATTTATTTTTATTCTTAAAGTCATTTGAGAATCTGTTCCTCAAGGATCACATGGGCTTGGGAGGAGGCTCTGGCTCCTTTATTTTACCAGTTCTGCCTATATGAAGATAAGTCAAAAGTCCTGCTCGACCATGGTTGGCTTCGCTTGGAAAAATGGAGGAAATGATTCCTCTGTGTTTACCCTCCTCTTTGTAGACTGGACATTGGTTCAAGTCCATCTGGTGGGGTTTCCTAGGCCTCCTTGATCAAGAAGACAAGTGACCCACCACCATTATAGGACATTTTGAGAGATGCTCATAGTCCCCTGAAACTAGTTGACCTAGGAGGGCAAGGAGCAAAAAGTGTCCTTTATATCCCTCTGACCAAATTATTATAGACCTCAAAGTATGTTTGTTAAACACCCAAGAAGGTTAGTTCCACCAGTCTGGTATTTTTAATTACTGTGTGTCATGTAGATAAATCTTGGGCAAAGACCATTTGTTCTCAGATAAACCTTTCCTAGACATATATTAATTTGTCAGTACACTGTAGGAATAATATGGTTCCCTCTGGTTTTTGAAACTAGCTAGGCATTGTTTATCTCTCACATTATCTCACCCCTCCATCATTGTTTTACCTCTTAAGGTGCCCCCATTTCCCCCCTTTCTCCCTTACTAATACCCTTCTCCTATGGTCCTACCTCTCTTGAGCTCCTTCTTTCCTTTTATCCCCTATGTTCCTTGTATACCCTTCTCTCCTCCCTCCCTTAAACTAACCCAAATTTTATCCATATCTCCTTTATTAAGGCCTGTTTCCTACTGCTCTTCTCTTTCAGGTTATTTCTTTTCCTTTACTTTTTACCTCCCTGTTTCCTTTCCATTATCCTGGCTCCTGTAGTTATGTCTTGTTGCATACTTATTTATCAGACTCTGGTTCTAGGATCCACATATGAGGGAGAGCATGTGTCGATTTTTTACTTATGTAATCTTTCAATTTTGTTTCTTCATC
>NW_008332493.1:89480-90023 GCF_000622305.1 Nannospalax galili
CCACATTTTCATTATCCACTCATCAATTGAGGGACACTTAGGTTGCTTCCATCTCTTAGCTATTGTGAAAAGAGCAGCAACAAACATGGATGTACAAGTGTCTCTGCAATAGCATGAGTTCTTTGGGTATATGGCAACGACTGATATAACTAGGTCAATGGTAGGTTCATTTATAGTTTTTTAAGAGTTCTCCACACTGCTTTCCATAGGGGTTGAACCAGTTTGCAGCCCCACCAGCAATGGATGAGTGTTCCCCTTTCCCCACATCCTCTCCAACATTTGATATCAGAATTGTCTGTTTTGTATGTGTAGTGTTTTTACTATGATGTACAGTGGAGAGTTTCTCTTCTGGTCCTGTCTGGTTGGTGTTCTATATGCTTCTTGTATTTGTATGGGCATGTCTTTCTTTAATTTTTGGAAATTTTCTTCCATGATTCTGTTGAAGATCTGGTCCATACCATTATCTTGGAATTCTTCTCCTTCCTGTATGCCTATGATTTGTAAGTTTGGTCTTTTTATGGTGTCACACAATTCCTGCATATT
>NW_008332493.1:90147-94593 GCF_000622305.1 Nannospalax galili
TGAGTATTCTTCAATATTTCTAACTCTTTTCTGAATTCATTCAGAAGTTTATCCCTATCTTCCTTCAGTTCTTTGATTTCTTTGTATGTTCTTTAAATTCACTGAATTCTTTTATCATGTTTATAATTGTTCTTTTGAGTTCCATGTCCTGCATTATCTCTAGGGGGTTCTCATTGTATTCCTCTAGAGGACTATTGGTATTTGGTGGGGATATGTTATTTTGGTTTTTCCTGTTATTATTTTTTCTGTGATTTTGACATGTGAATTTCTTTTGTAGCTTCTGATTCTTGTGTGAGACTCAGGCCTTCAAGTTTATGTCAGCTTCTTTTTGTGAACTTTATGTATCTTTGTGGTTTCGTTTTGGGGCATGCAAAGCTGGTTCCTCTAAGCTTCCGGTTCTCTGTTTTGATTTTATATTGGAGTGGCCGGATTGCTTTTGTCTTCAGGAGTTCCCACAGAGACCCAATTCAGATGATGTTCGGATGTTTTCAGGCTTTGTCCTAAGGTCTGGATCCCTCCAGAATGATTTTGGCCTCAGGAATTTGGGGGTCGGACTGGCCTGGGAGTCTGGCCCAGGAAAGACGCTGGTCTAGAGCAGCTGGTGGCCGTGCCACCCAGAGATGCAAAGGCAGATGGGGCAGGAAAAGGCCCCAGGGACCCCTGGGGACTGCACTGAGGAGCTGGGTTGTTCTGGATGCAAAGGATCAGGAAGAGGAAAGGTCAGCCCCTGCATCCCAGATAGAGGCTGGTGGCTGGGCTGGTGGGTCCTGCAGGCCCAGGGAAGCAGTGGGAGGTGGGGCCAGCCTAGAAGCAGTTCTCTGGAAGAAAAGGATCAGGCAGCAGTATTTGTTCCCCAGGTATCTGGGGCCCCAAGACAAGGAATGGGCTAGGGCCCAAAGTAAGGGGAGAGAATGGCAGGGGAAATGGGAGGGTGAATGAGGCTGGGGGAGTCAAGGCCCTGAGGGCAGGGTCAGTGGACTTACCTGGACAGGCCTGAGGGTAGAAGAGAGGCCTGTGGTGGGTCCTGCAGGCCCATGGAAGCAGTGGGAGGTAAGGGCAGGGCCAGGCCAGAAGCAGTGCTCCTGGGGCCAAGAGAAGGCACTACGTTGGTCTGGTTGAAAAGGATTGGCAAGCAGTATTGGTTGCCCAGGTGTCTGGTGCCCCAAGACAAGGAATGGGGCAGAACCCAAATTAGGAGAGACGGGCAGGGGAGGTGGGAGGGTGAATGAGGCTGGGGGAGTCAAGGCACGGAGGGCGTGATGGACTTACCCTGGAGAGAGGCCTGCAGGTAGGAAAGAGGCCTGCGGAGGGTCTTTTATGATGTGGTTTTTTTGTTTTTTTTGTTTTTTTTTTTAATGTTGAATCATTCTTGTATTCCTGGGACAAACCTCACTTGATCATGATGATCATTGTTACATGCCATTGCATTCAATTTGCATGGTTTTATTAGACATGGATGTTCATTAGAGACACCGATCTATGATTCTCTTTTTTGTTGTACTATGTTCTGGTTTCAGTATCAGGGTGTGTTAGTCAGGGTTCTCCAAAGAAACAGAACCGGTAGAATGAATATATATGTATAGAGATTTATCAGTTTAGCTCACAGGATAGAGTCTGAGTAGTCCAACAATGGCTGCACCACACTGGAAAGGCTGAGAATCTATAGTCGTTCAGTCCACGAGGCTGGATGTCTCAGTAGTCCCAATCTGGCACTGAAGGTCTGATGAATTCCAAAAGATCAGCTAGTCTTCAGTCTCCAGCAGCAAGACGAACTCACCAGTGAGAGAGAAGGTAAGCAGCAAGAAGCTAGGCATTCTCCTCTGCCGTGGCCTTTTATACCGGCTGCCATCAGAAGGTAACACCCACATATAGAGTGTGTCTTCCAGCTTCAGATGATCCAATTAAGAAGATCTCTCTCAATTCAGTTAATCCCAGATCTAGTCAAGTCGACACCCAGGATTAGCCATCACACAGGGTCATTCCGGTCTCATAGAATTAATTTAAAATTGCTTCCCTTTCAATTTTTTGGAGTGGTTTGATAAGAATTAATCTAAGCTCGCCCTTTAAAAAATTGACAGAATTTAGTGAATTCAAAGTTGTATAGCTTATATATAGCCAGAAATTCATTCATTTTTATTCTGAGTTTTTTTGTTTTGTTGTCCAGAGGTCTCTAATGTCCTTTTGTATTTCCTCAGCATCAGTTCCAATGTCTCCATTTTGTCCCACATTTTTATCTTCATGGATTTTCTGTCTTTTTCTCTTTGCTTAGATAGCTAAAACTTTGCTGGGTTTATCTTTTTAAAACAAACTTTACTTGTTTCAATTGACCTTTTACATTATATTCAAAGTCTGTCTTTTATTTCTTTGCACCAATACTTTTTATTTCTTTACATTTAGTCATTTGTGGTTTATCTGGTCCTTTGTTTTTCTGTGCCATTGAGATGCATAATCAAGTTGTTTATTTAAAATTTTCTTATTTCTTGATGTGGGCATTTATTGCAATAAATATTCTTATTGGTATCGCTTTTTGTTATGTGTTGGTATATTGTGTCCCCAATTTCATTTGTTTCAAAGAGCTTTTTAATTATATCTGTAAGGATTCACTGTTCAGCAGCATGTTGTGACGTCTCCACAAATTTGTATAATTTCTGGAGTTTTTGTTGTTTATCTCTATTTCAAAGTCATTGTAGTTAGAAAAAAATAAACAAGTATACCAGTCACCACTGATCAAAGAAGCTTCTTTTTGTAACAGATGGAGACTATTTCAGAATTCTATACCTGGTCACACAAAGAGAATAAATGTCTGTGTCTAGACATCTCAAGAAGGTGCAAGCAATTAAATGAATCACCCAAACCCTGAAAAAGAAAGTCAGCAATATAGAAGAAAAAGAGGGTGAAATGTAAAAATCAGAAAAAGGAATGAAAAATCATCAAAATAGATGAAAAGCTTTCAAAGGAATCGAGATTTTTAAAAATCAAAATACAAATATTGGAAATAGAAAAACTCAATGAACAGCTACAACAAAAAGACCAGTACAAAGCAGAACCTGTAGACTCAAACAGAGGCAAGGAGATCAGGGACCAAGGACAGGGCCAAGGAAGTACTGCATTCAAACATCAGTAAGGATGAAATATCAGAAAGGAAAACTAATACATCTAAGAACTCTAGAATATGATGAAGAGATCGTACCTGAGGATCCATGGAATAGAAGAAGGAGCTGAGATAAAAAGTAAAGACAGAGTGGATCTAATATTTAAAACCATGGAAGAATAATCACAAAAGTTGGAGAAAGGAAATGTACCCTGAAGCATAAAAGGCATTTAAGACACCAAAAAGACATGACCAGAGAATCTTTTCATTACACATTATAGTCAAGTTGTCAAGAATAAAAAATCTTAGGAAAAATATTTAAAACCTCTTGTCACTTTCAAAGGCAAGCACATCAGACTAAGAACAGATCAGTCATCATAATCTAATGGAATTATACACATGGAATTATATCTTTCAAGTCCTGAAAGTAGGTGTCAACCAGATTGTTATATCCAGCAAAACTATTTTTAAAAATTGGCAGAGAAATGAAGAAATTTCAAGTGAAAAAAAAAAAGGCAGATCATGACCATGATGCCCACACTGCAGAAGATAGTTAAAAGGTTACTGCACACTGGAAGAAAGACAACTCTAATTGTGAGAGCATAAGAAAGTATAGATTTCAAAGGAAATCTTGGAAGTGATACATAAAGTTCAACATAGACCAGCAAATTTCTAACATTAATAGGAAAGAAAAGAACAAAAATAACCTGATCTACCAAGAAAATAATTAATAATTACAGGAGTTAGTAAAAATATCTCAATAATAATTTAATAGCAAATAGCTTCAGCTCATCAACAAAGAGACATGGAATAACTGACTGTATTGAAAAACTAGGCTCCAAGAATCTGGTGTCTCCAAGAAACACACCTCACTGGTACAAACGTGCACAGACTGAGAGTCGAAGGATGGAAGTCACCCTATCAACAGAATAGGACCTGAAAATGCACTGGTATTTCTTCTTACATCTAATAAAATATACTTCAAATAAAAATTATTCATAAGGGAATAAAGAAGGCCAGTATATACTACTAAAAAGAAAAATTCATCAGAAAGTTAAAACATTTGTCAAGTGCATGTGCACCATATATTAGAGCTACCAATTTAATAAACAAACACTAACAGGCATGAAATATAATACAGTAATATAAGATCTTTTGAACCCATGCTCATCATTTAAATAGGCCCTCCAAACTAAAAAATCAAGAGTTAAACTGTCATAGGTCAAACTGACTCTACAGAATATTCCCCCCAGCAGCTAAACAACACAAATTTTTCTCAGCAGTCTAGAAACAATCACCATAGTAGATTACATTCTAGTTCACAAATGAAGTCTTATTAAATGCAAAAGAATCAA
>NW_008332493.1:94928-103163 GCF_000622305.1 Nannospalax galili
CAGACCATAGTGGAATAAAATTGAATCAATTGCAAGTTCAATTATAGAAACTACATTAATAAATGGAAACTGAAAAACACATTCTTAATGATCAGTAAGTCATTGAAGAAATCAGTAAAACTTTGTAAAATTCCTAGAATCAAATGAAAACAATAGTACAAATTTCTAGAACGTTAGGGCTGTTGTTAGAGTAGGTCTAAGGAGAAAGTGTGTGACTCTGAGTGATGACATCACAAAATCCAATCTCAAGAAAATAACAAATGACATACTGCAAGCTCTTGGAAAAACAAGATGAAGCCAAACCAAAATTAACCAACAGCAAGAAATAATAAAGATCAAGGAAAAAAATGAATGAAATAGAGACAAAAAGAACAATAGAACTATGGAGTCAGAGTTGCTTCACTGGGGAAACTCACAAGTTTAATAAAACCCTAGACAAAAAAATCAAAAGAAAAAGAAATGTTTCAGATTAATAAAATCAGTGATGAGAAAAGGATGTTACAACATATTTCAATGAAATTCAGAGACTCAGGAAATACATCAAAACCATTTTAAAAACCTGCAAAATCTAGAAGAAATTGATACATTCCTGTATACATATGACTTACCAAAATCAGATCAAGGGAGTATCGTAGATCAAAAAATTCATAACAACTAATGAGCCTGAAGCAATAGGAAAGATCTCCCCATAACCAAAAGCCATAAGGATCCAGTGTCAAATTCTGCCAAACCTCAGCAAATAGCTAATGTCAAACTCCTCTAATTGTTTCCTGAAATAGAAAAGGAAGGAGCACTGCGAGTTGTGGTCAATGAAACCAGCCATAACCCTGACACTGAAACTGGATAACGAAACAACAAAATGGAATATCATAGACATATTTCTCAGTTGGAATGGCTATCATCAAGAATATAAACCATAAACAAATGATGAGGAGGATGTGGGAGATGAGGAACCTTGGTCCACTGCTGGTGGCATGTAAACTATGGTAACTACTATGGAATTCAGTATGAAGTTTATTTTTAAAAAGACCTAAATCAGAACTCCCATGCAGCCCAGCTATTTCAACTCTACCTATGAATCTCTAATCAGAAATATTTGCACATTCATGCTTATCGCTTCACTGTTCCCAATAACCGAGACATGGAGCCAACCTAGGGGTCTATCAACTGGGAATGGATAAAGAAAATAATAGAGCTTTATTCATTTTTAAAGAATGAAGTTATGACAATTGCAGGAAAACAGATGGAACTGGAGATCACATTAAGTAACATGAACCAGATTTAGGCAAATATTGCACATTGTCTATCATATGCAGGATTTTCACTTAAATTTATATATACATATATAATATAAATGTAGGACAAGAAATCAGAAAGAGGACTGTAAAGGGGAAGGAAAAGGTCTAAAGGAAGTGAGGATGGGAAGGAGTGATTATAATGGAATATGTATTTGATGTGAAGGGGGAAGGAGAAACTATTTGTGTAGAGGAAGAGGACCTGCAAGAGGGGTGGACATGGTTGGAGGAGGACAGTGCGGAAACAAATTAGAATAAAATGCAACGATAGTCACACGAAAATAAAAAGATCACAAGGAAACACATAAACTTTCATGCTGACTAAAACAGTATAATAAAAAAGAAATTGTAACAAATTGAAATATTATTGACAAGCCTGATAAAAAAGGTCTGTTTTACAGTAACATGACAGATTAGTTGTTCATTGGTCTGCTAGGGCTACCACAGCAAGCACCATAGTCTATGTGGCATAGACACCAGAAATTTCTTTTTTCAGAGTGCTGGATGCTGGAAATACAGAATGACAATTCCATCAGGTTGAGTTTTTCTGCTGCCTCTCTCTGCAGAGAACTACGTTCTCACTGTCCTCAGGTGACACTTTCTATATATGTGTGCCCATGGCTACCTCTGCTCTCCTTCCCAAAGGACTTTCATCCTATGAGGGTCAGGTGCCAACCATTATGATCACACCTGACTATCTCTTTTTCATACACAATCTTCTAATCAGTCTCATGAGGGTGTCTAGCTTTGACACGTGACTTTAAAGGGAAAATATTGAGTTTATTGCCATCATTGTGAATAAGATTCTAGAACCAATAAAGAAAACATGAACATCACAAAATATAAGTGGACAGAGTAGGGAGAGACACACCAGAGATACCCAGTCACTGAGGCCAGGGAGGTAAATGATCTGTCATCAAAGCATGGCTTACTAGACTGCCAAAGGTGGCACATGATTTTGCATAGCAGGTAAGAATTAAAAGCTTAATTAATAATTAGTAAAATCAAGAAGAAAATGATTTCATGAAATAGTTTTCATGAAGTTAAGACTCTTCTGTTAAATCAGAGTTAAAAATCACACTAACATTTTGGAATAAATATACAAATAATTAAATGGAATTTTGAGCTTGTAGTTAACTGCTAAGTCTTGACTAGAAGGTCTCTTATATAGACTTACAAGAAAATTTTGAAATGAAACTACCAATTTTGAGATTTAACTTTAAAATATTAAAAATATCCCCCTGAGTTAAACATGAAAATTATGATAAAAATAGAAAGGTAGGAACTTTCTTAAAAAGTTTTCTTGGTATCCAGGATGGTGGTTCATGCCTTTAACCCCTGTACTTTGGAGGTAGAACCAGGTGGATATCTGTGAGATCAAGGCCAACCTGATCTACATATAGACTTCCAGGTCA
The DNA here is from genome assembly GCF_000622305.1 of Nannospalax galili. Taxonomy (NCBI): domain Eukaryota; kingdom Metazoa; phylum Chordata; class Mammalia; order Rodentia; family Spalacidae; genus Nannospalax; species Nannospalax galili. The sequence continues at coordinate 97,639 of NW_008332493.1, forward strand.
TGTCTCAAAAGAGATCCCTACCCCACCCCCAAATGGAATGAACAAGTGAAAGAGAGGACGAGGGCAGACTACAACACAGGGTGATACTGAATTCAGAAGTCAAGTGGAATTCACATTCTCCTGGATTATTCCTGCCCAGCTCCACCTGTCACAATCAGTTATTCCAGAAAGTCCAGGACAACTGATGTAGATGATACCCAACTTACTGAAACTGATTCATAGGCAAGTATTTGAGAAATCAGAAAAACAAGTTAAATCATAGATTGGATGCTGGAACGCCCCTGAAAAAATGCGTTTAAATGACAATAGGCATATATCTATCCATTGTCTTTTGCTACATAACAAACCTCTGCCCAATTTAGTAAGAACTAAATTTTTATGATTTCTTTCAATCCCTTGAGTTAACTGGTTCTCCAGTTCCATGTGACATCATCTTGGGCTGCAGTTTTCTGGGTGCAACACGAGTGAGAGGGTCCAACATGGAACATTCCATGCTTGGCGCTTGATGCCAGCTCTTAGCTGGGGTTCAGCCGGCCTACAACCGAAGCACTTACACATGGCCTCTCGTTAGACTTGACTTGTTACAGCATGAATGTTGGTTCCAAAGAGAGCATCCCAAAAGCAAGAAAGCCAGAAACAGAGAGAAGGGGTCCAGCTGTGAAGGGTGCCACCCAGAACTGGTGCAACATCCCTGAGTCCTTTCTACCAGCTAGGCCAGTCAAGTGACTCCTTAGGATTCACTGGTGTGGAACAACAAGCCCCACCTGCTGGTGGGAGAACAGCAAAGTCACATTTCTGAAGAGCATGAGAGAATGTTTATAAAATAGGCATGCAAACCACTTACTAATATAAATCACAAAGAGATTTACAATCTCTGAAAAGTAAAAGCATGCTGATGAGATCGATATGCATCTTTATTTTTACGAAAACAATTAAATTGTTCAGTTTTTGATACTGCAGGACAGGACATAGAACATCTTTAATGTTTTCCAGAGAAGACTGATAATTTCATTTTATAATTGTCAATGCTGAAAATATTGCTTTGCCTAAAAACATAGCACAAAATTGTGGCAGTCACTACCCAGTGGCACAATATAACAATGCTTGAGTAAGACAACTTGACTAAGCATTCATTCTCCCTAAGTGTGACCTGAACTGCTGTGAGCATCTGTTCCTTCAGACCTCTTGAAAACGTGCTCCAAACAAGGGCTTCCCTCTGTCTTTTTTTTCAAGGAATATCTCCAGCAAGAAATGGGGAAGGAAGAGAGGAAATGTCTTATTAGAAGTGTCCCTTCTGACCCCTACCAATCAAGGACATATGCAACCATAAACAGACATCATCAGTTTAATCCTATCTACTGCTTGCAACAAAATGGTATATTCATAGCTCTGTTGTGTTCGACAAATATCCCTGCTGCTTGCAGCAGTTTTTGATATACAAAACATTCACACATTTATACATCATTCAGGATCAAGGGCAAGGAAGGGTCATGAGAAGTTAAAGCAATGTGCTTTTGGTTGCAAGAGAAGCTCAAGGCCTAGTAAGCTTGTTCACATTATAAACCAACTGAGATAAAACCAAGTCTTTGGTTGAAGGTTAAGTAAAAGCCATGGGTCCAGAGAAGAACCATGTTGTATGCCATTCCCCCACAAAATAACTGGAAAATATTTAGAACCATTTCAGAAATTGTTGAAAGTTCCATCCTAATCCCAATCCCAAATTTCATTGACCTAGTGTGTGTGTGTGAGTGTGTGTGTGTGTGCGCACACGCATGTGAAACTCAAGTCAACAACTCAAACAGCAATTTTAATATCAAATATTCTAACACAATACAGTCCAAAGATATACTACTTTGATACTTTGATGCTGAGGGACGACAGTGGGAAAATACTAAAAGTCTTTGTGTTCCATAATTAAACCATTTCTATGAGAGCAGAAAAAAGTAGGACATATAGCAAAAGCATTGTAAGTAATTCATAGCATACAATAGCTTCGAATGTGAGCTGAGATGTTTCAAGCTTTGTTCATGGACATTGCATGCTGTCACACAAACAATGCAAGCATGCATGTTGTGGGTTGGAAATAAGACTCCCTTACAGCTGACCACTGCAGCACAGGTGAATGCTGCCTGAAACACCTCAGGTAAGTCATACTCATTATCTGTTTGATTTTCAATTGTTTTGATTGTTGAATGGTTATAAACCTCTTATACTTCCCAAAATTCTCATAACGCCCACGTTCAGCTTTATTACAACCCACCATTTAAAAAGCCGTGAATTTATGCAACACATGAGCTTACCAATGTATATCAAGAACTCTGATGTGTTGTACTAAGATTGAGAACTGAAAGGTCCGTACTTAGCTCTTCTGAACGTCTTCACACTTTAGGTCGTTCCTCTAAAACATAGGACATTTTAACAACTATAAAGGCCAACTTTTTATTATTTAGTTAGTTTATTGTTTCTGTTAGGTTTCTCTATGCAGCCCTAGCTGACAAGGAACTTATGTTGTAGACCAGGCTAGACCCACTGTGACTGGACTCTTTGCTCAAGGACTGAAATCAAGGTGTTTACTGAAGCTACCGAACTGCTTGTCTGAGGTTTGGTCTTTTTCCAAGTTCTCAGAGCTTAGGCAGAATTCACGTCCTTGGGGTTGAGAAGCTCAAGTCCTGTTTTTCCAGCCTGCTACTGAACAGCAGTTTCTTGTTACATGGTGGGTCACAGCACAGACCACCGCTTTCATCTGGTCTAGTCACGTGGGTCTCCCTGGTTTCTTTGCGTGTGACCTGCTGGAGAAAGTGCTCTGCTTTAAAAGGCTTTTATCAGACTCACCAGATCATTTTGCTGTTTTTTTTTTAATTTTTTTAATTGAATTTTTGTGTATTTGCATTTTGCTGTTTTACTAATTGACTTGGGAACTGAATTACCTCCACAAAGCCCCTGCATTGGAGAAGCCAGCTTAGCTTTTGATCAAACACCTAGAAGAGACATACATACCACAGGACCATAAGTTGAACAGGAATGAAAGGAGTTACAGAATTCTGCTACTGCCAAATTGATACGTAGTGCCTATTTTGCAAAGTCACAAATATCTTATAGTCATGAGACTGTGCCCTTTAAAGTCTAGTATTTGGTTTGCCAAACTTTATGCTGTAGTTGTGTTGGGTACAGCAATGTCTTACAGCCTTTTTTTTTTTTTTTTTTTTTTTTTTTTTTTTTAAATGAGTAACCTACTCTGATTGTTACAGACACAGACTGAAATATTTAATGTACTTATTTATGTAATAAAGGTCTCAGGTCTACAGGCTTGAGCTGATGTCTGTCCTCTGTCAGTATGCAGTCAGCACTTGCCATTTATTCCTGTGTTGTATTGTTTCCTCTTCCTTCCATCCTCATTGTTACCCTCAAGACCCACAACCACAGCCACTGCTCCTACTGTGTCCTAGTAACACCCTCTGTGTGCTCATTAAACAAATACATACTCTAGAAAGGTCCATAGGGGCTTGTTGAACATTTCTAGAGTTTTTCCAATAAGGCATTGAATATGTCTTATCTGGTTTCTTTGACACTACTGGTCATTTTCCCTTCCTGACTGTAGCTAAGCGTTTGACTTTGAAGATGGAATCCTGCTCATCTCTTTCTCCTGGAATGGAGATCTGGATTGCCTCCAACATTTTAAGGCTTATATCTGACATTATTCGTCATTTTAAGTTTTTGCTCCTTGGTCTTGTGATTTTTATCTTTCTTGCTACTGTGCTTTATGTTGCTTGTTTCTGATGAAGATAAGTGAAAATTTTGTTTTATTGGGCTTGTGATGATATAATAAAATTGTTGAATCTAAGTATATTCTCACTGTATTTGTGCATTTAGCAGGGACAATTAGGAGCCATGGTAGGAAACAAACACCTAAGGAGAGAAAAATTATTAATCCAAATGAGATACATCTTTGATAGGAAAAAAGAAAAATAGATTCCAAAATTTTCTTGTTCAAATTTACTACATAAATATCACTTTTTAACATCATTATTTGAGACACTGTGGTAAAATAAATGTAATGTATTTCCACAACACAAAATGAAGATTTTGAGTGTTATTCAATGTGCTCTTTAGAAATAATAATGTATGGTTCTTTTTTTTCACTTAGGAACATTGTTCACTTTATTTATTTATTTATTTTTATAAAAGTATGCTTTTAATGATTAGTCATTTTCTTTTTCTGTTTCATTTTGTGCCACTAATATACATCTGCAACAGTGAACAAATCATTATTCCCCAGTCTGAGAAATGACGAGAAAGTAAAAAGACCAGTATAATCAGCAGTGAGACACAGAATACAAAATTAAGAATCAGCTTGAATATTTAGGGTGCTTCAGCTTCCCAGGACATAAAACTATTTACAGTTCTGATCATATTTCCTTTGGAAAGAGTTGTCAAAAATGACTTATAAATTAAATGCCATCAGAATTTTTATAGAACTCTTTAGAAATATCAATAAAGACCTCGTGGGGAAGATCAAATAATTTCACAGGTGTCTTAGTTTGTTTCTCCATTGCTGTGACAAAACACTCTGACCACTTCCAACTTGGGGAGGAAAGGGTTTATTTAGCTTACATATCCTGGGTCACAGTTCATCTGGGAGCCCAAGGTAGGAACTCAGGGCAGGACCCTGGAGGCAGGAGCTGGAGCACAGGCCATGGATGAGTGGAGGAGCGCTGCTTACTGGCTTGCTCCCCTGGCCCCTGCACAGCCTGCTTCCTTACACAACACAGGCCCACCTGCCCAGGGATGGCACCACCCACAGTGGGATGGACCCTCCCACATCACTCAACAATCAAGAAGGTGCCCCATGAACATGGCCATAGGCCAGTCCAATGAAGGCAATTCCCAATTGAGGCTCCCTCAACCCAGGTGTGTCAAGTTGACACTAAAGCTGTCCAGCACAACAGCTTATTATAAGATCACATAAAAGGGCATTTATACAATTCATTGCAGAGAACTATTGTCTTATCGATAATTTCCAATTGTTGATTTTTTTTAATGATAGACTACTACTTTCTTTTATTTAGATATAATGCTATTAAAGATACACATTTTTAAACAGTGAACAAAATGGCTTTAAATAAATATATATTATCATCTTTCAGGAAAATGGTCTTCCTTATATCTTTAAAACCTCGAATGTCTAATTTACATTATCTAATCATTTTATTTCATATATTGTTTGAAAAAGGAATCATTAATACCATGAAAACACAGAAAACAAAGCTATCATTTCATTGGTAGGTTATATTGCTAACACCTATCAAATAATTCATAAAAGACATCCTCAAGTAAAAAAGGTCAATCCCATGTGGACTGAAATAAACATTCAAGTCCTATTTAAAATAAAGCTTTTTAATTACCAAGATAGACTACTGATGGGAAAACATCACAGTGAAGGACCAAAAGGTGATTTTTGTAGAGAATATAACAGTCCTCACAAATAAGTACATCAATTCCATACCTAAATAACAAATCCACACTAT
>NW_008332493.1:107434-107904 GCF_000622305.1 Nannospalax galili
ATTTGGAGGTGCTCTTTCTTTCTTTTGGTTAATTGGGCTAGTGGTCTGTCAATCTTGTTTATCTTTTCAAAGAACCAGCTCTTGGAATTGCTGATTCTTTGTATTGTTTTCTTTGTTTCAATTTCATTGATTTCCGCCCTGATATTTGTTATTTCTTCTTGTCTGCTGAGTTTTGGTTTTGTTTGCTGTTGCTTTTCAAGTGTGTTGAGTTGCAGTGTTAAGTCATTTATTTGTGTTCTTTCCGATTTTTGATGTAGGCACTTAGAGCTATAAACTCCCTCTAAGGACAGCTTTCAGTGTGTCCCAGAGGATTTGTTGTGTTGTATTGTTCTTTTTGTTTAGTTCCAGCAATACTTTTATTTCTTTCTTAATTTATCCTTTGACCCATTCATCATTCAGGAGTATGTTGTTTAATCTCCATGTGTTCATGTGGTGATTAGGGCTTCTTCGGGTGTTGATTTTGAGCCTTA
>NW_008332493.1:109773-155531 GCF_000622305.1 Nannospalax galili
TCCCAGGGAGTGGATTGAGTAGCTGGGTTGTACTGAATGCAAAGGATCAGGGAGTGGAAAGGTAAGCCTCGGAGCCTCAGAAAGAGGCTGTCAGCCCCAGAAAGAGACTAGTGGGTGTTGCAGGATCAGGAAAGTAAAGGGAGGTGAGTGTGGGGCCAGGTCCAGAAGTGGTCCTCCTGGGGCCCAAGAAAGGCACTAAGTTGTTCTGGGTGAAAAGGATCAGGAAGCATTATTGGTTCCCCAGGTGTCTGGGGCCCCAAGACTAGGAATGGCGCAGGGCCCAAACTAGGAGTAGAGAACAGCGGGGGAGATGGAAGGGTGAATGTGGCTTGGGGAGTCAAAGCGCGGAGGCCTGCGCTATAGACTTACCCCAAGAGGTCTGAGGATGGGAGGCAGGCTAGGAGCCAATTATTGATTTTTTAGAATTTTATTTTTCTTATGTTATGCAATTTACATATATATACTTTTATTCTTAATATGTATGTATGTATGTATGCCTAAGAGTATGAATATGCAACAGGTGTATACAGGTGCCTCTGGAGGTCCAAAGAGGGCATCAGATATTCTGGGCTTAGAGTCACAGACAGTGGTGAGCTGCCTGATATGGGTGCTGGGAACTGAACTCAGGTCCTCTGGAAGAACAGCAAGTGTTCTTAACTGCTGAGCCATCTTTCCAAACCCCAAGTTGTATTAATTTTAATAATGATTTTTTTTCTGAATCTCACATCCATGAATTATCTCTTCTCTTGTTATTTTATTTTTAATCAAAATTTTACTGATTTTTATTTTAAAATTAAGAACAGCTTATATATTAATAATATAAGCCTTGAAGAATTCTTATGACAAGTAGCTTCCCATTTCTGTTGCTTTTTAATTTCTAGAGCTTTTACATTTCATATTAGTTTTGTTCATATCTTATAAAAATTATTTAGATTTTACTCATCCAGCAAAGTTGAATCACACTCTATCCTAACTCATCTGATCAGCTCTCATCTATCTGTCTCTCTATAACTGCTTATCTGTCTCATCTCCTACTATAAATCTCATCTATATACATATATGTAAGTACTGTTTATATACTGTTTCGTTTGTGTTTTTAATGTCAGTTATTACCTTTGGACTCTCTAAAACGAGGATAAAGATGTAGTTCTCTATCACTCATATCCTATCTGTATTTTATTTATCTGTCCACACCAACCCAATAGTAACATTGCCTCCATCAATATTCAGTCTCCATTGTTATAACTGCACAATGGTGTTCATAACGAGGTCATATGTAGATATGTAGAGTCAGTGATTATTTTTAATCTTCCCTAGATTTTCCTTTTCTCCCAGAATTAGTCTTTTCCTACTTTTGTTTATATACCTTTCTAAATTATCAGGTCTAATTCATTATGAAGTGTAGAAATTCCTTCCTATTATGTGAGAAAAATCATAAAATTTTTATTATTTTAATATGCCAAAAGGCTCTCAGAACCTCTAATCAGCTGCAATCATGTGCTCCTTGAGTCTGGAGTACAGCTACCATATTCACCAGTAACCCACCTCAGATCATGTGTTTGAACTCCAGTTTTCTGAACTCTGGGCTTTACTCTTCTTTTGATTAATACTACCTTAAAATGATGCACATCTGAGATGATCTTGCCTTCTCTCACACCTACTTGACAATGTGGTATGTAAGAACTTTTCAGTGCTTTGTGGACAGATTTATGCACAGTCACTTCCTGGACCTCAGCTTGAAGAACTCAGGCTCCAAGTTAGATCCTCTGGGTGGGAAATCTGAATGGTGTTTTTCTGCACTTCAAGAGTGAAGTGAGATAGTAGATTTCCTAGTAGATAGTAGATAGAGCTTTTCATAGACCCTTCCTTTGTATTACCCTCCCATCCCCTGACTTCCCCTATATTCTTCACACCCTTCTCATACCCTGTTTAAGATTTTCAATCCCAAATATTCTACCTCAGGCCTGCTCTTCAGAAAGAAATTTCATGCCTGGTACAGTAATACTGTTCAAAAACCCATAGTCATTTCTAGGGCAATCACAGGCCCTAGCTTAGTACCTGATATTGTTATCTTACTAAATGTTCATATTGTCAAATTGTCTTCTGAATATTTATATTTATCAACATAAACCTGGGTTGCTCTCAATGTTAGTTAGAGACATTTCTTTTGGCAGCTGGAAGCAGTCAATATAGAGAAGCATAATTTGTCAAAGTGCTAAGAATAAAAGATTGAGTGTTCATTCATAATTGGGACAGATTTGTCACATACTCCTATCTTTATCACCCCCCCCCAATCCCTACCAAGACTCAGGGAACATCACAGAAAAGGAGGAGGAAAGAATGTAAGAGCCAGAGGATGAGGAAGAGTGCTGTGAGATGTAGTTTTCTGGACAAAGTATGGCTATTGCACTCATGAGTTCATAGCTGCTGTGGCTACCTACACAAGATCTGCACAAGATCAAGCCATTCCAAAATTTAAGCATGTGTCGGGGAGGGAGCTCATGAGGACTCATCCCTAATTGAGGAGCCATCAGCAGTTGATGGTGGCTGAGAGAGGGGGGAAAAACATTCTTTTTAGAAGATGTGGTCACTGATAGGTTTCCCTTACTCTAGTGGTTGGCCCTACACCTATACACATAGCACTGACTGGACATAGTGGGTTATCAAAATAAAGATGATATCAAGTTTGGAGGAGAACTTGTTAGAGGGTAATGCAGAAGGGGGATTTGGGGGACAGGAATGGGTGGTAAGTATGATATTTCCTTGTATACATGTATGAAATTTCCAAGAATTTAAAAAAAAAAAGTATAAAAAAGTGAAATACACAAACCTTGAATTGCCCAGTGAATTGAAAGAATCTGCCCAGGTCATTTTTTATCACTACCAATGCTAGCTGGAGTGTTTCTCAGAAATTTGAAGATGTTCTATTTTCTTCTAGTCACAGCTGCTACTGCTAAGAACACAGAGGAAACAGGGTAGAGAGAATATTAATGTATCTCTCAATTCTCCCCAGTGAAGCTTTCTCATGCAACAGATGGTGATAAACCCAGAAAGTCACAACTGGCCAAAATGTAGAGAATAAGAGACTGCATAGTGTGTGTCCCTGGATAGGACTTCTTATTAAACTTCACCCACCCAGGGCTCAGAGACCTCTGAAGATGGTGGAACAGAAAGATTGTAGGAACCAGGCATAGTGGAGAGCCACAAGGAAACAGCATTTTCTAGGCAGCTGGGAACTTGCTCATCTGAACTTACATCAATGGTGACAGCAAGCACAACATTCGTGCAAACTCAAACCAGACAAAAACCCAGCATAGAACTGGGGACATAAGAAGTCCCAACCTTAACTGAGGAACTGTTAGCAACTGATCATGGGGTGGGGGTGAATTGGTCTCCTTTGAGGGAGTGATACTAGACAGGTTGACTAGGTTCCGTGGATGAACTCACACCAAAGGACATCTGGAGACACAAAAATGACTTGATAGGGCATAAGAATCGGCAGGGGAGTCAATGGGGGGGGCACAGACAGGGGAGGGGCTCTAAACATGATCAAGATGTATCAAATGCAGAAAAATGCATATTTTTATTAAAAAAGAAATGTCAGGAACCAGAAATTCCCTCTCTATTTTGAAAAACAGGGAAGCAGAAACAAATCTTTTGATTCTTTTTCCTGCAAGGTGAGTAGATAATCAGGTGTCAAATGTCAAATATGCTTAAATTCTGTTTTAAAATACAAAAGAAACCTTTCGTTTTATGATCTAGCTAACCTAGAAGAAGCTGAGCTTAAAATGTGCTACATTTAAATTTAAATTCACTGTACTCCTTTCCAGGTCTTTTTATGGAGTAGAAGAATAATCAGTTCCATATAATCAGCGGTAACCTTGGTGCTGAATTCTCCTAAAATTTGTTTAAACTTCAGTTGTTGCATTTTCATTAGTTATCCTGGCTCACTGGCTTTTAATTCCACCTGCAGCTTTTGTTTAATTTCTTTCTCTGCTAACTTTAGTCAAATATTTTTCTACCCTGTGGCAGGAGATACCTGCAGTGCTGGTATTGCATTAAAAGCTAGAGGAAAGAGCAGGGGGTGGGACAAAAACAAATAGGATGGTTATGTGTACTAAATTGTGCCCTCCTTGATTCATATATTGAAGCCAAAGCCCCTGGTGCTTTGGTGTTTCTGGAGAGCATTTAAGGGGGTCATTCACATTATATGATTAAGGCAGAACTCTACCCAGTATAGCTGATACATTTCCAAGAAATGCAAGAAGCCCCAGAGATGGACGAGCCCACAGAGAAAAGGCCATTTGAGGACCCACTCAAAAAGGCAGCTGCCTGAAAACCAAGGAGGAGTGCCTCAGGAGAAATTAACCCTGCCAGCACCTTGACTGTATTTCCAGCCTCCTTGACAGTAAGGAAAAAAAAAATCACTGGTGTGTAACCTACCAAGCTTGTGGTAGTTTGTCACAGCAGTCCAAGATGACTAATAGGGGTGGGTAGATGTGAAGGATCTACAGGCTTGTCCCTTCAAACTCACTGACAGAACTGGGATAATCATCGTGACTATGTCTTTAAAGAAATCCTACCTACAACCTATGAAACCCATTTCATGACAAAATGATGCATCATAACACAAAGTTTTAAATTTCATATTTCTTTTAAAATTATTTTTAAAATTTTCTTATGAATATATATTATATATGGGCCTGTATGGAAGCATGCAGTGAAGACCACCTACCAGACAACTCCATAGGGGACAGCAGTTTATTTGAGAGCAAACAGACCACTGGGCTGCCTCTCAGGGAGCAAAGAAATAGCAGCAAGCAGGGGCAGTCAGACATCTTTCATGGGCAGTTAGGTGGTTGGGTAACTTTCCATGACATCGGCTGGGCAGTTTAGCTCAGGATTGGTTAGTCTCCCAATAAGCAGAGGGACTTCCCCAGGGCTAAGTCTGAACCCGCCATTTTAGAATGTTGGCCGCTGCACTGCCATTTTAGGAGCCTGCCAGGGACCTAACAGGGCAGTATTCCCCTTCCTGCCCTGCTCTCTCTTTTGTCACCCCTCCCATTATCCCCTTTGTCCCCACACTTTCATGTCTATTTTCATGTCATATATACATACACAATTTTATGTATCTATATAAAATCAAAGAAGTGGAGATCACCTCTAGTTCCATCCATTTTCCCACAATTACATAACTTTCTTTTTCTTCATGGTCAAAAATTTCATATATACATATATATATATATATTATATATACATATGCTTTTCCTTATCCATTGTCGCTGGACATCTGACTTGGTTCTGCAACTTAGCTATTTCGATAGTGCTGCAATAAACACTGATGCATTGATGTGCAAGTATTTCTGTGATTTGTTAACTTGGATTCCCTTGGGTAAATAACCAATGTTATAACTGGTTCGTAGGACAGATCTATCTTTAGTGTTTTGCTGATTTCTGCAGTGGCTGGGCTCCTTTCCATTTCCACTGCAGTGTTTGCATCCCTCCTGTCTGCATCCTTGTTATCATTTGCTCTTATTTGTTTTTGAATGACTGCCATTCTGACTATAGTAAAACGGAATCTCTCAGTGGTTTTGCTTTGCATTTCTCTGATGGTTAGTGATGGTTAGTTTTCATAGGTTTATCGACCATTTGTATTTCATCTTTTGACACATCTTCTCTCATCTCCTCAACTTACTTAATTGATTAGGTTGTTTGATTTCTTGTTTAGTTTTTGCAGTTGTTGATATATGGTAAATATTAATTCCATGTCAGATGTATAGCTGCAAAGCTTTTCTCCCATTCTTTATGGCATCTCTTCACTCAACTGTTTCCTTTGCTGTGCAGAAGCTTTTTAATTTCATTTGTTCCTTGTTCATATGAATCCTAGTCAGAAAAACTTTCTTATGTCTGTCTATCCTTCAGTGCCAAACTTCTGCTTTGTTTTGTTTTGTTTACCACATCAGCACCAGAAGGTCACAGGACAGGAAGGAGGAGTAAAAAATCTTAGGTGCATTCACGAGGCATGCTTCTAGAGAGAATCCTTGGCTGTGCCACTGGCATGGACAGCAGACGTTACTCTGACAGGCTACCTGCTGTGCAAAATAAAACACTACTCCATTTCCAAACCATATTGGCCATAACTTTATATAACTCCCACCAATAGCTTAGCTCAGTTTATCAGCTAATGAAATGCAAATAGCTGCCAGCTTAATATCAGACACTGGTAAAAATGAGTTATATGTGAAAGTTATCTGAAAAATAAAATGTAAGATACACCAAAGTGTAGCATTCAATAGTCTGGCGTGCAGTGATCTTTCAGCATCTTTTCTTGTCCAACTCTTTATAAGAAAGAAAAAAAAATCATAAAAGTAAATGGTGATATGATAAAATAAATGGCAAATACAAAAAGCTTTTACAATAAAAGATTCCACTATTTGATACTAACTTTTCTATCAAAGAAAGAATCTTTGGAAGTATTAGAGACTTTTTTAAAAGCTGTGTATTATTTGATTATGAACTTTTAAGTCAGTACAATCAAATTATTGCATTTTTCAGTATCATGGTCTATTATTTTGAATTTTTAATATAAGACAATATAAACAATATAAAATTCAAATCCATAATAAAGTTTTCTCTAACAGGTTTTTTTTGTTTTGTGGGTTGTTTGCTTGTTAGTGATTCTTACTATGTAGCTCAGGCTGGCTTGGAACTCAGTATGTAGCCCAGGCTGGACTCAAGCTTGTCTTCCTCCCTCAGTCTCCCCAGTGCTGGTATTATGGTGTGTCACCATGCTCAGCTGGAAGGAATTTGCATAACTACTTTGTTATTTCTCAGAATAAAGATTTCTGGCAGAATTTTGTCATTGGAGAAAGATGAAAGGATGAGATAATCATGTACCAGGCAAGTAACAGCGCCATCCTTCATGTGCGTGGATAGTCTCCTTAGGCATTTGCTTAGCTGCTCCACTGAGGCCACACTTGCTGTGCAGAGACTTTTTAACACAAGTGGACAGGTTGTGTTTCTCATGGTAACCATACGGGTGGTAGAGGATGTAAGGCATGGTGTGGAAAGTCACAGCTAGTCTTCTCACATGATGTCTGGCCAACATGGCCCTCTCTCAACACTCATACATTGCATATTTCCATTGGATTCATCTTCTCAATGTACCTTTTAAAAAACTGTCAGTAACCTTTTCCTTTGATGCAACTTCACCTGGTCCTTTCTTCTCCCTTCAGAGACCATTGTGGCTACTACTCTGACAGCCATAGCCAGTTCTAAGTCAGTCACTCCTTGGCCAATGCTTCCTCAGCTGGGAAATGAGTTTACACAAGATTGTCTAGAAACCTGTGCTTCTTCTGCATAATATTTCTAAACTTAGGTCTCCTTTCATGAGAGTGGATTCTTCACTTAACATTTCCATCATCTCCGTAGTGCCCAACACTTCAGTTCCAGAGAGAATTCTTATAGGATTAAGTCCCTACCATACATATCGTATCAGCTCAAAAGATGAAAGAAACAAGCTCCGCTAATGAAGTAGTAACTTCAACATCTAGACAGAGTTCACATGTAATTGGTTCTACCAAGTTTCTACTGGTGTGTTTGCATCTATGTTTACATAGGACAAATGTTACTAATCATAATTTTCTCGAGGATAAAATAAATGAAATCAAAATCGACTCTTATGAATGATCATTTCATTAGGATAGGACTGAGTTGGTTTTTTATAACACTTGGACACTCTCAGCCAAAGAAAATTATACAAAACCCTTTCTATACATGCTTAATCTATTTTTCAGCAACAAAAATATCCTTGCTTAAAATAACATAATGTCATACTTAACGACCAATGCAAACTGAATACACCTGTGCTTGGGACCTATAAAAACATGCAAACCTAACTAACATTTAAGCATGTGTTAAACTTGCCTGTATTTTTTCAGAATTAATGGAAATGCAAACTTTATATGGAGCCAAATCTCTGGGTGTGACTTTGCCAAGAAAAATAGATCTATGAAGGGGAACAGCAGGTGGGAAACAAATGTCTTTCTAGAAATCATTCAATCATAACCTACTCAATGAAAGTACTGGTAAAATTTAATTGCTCCAGCCCAGCAATTACGTTTTTATACCAAGGATAAGGTCTCTTTCAATAAAATTTTATCTCTGATAGTTCTATAATTGATTGGCATTTTAGTCTGCTAACAGTATTTATAGAAGAAATGCTCTGCTGTAAGAGCTAAGACATTAATGGCTTCAAAGATGATGTGATTTTTCAAGTGGATTTTGCAGGCTGCATAGGAGTTTCTGAGGAAGGGCATGAGGAGTACATCATTCTAGTTAGAAGATAAGGTCTGAACTGAGGAGTTGCTGCCCAATAATGAAGTTTTTCATGATCCGACTTGGTCCCTTGCCTCCCCTGAACCATCTTTTCCTTTCCTCTCCGTATCATATAGTCTGACTATATTGACTAGTGAGCTCTCCACTCCCATGATCTGTACATACAATTTATTCTGCTGTGGCTTGGAAACCACATTTAGCCCTCAGAAATAACTTCAAGCAGTGCTTCTTCATGAGCCACTTTCTTTCTCTCATTTTTTTCTTCCTGTCCTCCAATTCTAGCATGGGATCTCTTTCCTCTTGTGTCTCTCAATACTCCTGCAATTGTTTTTTCCTTGCGGTTCTGCCTCTGAAACCCTTTAGCACAGAGTTCCACTCTTCAGTGGCTGTGGATCCCTAAAGTATAAAACAGGGCCTGGCATGATGGAAAATCAAGAAATGTGCACTGAGTAAGTAGAACGATTTATTTATGGAAGAAAACCATGCCAAATATGTAAAGGAATCTAAGCCTTCCCTATATTTAAAAGATTTTTTAAAAATTTAAAATGAAAACATATTAATAAAACACTTTCGCACACTAGAGTAGGGGGAAAGGATTTTAGAGACGAATAATTTGGATCAATGACCTCTCCTCTATATGTAGTTTACCTAAGATAAGTGTTTAATGTTTCAGATTCAAAAAGGGATGATGTGCTGCCTTAAGTGAGAGTGACCATTGCCTCCTGTCTGTCCTTTAAGTCTGAGCTGAGAATGCTATCTATTATAGTAAGTGAAAATATAGTAAGTGCACAGACATGCCTTTGTAAGGTCTTGAAATTTGGGGATGATTTGAAAGATTTTGGATAACAACAAAACTAAGCAGTGCCAGATAATGCTATCGTAGCCTTTTACTTTGGATTAATAACACTTGGTGGTCAGTAATTCAACTTCACTTTCAGGTTCCTAACCATAAGTTGTATCGCTCTACTTTAAAGCATATGAAAAGAATAATTGATTTTTCTAAACAAGCATTTTAAAAGTTAATGCTTCCTATAAAATATAACCTAAATAGTAGCCAGAAAATTCTGCAGAATTGCCCAGCATGCCTCGTATGTATGTCAGAAATAATGACTGTCAATGTGTCAGCAGAAATCCTTCGTAATTTGTCTGTTGTCTATGCTCTCTCATACATATGATGTATAGCACACAGACACACACATACACACACACACATTTATAAGACACATAGTTTGGGGGTGTTTTTTATGTGAAAAATATATTTATTAGACTCTTTGGTTTTGTATTTTATTTTTCTATAAATTTATATTCTTTTCCATTAAATAATATACTACAGCAAATTTATGCAATTTTAGTAAGTATTTGTGTTTTCTGGCTGATTTTTCTTTACTATTTTTACTGGAATTTTTGTGCATTTCGTACAGTAAATCTCAATCATATTTAGACCCCGCTTCTCTCTTCTTCCCATAGCCCCCCTCACTAGATTTCATGCATCCTGTCATATATGTTAAGGCCTAACAAGTCAAGTTTTGTGTCCCCCAAATGTCCCTTGGTATGAGTTCATCCATTGGCACCTGGTCAACCTATCTAACATCGCTCCCTTAAAGAAGACCAGCTCTCCCTCACCCCGCAGTGATCAGCTGCCGATAGTTCCTCAGCTAAAGTTGAGGCCTCCTGCCCATTTCCCCAGTTCTGTGCTGGTTTTGGTCTGGATTGAGTCTGCAGAGGTCTTGGGCGTGCTGTCACCATGCTGTAAGTTCATATGAGCAAGTTCCATGGCTTTTCACATGTTGAAGTCAGCTTGAGGTCTTCTCCTAATGTACTCTTCTAACGTCCTATCTGAGAAAATGTGTTACTTTTGTCTCTTAGAATGCTTACACTGGCATTCAAAAGTGATATTGTCTTAGTCCGTGTCACTTCACTTAGTATAACAGTTTCTAGTTCCACCTATTTACCTGCAAATTTCATAACATTTTGTCTTGCTGCTGAGAAGAACTCCACAGTGTAAATGTACGACATTTTCCTTATCCATTCGTCAGGGACATTTAGGTTGTTTCCATTTCTTAGCTATTGTGAAAAGAGCAGCAACAAACACAAACGTACAAGTATCTCTACAGTAGGGTGAGTCCTTTAGGGATGTGCCAAAGAATGGTATGACTGGATCATATGGTAGATTCATTTTTGTTCTTTTTTAAGAGTTCTTCACACTGCTTTTCATAGTGGTTGCACGAGTTTTCAATCCCACCAGCAGTGGATGAGTGGTCCCCTTTCCCCACATCCTCTCCAACATTTGGTATCATTTGTTCTCTTGATCTTAGCCAGTCTGACTGGGGTAAGATGAACTCTTAGAGAGGTTTTTATTTGCATTTCTCTAATTACTAAGGCTGTTGAACACCCTTGCAGTAGATCATGCTGTATACTTTCAATCCACATTTATTACCAATAAAGTTATTGAAATTTAAATGAAAAACTTCTCAGTTTATGAAAATAAATGTGAAAATGGTCAACAGGTACAACACCTCAATCTGCAAAGATTGTTCCCTCATCGTGAATTCTGTTCACTAACACGTGTATTTCAAATAAGCATCAGTCTTTTGCATACGATATGTTTTGTTCTCATGACCCACGAAATTAAGATTTGATTTAATTAGAAAAGCTGAATCCAGTTAAGATGTAAGTACATTCATGGGCCATAGAATTAGTAAAACAAGCAAACACTTAAACACTTTATGATTCTCCTTGTAACTCATGAAGCTCAACATAAAAGTCCAGTTCTCATTTCGCTTGGCTCTAATATTAAACATTACTATTGTATCAAATTCCATTGTATGTTGCAAAGCTAAGCCTCAAGATGTAGGATTATATGACCATAAATTAGAATTATTTGACATGTGTCAATAGAATAACATTACCAAGTACTAAAATGCTTTGGCTTTCTGTCAAGTCTGAGGTCAGGGCTTGTGAGAATGACACAGTCCTTTTTCTTGCCTGCTTATTGCTGTGGCCCCGAGGCTGTAGCAGCCAGATGTCTGGAACTTTGCATGTAAAGGTCTTATAGTTTTAGCAGATAAAGCCCCAATTTTCTTTCTTCAATTCATAGTTATACTGCTTCCACTGAATTATGTACTCCTTTTGACTAATACGATTTTCTCTTTTTCCATACTCCAACTTGAGCAACTGAAAACTAAGAAAACCATGCCTTATTTAAGTATATTTGAACTGCTCTTTACCAGATGGTCAGAAGAATAAATACACATAATCTGTCTTCATGCTGCTTAGATGTGTTTTATAAGTGCTAACTGCGATTTGACACTTAATTTTTCCATTCATCTCTGGCTACCTAAGAGTTTCTTGCCTTTCTTCTCTCAGAAGCACCAGTGCCCCATACATCACAGGTGTGTGTCACACGTATGCTGCAAGAAAGAGAGAACGGATAGGTGGAGGAATCTAGAATTCACATCATTCAAAACCAGGACGTTTTAACACTAGGTCAATAGTGTCATTTAAAACCAAAGAAATAAAACAACCAAAAACGTCAGTCTGCACTAGTCTGTTAGATGTTTGTTGGCTGATTCTCCACAGGCGTGATTGCTGTTTGGTCTACTACCATAGCTAAGGAAAAATCAAATCTCATAGGATTCCAATTATGTATTTATGGGGAGCTGAGGATCCAGTCTGCTGTCTGAGGTGGCATAGCAACTCCATCATTCAGTTTCTTTTATTACATCTTAATATCAAATTTCATAGTGGTTGTTATGACCAACCATCTGTGTTTTATCTAAGCTCTCAAAGACAATAAGGTCTCTGCTACATGTATAATAATCCTTATTTTGGGTGGGGGGGGAATATAGAAAGATTTGAAAACACTATCCAAGAGGCAGAAGAATCCAGAAACAACCCTGGATAGAAGCCACAAAATCCCTGGGCTCTTCCAAGTTATAGTCTTGGCACAAGAATACAAAAGATGAATCTGGGCATTTTGTTGTGGCAGAAGCAACAAAAGCTATTAGACACTTGGGAACCAAGTTCAAGAGATTCCCACTGACCAAAGATGGAACTATCTGAGCATCCATGATAAGGTGTCTGGTGTCATTAAACAGTGGAGATATGTTTAAATATGGATTGTGAGTTCATCTTATAAGTGAGTGCACACATTTATACACCTCGGTCTCCTCATTGGTCATGTTTAGAAGACACTAGGTGGACCATCTCAGGATGGTGAACACTCTAGTAGAAGAAAGTCCATGTTGTTCTTGACTTTTCTGAATGAACAACCTTAAAGTAATCCAAGATCTGGTAAAAGAAGAAGTCCCTCAGGATGGAGCCATTCCCTCTAGTGAGTGAAGAAGGGACAATAGCTGTGGTATTACTTATTTGCCATCATTTACAAACCAATGAATCTAAGAAATGTCAGTTTGTGAAGTGCCACAGAAAGTGACATAAGCAGACATCCATGCCTACTGTGAACATATACACCACCACCTAGGATATCATCTTGTTAAAACACTAATTCCAAATCTGACCAAAGCTTACACGGCCTACATAGTGACAGGAAATCGTAGAAGAAGGTACCTGGTCAATGACATCCTGGGGACACACCATAGAGCAGCACTTGTGTGTGTGGCGGGGGTGGTCCCTTGAACAAGTAAGCTTGCAATGGTTTCTGACCAGCCCATGATAAGATCAGTGCTCATGGCAGAATCTAAGTTAATGATATCACTAACTACATGCTCTAACATGCCTCAGTTCAGGGGACAATCCTTGGAGAATCTCTTCTTACACAGACCAGGATGTCCACCAGCAAAACACTATTGTGCAGAATACCTGAACACCTTAAAATTCTGTATATATAACTTATAATTATAAGACTATAAAGATGCAAACAATTAACCATTTATTATGAATTACAAAAATATTTTAAATGTATAAATTGTAATATAACATAATGCATAATTTGAAATATATAAGGTACCTCATTAGCACAGGGGGTGGGACATCAGTCTCATAATTTGAAATATACATGAGATGAAGTAAAGTCAAAGATTTAAAAAGTAAGTGTATCAATTCATGGTGTTAACCCTATTTTATGAGAATTTAGACAAACTGAATTAAATGTGTACGAAAGGAAGGGCTGTGGCTGTGGCTGTGGCTGTGGCTCAATGGTAGAGTACATACTTAGCATACATGAAGTATGAAGACTGGGGTCTGCTCTCCAGCACTGCAAAAATATCAAACCAAACCAGAACAAAATAAAAAAACACCAGACAAAAGCAGGGCCCTCCCTGTTGTGTGATAAAGGCCTGAAGTTTTTTTTTTTTTAAAGTGAATGTATAAAAAATATATAAGAAAATTGGGGAAACTTGAACAATGTTTAGATCTTTAATATTAATGGATTGTTACATTTGTAAGATAAACATCTTGTCACTACAGTTCCTGGAAGTAGATTTTCAAACACTCTTGATAAAATGACATAATGGCTAAGATTTTTCTTCAAGCCTAAGGAGGAATGTGGGAAGTAGATAAATGGTATATAAGTAACAAGATACGCTGTTGTTTTAGTTGAGTGGTATGTACATGTGCTTTCATCACATTACTTTCTCTGCTTTTGCACAGATTGACATTTTCCAAAAGTCTAAAAAATGTAAAGTTAAAGGGAATTTGGAGAACAATAAATTAATACCATGTCTACAAAAAATAAAAAGATTAAGAACAAAATACCACTGAGTAATTTTTAAACAGACAGTGATAGCTAATAATCACATAACATAAATGTTAGGTACATATGTAGAATTTTCTTTGCCAGAAAATTGGTTTTCCTAACATTGACATTTATCTGGTGTAAGGGTTTGTGAAGATGTTCTTGTAACTTACTACTATGGGATGTCTCCCCAAGGAATGCTACAACCTTTGTACCTGTGGTTGTTAGTTTAGAAATGAGATCTTCACAGATTCAGTCAAATCTGACCAGTATCCTTAGATGAATGGTGAGTTTGTAGATGCTCACCTGGAGAATTCCATATGATAAGAGAAGCAAAGACTGGAGTTATGCCAAGAATGGCAGAGATTGTTGACCATCACATATTGGCAAAAAGGCATGGAATACTCTCGCTGCTGGCACTTTAATTTCAGACTTCATTCTCCAGAATTAGGAAAGACTGTCTACTGTCTCTAGTGTTTTAAGGCACCCAAGTTGTAGAAGTATGTTACTGGAGCCATTGGGAACTGATACCTTCACTGAGTTTAACAGGATTGTTGACTCTGTGTTGGGACATCCAGACTGGAAAAAGATGGTCCTTATGTTTCTGTATAGTCTTTATCAGAAAATAATGTCTCTGTTTATCAGTTAACTGAGCTGTTGATTTCCTTCATTTTGGGAACTGAAACTTCAGTTTTCATTTTTCAGAACTGATAATAATAATAGCAACCTTGAAACAGGGAAATCAACCCAACATCTTTGATCAAACAAATGACTATACTGCCTACTTAATAAACCAGGGCCATTGAATAACACCAAGACAGCTTGGAAGAAAGTCTTCATCCGGTTCTTGAACTTTGTTTTAAATGTGGAGAAAAAGTCCTGTGGGGATCACCCAAACCAACATTTTCCAGTCTTATGTTCTCCTTGGCACCTCTAGATGACTATAGTTTGCAAACATTTTTAAATTAAATTTGACATGTTTATACAAACAAATCCATGGATGATAAGAGGAAGCTTTTTAAAAAGCTGCATCCTTTACAATAATTGTGAGGATAAAAAGAACAGAAAAAAAGTGGAAAAAAGTATTTTAAAAAAAACAAGCAATATTATTGTAAAGATTCAAAGTAGGTGACAAACTTAAGACCCCTTTCTACTTGTCTGATGTAAACTTAATGTTAGTTTACTTTTGGGTGAGTAGATTTGACATCAAACATCTGTGGCCCCTTCCCTGGACAGACTAAGAAATTACTTCTGTGATATAGCGAAGACCTAAATAGAAAGAGCTTGCTCCTCAACAGAATCCTACAATAAAAGGAAACTATCATTATATCCAGAAAATGAGACCAAGATTTCCTAAGAGAGGATTCCAGGAAATTAAACTCAACCTAAAGTAAACTATGTGCTGTCCATTAGTCATTAGCCTCCACCTCAAGAGTGGGTATGGGGGAGGAGGTCTGAATACATTGTATGAAATTCTTGAAGCAATACAATTCAAACTTAAAAAACTTTATCTCATTATTTTTAATTGTGTGTGTGTGTGTGTGTGTGTGTGTGTGTGTGTGTGTGTACATGAGCATGTGCATGCACACCTGAAGCCAGGTGCTCCTAGAGGTCAGAAGAAGGGTGTCAGATCTCCTGGAGCTGGGGTTACAGGCAACCACTAGTTGGCTGCTGTCTGTGCTAGGAAGCAAACTTGGGTCCTGTGCAAGAGCAAAACATGATCCTAACTGCTGAGCCATCCTCTCCAGCTCTTCACTCTTGGCACTGTTCAAAGTTCCCTCTGTGGTAAGAAAGTCAGTGTTCTCTTCCTGCACTCTCTGAGTTCCAAGTCACCTTCTAACAGTGTTGTCACCAGGAAATGGCTGATGTTCATCAGAAAAGCACAAGGGACAGAAACCAAGGAACTTTTTTAAGTCTGCCCACCTCCACCCCACATATCCAAGAACACTTTAACCCTAAGCCCCACATTATACTCAATAGTATTCTAAAGTGCTCTCCAGATATAGGGAATGCAATTTGGAAGTAAGAAATGTGTATATTTAAGCAAATGTTGGAAAGTATATTGAGTTTGGAGAGAGTATGTCTTAAATAAACATAAAAGATTTCAACTCAAACAATTTCCAAAAGAAAATGAAAGCTTGTGGAATCAGACTCAAAATTCATGTGCTTCTTGTGCATAAATTCAGTTTCATATTTTTTCCACTTAAGATTAGAGAATGGATTAGATGATAGGAGAGGATTAAAAACCAGCCCAGCTGAGTGACCCAGAGAGATAAAAGGTGGAAAAATGGTAGAATGCAGTGAAAGAAAGCAAGAAAAAGCCAGGAATGAAGAAAGAAAGAGTATCAGCTTAAGAGGTTTTGAGTGCAATGTTGGTTGATTTATTTGTTACGTGGAAATATCTGATCTTTGGATGTTAATTAGTGATTAGTCATTGCCCATAACTTTTCTTTCTTAAATTTACTTAAACATAAAGCTCACAGTCCTGAGTACACATTGCAACCACATGGAAGTCTAAGAAAATACCGTTGTCTGGACCTCACCCCAGAGATTCCTTTTTATTTGATCTGTGTACAGCCTGCAATTGTGGTTTTTCAAAGCTCCCCAGATGAACTTGGTATGTAGCCAAGTTTGACATCACTTTGATGAGGCTTCTGCAAATGACAATATGAGGGCCTGTGTCCCTCCAAAAAAGGCAAGAACATCATCCCTAAATCTGTAGTCTCACCCATAAATGTGATTGCTGCTTAACAAAACATGGTATGCATCACTTTCACCTGTGGAGATTGTTTTTGAATATGTATTTCTGATAGTTCCAGTGATTCTGGTTCAGTAGCTTTTGAGGTTCTGACTGACCATTTGTGTTTAGAAAACTTCCATGGATGACTTAGGCATTTAAACTTAATTCACTCGGAGTTTAGAATGAGAAGGAAAGGTTGTGAGTGTTCCCATCTCAAAGTTCTGCAAACTTAAGCAACCAATACTTCTTACCTCAGTTCTTCAACCTCGACGATTGGGATGAAGGTGTTCATATGGCTGATTCCTTGTAAGGGCGACGAAGGACCATCACCTCCTGCTTTTTCCCTAATTTATGTGATCTATTGGGAACATTCAGAATTTCTTGGCTTTTCGATATCTGCCTTTATTTTCTCCTGTGTTCTAGCATGAGTACATATGTGTATCCAAATTTCCCCCTTGAAGTAGAAACCTCTAATTGAGCTCATTTCATCGACTTCACTATATGGTTATTACTGACAGGGAAAACAAAAACTATGTCCAAATAAGGTGATGTTCTGGGATAATGGGTTAGGGCTTCAGTATGAAGATCTAGACATCACCTATCTCCTTTTCTTAAAAAAATATTAATATTGGTAAAATCTGTACTGTCAGGATAATTATGATATTTTACAACTGCTTTTCTGTTTGTGAAGTAGATATTATAAATTGACATATTTTAAGAATACATTGGATTAGAGAGTTTTTAAACTAAGATGGACATGATAGAAGAAAACTGTGCCAAAAAATTAACTTTTTTTCCTAATGAAATGTTTCTATTGGTAAAGTGGTGGTCTAGCATTTGTAAGGACCTGAGTTCAATACCTAGCCCTGGAAACAGCAAAGAAATCCCTTTGACTTGAAGTTCTTTTCAAGCTTTGCAATACATTTTCTAGATAAGTCTGTATCTCTGAGGGTAACAGATTCTTTTTTCTATTTCTTCCATCATCAAGATTGCTTGATGATGAGCTTATATTATCTTTGTTATAACTGGATTTTAATAGTTGAATCTAGTCCTAGATCATATATGGTCATCTGAACTAGTAAGATTTGACCTAATATTCAACAAACCACCTACCTAGTTGAATAGGTCCTCTTAAGATGAAAAAAAATAGGACATCTTTTTTGTCTATAATTTCTAACTGGAAAAGAATTAATTGAAAACCTGCCAATTTGTCCAACTAAGATAAGAATGAATGATGAGCTATTTCAGGTTTCTAACATTTCACAACTTTTCTGGGGGAAAATGGAAAAATCACATCACCTCATCAGCACAGAGGAGGATCAAATACCAGCATATTTAAATGGAGACAATTCAGTTACACTTGAAAGAAATGAGTAACCCATAAAGTGTGCCTTCTGATCTTTTGAATGGGAAAGAAAGAAAAAACTAAGGGACAGATAATGGATAAAAGTGAGTTATTTTCCTGGTGGCTTGGGAAAGCACTGTAATCATTTGCTCAAGTGGACAAGGATGTTATAGCAAGATGCTTCTAAAATTGAAGAAATAAAAAGGCTTGGGCAAAACACTGAACAGTGGGATTTGGATTTGTTCTGTCTTTTCACAATTGCTCTTTGGGGACCTGGCTTTAATGTGGAGTTCTGATTTCAATTCTAAGCATTCTGTCTCACTGAAGTGATTCCATATTTTGTAAGATAGGAAACAAAGGGTGTGTGTGTGTGTGTGTGTGTGTGTGTGTGTGTGTGTGTGTGTGTAGTAATTTGGAGGTTGCCAGAATGCTGTCTTTCCTCTGATATACAAACACAGCATAGTTTATATGTACATATTTTCCATCTAACAAGAAATGAACCTGGAATTGAGGGGACATTCTGGCGGAGGGCTTCTTTTGGGATATGGAAAGTAAGCAGAATACGGTTAACTGGAGGTTCATCTGTGTTGTATTGATATAGTAATGTTGTCTTTAGAACAAATTAGCTCACTGGGACTTGGTGACACAGTAGAGTATTAAACCCCTCTCTACAAAAAGAACATGTGCAAGTTTGTTTTTTTCTAGCTTGAAAAATGCCAGTGAAAAATCACACAAAGATCAAGCTTGGAAAATGTTTACTTTGCAGAAAATCATTTAAAAATGGAATCTCAATTTTGTTGGCAGCTCCGTTTTTAAAAGGACTATTTATTGTAGACTGCCGCAGCATATGGTTTATGGCCGTTTATATGGTGTATTGGAACTGCATGAACTTGGGCACCTTAGGGAATGTTTGTTTTTATTTTTTTAAAGGTAGTTGGACTGAAATCCAGTATGAATCATCTAAGAGAGATTTAGGAGCATGTGAAGATAAATGTTTCCCAGGTGACACAGAGCAGCACATCTGGAAGGTGATCCTATATAAATAAATAACCTGAAAAGATCGTGCTTCTAAGATATCAATAAAGAATAGGAGTGTGGATTTTTCATTTCTCAAGTGGAGAGAAGAATGTGGTTTTATATTTAAAAAAAGAGAATAGTATCATTTCTTGTACAGATTTCTGGAAACTCTCAATGTAGATATTTAATCTTCTATTCATTGTTTCATTCACTCTATGAACAATAAATATTATTGAGTATCAACCTATTATAACTTCTATTCTCTGAGGTTCTAGATATAAAATCCACTGAGGAATGCTTCTTGCCCTAAAATGTTTTCTAAGTTTATCATTTATTTATTTCTCTGAGTATATAGCTCCCATGCATGTCAGATGACCTCAATGTGATTTTATTGTTAAGATACTATACTGGCATGAAGAATTCTTCCTGAGGCTGGAGGGGTAGTTCTCCAATTAAGAGCATGCAATACTCTTCCACAAGAACCAGGTTCAGTTCTCAGCATCCACATCAGCCAGCTCATAAAAACCTTTAAGTCCACCTTCAAGGGGATCTGATGTTTCTGGCCTCTGAAGGTACCTGCACTCAAATGCATATGCATACACACACGCACACACACACACACACACACACACACACACACACATTTATGCACCATGTGCACTCACACATAACTAAAAATAAAATAAACCTTTGAAAAAATTATTCCTAATCTTTCCGCTGTCTTCTAAATGATATTCTTTAATTTTTTGTATCATTTAAAATTTTTACATTTACTTCCTCTTCACTTTCCCAAGATCATTTCTTTAATATTCTGAAAATATAGCTTGGGGACAGTTGTTTATTTTTGTTTTATTTTGATTTTTGAGACAGGGTCTCCATGTGGCCCCAGCTGACCTGGAACTCACTATGTAGACCAGGCAGGCCTTGACCCCATAGAGATCTGCTTGCCTGTGTCTTCCAAGGGCTGGGATTAAAGGGATGTACCACCACACCTGGCTTAAAATATAGTATTTAACTCTTGATAAGAATGAAATATATTCATGAAGCAAAATAGCTCCATTCATGTTTGAACCAAATAATCTTCCAATTTTGTTCCTTCTCAGCAACTTTTTTTTGTTTTATTTCTTATAAAGGAAATAGTGAAAATGATCATATCCTAGTGCAAGAGAAATACACACATTCATGTTTGACACAGTTGTCTGGCATGAGGTAAATAATATCACTGAATATTAGAAATGAAAATTGTGCAGTATGCTTCAGCAGGCGTTGTCACTAAAACGGACAGAAAAGGAAGGGAAATTTTGGAGCTTAGTACTTTCACTGAATGAATTTCTTTGCTGATGTGTTGAATATGATCTTCATATAATCCTAGCATTGGCCTTCTGAAGTGGTTGCTGTAGACATCCTGCTGGACATAGTGCCTCGCCCATCCCTGTAGCTCAGTGGTGTTTCTTTCTGCCTATCACAGAGACCAAGGTCCACAGGCAGAAAAATCACATCACTCAGGGGCAAGGGAACTCTATCATCTATAGCTTCAGAGTTTCAAGGTATTATTATTTGTTATTATTATTAATTTCTAGGGAATAGAAGTATAGGAGAGAGCCAAAGTACATGCAGGAGACCAACCAGGGCTAATGATCCAAACTATCCTGTGTGATTGTCTAATTCTTGCTGTTTCTTGCACCATAGTATAAATTATGATCTGAATTATGAACATTGCCCAGTAAGCATTTTATTCCTTGAATCATACATTCAACATATTTTCACAGCAAATCCTTCTCTATGGAGCTAAACCGAGACCTGTGAGATGAATGGCTGATATGTTAAATAACAAAGAGAAGCAGTCGTGGCTTGCTTACAGACACTATCCAGATAAACCAGGTTCAAAAGGAGATTTTGTCTTTTGCAATTATTTCCATATTAATTTTACTTACAACCCTGAGAAAACAGTCTTACATAATTTAATCATGCTCCATTTATTTATTTGAAATTATGATTCTTTTATTTCAAGTGACAGAATATTGGGTGTTTTTCTATTTTATACTTCTCTTATAAATTACAGTACTCCAAATTTCATGTAGACTTAAACTTTTAAAGCAAATGGCTTTAGCTCAAATTTCTTTTATCATATAGAAAAGATGAAAATTGTTAAGTTTATAATGTCTAATGGTAGTAGTTATGAAATCCAGAATAGTTCTTTCTCATAAATGTTGGGCCTGACTGGAGAGGTGGCTCAGTGGTTAAGACCATATACTGCTCTTGCAAAGGACCCAAATTCAGTTCCCAGCACCCAGGTCAGGTGAATTATAATCATCTGTAACTCCAGCTACAGAGATCAGATACCTCTGGCCTCTACGACTATCTGCCGTATGAACATACCCCACCCCCTACACACACACACACACACACACACACACACACACACACACAATTTAAAGCAAAATAAACTAAAAAATAAAATACAGGTTGGACCTGCTTGAATAATATGTTGGCTATGAAGCAAAAGAGAAAGATTGATTAGATTAGTTAAAAGGATTTGATTTGTAAATTAACAATATAAAACCAGATTTCAAATAAAAATTACTACAATCCCAAAGAATAGCAATACTTATGGAATAGATTAGTGTCTTCGGATTAGTCCTACTAAAAAATATATAAAACTATTATGGATATTTAAAGACCCTAGTTTTCTTGACTATCAGGCCTAGTGACCTAAATTTTCTCTCTCAAAAATGTTTACCCCAGTGTGACTGCATTTTTTGATTAAAAAAGCAAATGCAGAATTCCCAAGTTTCTTCCTTACTCTTGTATCATATGTTAAGAAAACATTAATAATCTGGTTTTGTGCTTACCTGTTTGAAAATTTGGTATCTTACTAGTTTTGTTTTTCCCTTCCTTCCTTCCTTCCTTCCTTCCTTCCTTCCTTCCTTCCTTCCCCCCCCCCTCCCCCTCTCTCTCTCTCTCTCTCTCTCTCTCTCTCTCTCTCTCTCTTTCTTTCTTTTGAGACAAGGTTGCATGAACTCACAAGATCTGCCTGCCTCTACCTCCCTAGTGCCGTGATTAAACGTGTGTGCTACCTTGCCTGGTAATGCTAATTTTCAGTTGATCTAAATGATTCACAAAATAGGCAGCTGAACACCCAGGCAAGTGCAGATTTGGATAAAAGAATGAGTGATCTCTCAGTTAACATTCAGGGTTAATCCTGCATTTGAGAGTGCATTCCCACACAAAATGTGCAGCACTGAATTCATTTTACAAGGCAGCAAATGACGCCAAATGGTAGAAAGAGCGTTTAATTTTCAAGGTCAATATCAAAATCCGTAAAACAATGAAAGTGGAGTGAGAAATTATAAAACAGCAAGTTTTACATATGCAGTCATTTATTGTTTAGTTGTACACATTTCAAATCATATGCATAAATGTGTGATTAAGCTTAATGTCATTATTTTTATATTATTTTGCAAAACACAAAGTATACTTACATGCTCTTGGTAGAGCATTTGCCACAGCGGGAAGATAGGTAAATATTAAGTCCCCTTTTCTTTTGCACATGAGGCCTCATTTAAGCCAATGAATAGATTCAATTACTGCTGCTACTTTACAGAGAGTGGAATGAAGTTAAGAAAAGCTGCACAATCGCCCCTTGTCCACACAGCTCTGACTAGGTGTTCTGGGGATTCTTGTCAGTTTTGTTACTCTTCTCAACTTCTCTCCACTTACAATAATCTTTCAAAAGACTGTTTGCTTGCAGCTAGATGAAAAGGGAAGCCAAACTCAATGTCCTCCACTCAAATTTACAGCACAGATCACTTCTGCACAGGATACTGGTTTTCCCACACACTGCACAAGCAGTTCTGCAGCAGCAGACACCAGCTGAGGGTCTCCTAATGAGATTTCATTCCTGTATTAGTCAGGATTCTCTAAGGAAACAGAATGAATATAAATTAAAAAGATTTATTAGATTGGTTTACCATGATAAGGTCTGGGTAGTCCAACAGGGATTGTCTTCACTCTGGGGGCACAAAGAACAGTAGCTGCTCAGTCTACAAGACTGGATAGATACCTCAGCAGTCACACTCTGACGCTAAAGGCCTGAAGGATTCCTGGAGAGCCACTGATCTTTAGTCCACATTGGAAGGCTGAAGAAGCTGAGTGGATGGCGGCAGCAAAGGCAGCTGCAGTGTAGATGCACCTTACAATGGGAAGGCAGGTAGGCAAAAAGCAAAAGCTTTTCCCTTGGAATTCCTTCCATCCCTTGGAATTCATTCCATCTGGGCTGCCACCAGAAGCTGTCACCCATATTTAGGGTGAGTGTTCCCATTTCAGTTGACCTAATCAAGAAAAGCCTTCTCAGGTCTGCCGAGAGCCTTGCCCCTTAGCTGCTTTCAAATTCAGAAAAATTGACAACCGAGATTCACCATCACAATTTCATAGGTATGATGGATGACTGTATTGGGATCTGATTGGACTACAAGGGTATTAGACTGAGTGGAGAAATTCACCTGTTTGCTCAGAACCTTCAGCATCCTCTCCTACATAAGGAGACCCTTTTCTTCAGTAGGGGTCATATTGCCTACTAACAGATGAAATTGTTTAGAGAAAATTACAAAAGATGAGAATTTCTATTTTCTGCATTGGGGAAAAGAAATTCCAGCTTCTGTGGCCTGTGACCCACTTTGAGGAAGGTACTATGAACCAGGAAACATGGGAAAAGCTGTATATTTTATATGTGGTTCATTTGGCAACAAAATTTATTCCTGAGAAAAGGCTACAATATAAAGATGCTTGCAGGCAAAAGTTAATTGTGTAAATCTGCTTTAGGAACAAGTCCATCTTCATAGGAAATTTAAAATGAGCAATAACATGAAATTATTAAAGTCTAGGACTTAAGCAAAAGGTTCAAAATGTCAGCAAGAGATCCATGGATTCTAATTAATTGTTCTTAAGAAAAAATATGTCTGCACTTGATGATTTTAATGACATTTAGATTAAATTTAGACATCATAATCTTATTTCAGCTAGTGACTTACAAATTCACTCCGTTATACCAGTCCCTTCCATAAAAGTAATCTTTTGATTCTTATAATTAAAAATCACAGCCTTCTGAGTACAAATATACTCAAATTCAGCACCAGATTTCCAGACGAATCTCTGAAACAGCACCTGGCCACCTACCTTCATCCGCAGACCAATAAAAAGAGAGCCTTAAGAACACCATCACCTTGTTTGACTGCCCTGAATAGTGAAACCTGGAAGACGGCAGAAACCAGAACAGGCTGCTGAAATTAAGTCATCTTGCCAAGGGCCACTTTGCAATGGTTCATTGTCCTGACAGGTCTGCAAGCCTGCACTTGAGAGTCAGTGTGTGTATTTCAACTCAGAATAGACCCTGTGTATGACAGAAAGAACATTATTCTCAACAGTTGAGGGGACTTGATGGATATTGCTTCTCCATACCCTGGAAAATTAAAACAGGCCCTCCGGAAAGGTCAATTCATTCAGCATGTTCTGTTTTCTTAAAGAATGCTAGAAAGAACAGTCTGCATGTATGTTTGGTGTGAACTATCTTTGACTATTTTCCTCCAAACTAAGGAGACAAGAGAATCTATTTTGTCGCTGTTTTCCCTTCTGTTACTAAAACAGATTTTCTCATGCTAAACTTCAAAGCAGTTTTGATATGTATTGTTTTGCTGAAAAGTTTATGATTAAGTTAAATAGTGTCACCCAGAAAATTTGGCTGGATCGTTTATTCCTGAGAAAATGCTATAATGTAAAGAACAGTCATGGAGTTTATACGATACTGCATTTAGAGAAACAACATAGCATATCGATCATGTTCAGAACATGATAGGGCTGGCTCCTCTTTAATGAAGCTCATTGTGTTTTCCTGTACATAATCTGTATGATTAATACACTTTAGATTTTCCCTTTTAATTCTTTGATTATTAAGAGGCATGTGCAACAAAATCATTCTCAAAGATTTGTTAGATTTAAATTTCTACATGCCTCGAAATCAGGCATGACTTGTGGTGATTTATGAATTAAACAAGTCTGTGATTTTAGTAAAGTGTAGAATTCATTTTTCTGGGTGGGAAGTATTTACTTTGACAAAATTTAGCTGCCACTTTGGGTGAACTGATCAAAAAATGGGAGCAGTTGTCCTAGCTTGCCTAGGGTCTCATCCCTCTGACTGGGCCTCTCTGTTGGGGTCGAAGAGCTTGGACTATGTAATGATGCTTCAATTGCAGAGCATCTGATGGCCTGTCAGGAAGCACAACTCCAGAAGCCGAGCTATGCTTGGACTGGGTTCATTTTATTTCATGGATGAGGAAATGGGAGGCACAGGAAGGTTAAATAAGCTCTCTAGAAAGGCTGGACAGATGGAGCAGTGACAGTGATTGCTGAACAAGCGTGAGGGCCTGAGTTCAGCTCCCCAGAATCAATGTAAAGAACTGGGCATTGTCCCGTACCAGGGCAGGAGGAGCAAAGTGTTTGAGATGGGAAGACTGTTGGGCTTGCTGCCTGCAAACTAGCTCTAAGTTCAGAGAGCTCATTTCTCAAGAGACCTAGGCAGACAGTGATAGAGCAGGATCCCGCTGGCCTCTGTACATGGCCTTGAGCACCTGCACAGACCAGTGCCCATACACCACATACTCCTACACATACACAGACACACACACAGACACACACACACCCTACATACATTCACCACACACACCACACACATACATTCACCACACATACACACACATATACTTTCACCACACACACAAACACACACACACACACACACACACACACACACACACGAAGTCTGAATCTGAATCAGGGCAACTAGCCCCAGGCAACATCTTTGTGCTTCCTAAAGTGCTTTCTATATATGAAAAAAAATAGAATTTAATGCTTTTCCCTTACCAAGTTTGTCTAAATCTTTGAATTAGGATCATGCCTTCCTATGCTCATGGGAAACTCTCCATTAAAAAGAGGACTTGAAGGAAGATCACATCGAGCCATTAGGCGCTTGCAAAGTCAAATTAAAGAAGGCTTTCTTTTTTATTTTCTTTTTTTTAGTTATTTTGAAAACACAGTTCTCTTGAATTGACCTGCTTCCTGTGTTAGAGCTAAGGCAGGAGAAAAGGACTAGCAGTTTTATGAAAATTTTCTAGAGAATAAAGGAAGAATAAAATGGCCAATTTCCACATTCCAGCCACAACTAAGTGGTGAATAAATCACTTTTCCAACTTGCCTGTTCCAGTATTGGAAACTGCAGAAGGAAGCATTGTATATATAGGTGCAAATTTAAAATAAAGAGGGGGGGATAGAAAAGGAGAGAGAGGGAGAGGGAAGAGGGGAGGGAGAGGAGAGGGAGAAAGAGAGGAGGGATTTAGATGTTGGTTTCAAGAACTCTGAAGTGCTTCCAAAAACTCACACACTCAATTAAAAACACTAGTTCATTTGAAATGAAAATATTGGCTGGACTTAATTTCACCCTAACTAAACTAAATAATCATTCTGAACTCTAGTTCTGGAAGGAAAAAAAAAGTTATCAGCTATTATCTGTTGTAAGGAAATTTGACAAAATTAGCACACATGTCATTTCCCGACCTCTTGCCATCTTGTAATGGAGAAACTCAGCACGTGGGATGCTGGCCTGGGCTCAGCAATAGAGTCCATCAGCTGCGCCATGTCAGACGCACACCTCCTCTAATCCCTTGCTTTACTGACTCTGATCACGCTACTTAACATTCTTATTGCTGCTGCTTGTGTTCTGTTCACTGTAAAGAACACAGAGCAGACAGTACTCACTACTAATCTGAGAAACCATGTTTACTACTCCTTTCATTTTTGATTTGAATTTTGTTTTTTAATTGATACAATAACTGGACAAAAAGCAGAGATATCCAAAAACATATAAACTGTGCAATAATGAAGTCAGGCTATTACTTTTATTATTAGAAATATTCAAGTGCCTCTCTTAGTTATTATAATATGTAATAAATTATTGTTGCACTATAGCCACCCTACTGTGGCTTAGAACACTAGAACTTAATACTCTTGGCTTAATACTCTTTTACTATTTTGCCGATTTTCTCTCTCCTCCCTTCTACCTTCCCAGCATCTGGCAAACTATCTTCCTCTTGACATCTGAAAGTGAAAGTGAATTTCTTAGCTTCCATGTATGCATGAGTACATACAGTATTTGTCTTTCTATAATGTCCTCCAGGCTAATTCATGCTACTGCATGTGATAGGATAGCTAAATCTTCATTGAGGATATACACCATATTCTCTTAATCCACACATGCACCGGAAGGGCACCTCGCGAGATTCCACACACTGGCTGCTATGAACAATGCCACAGTCAGCCTACAAGTGTGGTCATTGCTTCAGTAAGCTACTTACCTCTTCCTTGAAAACATACCTAGTAACTAGCACTGTTGGGTTGTGTGGGAGTGCTGATTTTTGGGTTTTGACAGGAAACCTCATAGCTTTTCCACAGCTGTACTAATTTACTCTATCACCAACAGTGTATGAGTTCCCATTCCCCCACATCCTCACTACTCTTGTCATTTTCTCTTGCTGCTACTAGCCATTCAAACCATGCCAGTTGATCATGGTGAACAGGTTTGGCAACATGTCAACCACTTGTATGTCCTGTTTGACGAGTTTTTGTTTGGATAATTTTCCTATTTTTAAACTGGATTATTTGGGTTTTCTTACTGAGTTGTTTAAGTTCCTCATACATTCAGAAAATCCTACTAAGGGTGAATGGTCCACAAATGTCTTCCATTTCCTTTGCTGCTCAGAAGCTTCTTGGTTTGATACAGTTCTGTCTGTGTGCTTTTGGTCTTCTTGTCTCTGCTCTAGGGATCCTATCCAGAGTGTCTTTGCTCACGTCAATGTCCTGAAGCAATTCCCACTGTTCCTTCTAGCATTTTCATGGCTTTAGACCTTCTATTTGGGTTTGTGATTTTCATTAATGTGAGACAGAGCTCTAGTTTCTTCTACATAACAATATTGAGCATGATTGACTGAAGATGCTATGCTTTCTCCAATGTATGTTGTTGATGCCTTAGTTGAAATCAATTAGCTTTCTACATATGCAGGGTGACTTCTGACTTCTAGGTGTCATTAGTCAATATCCATGCCACTGCCATGCAGTTTTTGTTACTATAGCTTTGTAGTACGTCTCCACTAAGAAGCATAATGCCTCCTGCTTGGTTGTTTTAGTCTAGAAATTTTTCAGCTATTCGGTCATTTCAACTTCATGTCAATTGTAAGACTATTCTCTATTTTCTACGAAGAATGCTTTTGGAATTCCTGTAAAGATTACGTTAACTGCAGGTTACTTGAGGAGTGTTGGCATTTTAGTGATATTAATTCATCCATGCCATGAATATAGCCTGCCTTTGCTTCCTTTTTGTCTTCTTCAATCTCTTCCATCGGTTCATAATTTTCATTGTAAAGATTTTTTCACTTCTTGTATCCTTGACTTTTTATTGCTTTTGTCAGCTTGTTTCTGGTATATAAACATGTTACTTATTTCATGTTGGTTTTGTCATGCAGGGTTACTTTTTGAAATCTGTTTTATCAGTTTATAAATAGAATCTAGGTTTTTCTAGAGAAAAGATCCAGTTGTCTGCAAATAGTGACAATCTTACTCTTTTTTTCAAATTTCCTACTTTTCATTTTTGAAATTATTATGACATGGTATTGCCATTTTTTTTATTTGGTGTTATAAAGTCCCCTTTCCTCATTTTCTGGCATAAACCCAAAGCACGTTGCACTGATTTCCTTGAACGGCACAGGCCAGGCTCCCTTCCACAGCATCATCTTCTCCTGACTGATCCAAATGTTGTTGGTTATCTTTTCTTCATCTCTTACATCTCTCCAGGAATGTTGTTCAGTTCTTTAGTCAAATAAATGTCTTATAGCCACATCAGGCACAGACTCGGATGAGTCTCAGTGTGGCACTCTATGTTTTCCATATAGTTGAAAAAGAATGAAAGAACTATTTAAAATCAGTTACTTATATAGTCATTGCTCAATGAGTGATGGAAATACTTTTTATTATTGTATCAGGCAAATTTCAGTTTTTTTTAAAAACAATGGATAACCCAACAATTAATAATAACTCAGAGCTTTTTAGGATTTTGTGATTGATATATTGATCTAAATTAGCATTTTTCAAACATATTATTCTCAATAAAACCATAAAATAAGCATCATTATTCCACCATTGTTGATAAAGAAAACAAGTCTCAAAGAAGTAAATTAACTTTCATATGGACATACAGCTTCCACATGGCTTTAATATCACATTTATTTAATTCCAAAATCCATTATCTTCAGTTAAATAATGGTTTATAATTTCTGTATTTGGTGTCATTTTTGGCTAACAGGCCAATAAAATTAAAAGAAACTTGAGAATCCTTATCTTGATTAATTGAGAATCCCTATCTTGATTAATTTTTATAAACATGCTTTCTTAGCTACTACTTAACTTCTGCTGCAGTTACTTATCCTCCTGCCATCTTGTTTTCCAGTGTCCTCTTAAGTGCTGTGTGAAGCATTTCACCACAGAAAAAGGGACAGTGCCATTTTTTAAAGGAAGACAGATTCATGTTAGGCCATTTTTTCCTTCTTTCAAGATACTCAGTTGCCCCAGGAGGATGCAACACTGGTGATGATTGGAAATAAATAAACAGTAGAGACAGGGTTTCCTTTGTTGGCAAAAAAATTCTTGGAAGAAATACATCAGGGTAAATGGAAAAGAAATCTTATTATAAATTCCAATGAAGAAAGATTCATCAGAAAAGAAATTATATCAGAACATGGAAGAAAGCACATGGAGCCAATTCTAGAAGCTAAAGAAAGATTATTTAATAAGGATAATGGTGTGGTTTGTTAACTATTTGCAGAATATAAAATATTAAGTTATAACTTTATCTCCATTACATACCCAAATAAATTCCACACAGATTAGAAAAATAAATGTGTTAAATCAAACCATTGGATCAAAAGAGAAAAATACATAACAAATATTCATTATTGAATTGCAGACTTATCATGCAATATATTCCCTGAAAACAATAGAAGAATTCATAAAGGATAGCTATTATAGTTTTCCACAGAGAGTTTTAAACTATGTGTGGCCTCAAAAATACTAAAAATAAAATTAATCATCAAATAAAATATTTCAGAAAATATTTCTCATGCTGGACAAAAGAACAGACACGTTAATGTTTAAAAGTTTCCTCAAAATAACCGAGTTATGTGTGCTATCTCAAAATTTTATAATGTATAGTCAAAGTAATAAATAAAAAATAAAAATAGAGAGTGGGGCATGGTGGCACACAGTGAGTCCCAGGATTTGGAAGGGAGGCAGAGGAGGGCTGATCTCTGTGAGTGAGATCAACGCCAGCCTGGTCTACATAGCTAGTTTCAGGCCAGCTGTCTCAAAAAGAAGCCCCCTATATAAAAAAAAAAATTTAATAGCAGATCTGGGACAGCTTCTACATGGGGAAGAAGTAGATTTTTCTCTATTCCATCAGTTAAATTCAAATAAAATTTATTTGATGTGTGTTTATCCCTCCCCCACTCAAACTAAAAAACAGGAAAGAGAAGATTGAAATAGGGTGTGAAGGCTGCCCACTGAAGGACCTTGGTCTTAGTGAATTACTTGGCTCTGCTATTTGTGAGTTTTCTTTTGCCATCATATATTCCAGACTTGCAGCCAAAAGTTCAGAAACCAGGAACAATAGGTGTACAAAAGGTCCAAAATAGTACTATCTCAGCCAAGAACCAGGAAAGGGACAGTCATGGAAGACAGAAAACTTACAAAAGAGCTGCTTTACTCCAGCCTCCACCAGAGAATATATTAAGGTCCCTTTTCTACCCATGCTAGTAAAGCCCAAGTATGAAGTCTAGACTCATAGGCTTCCAAGAAATGTCCTGAATGCCTCTATGGAGGTGATGTCGATGGATACCAAGTAGAGAGCCTGGACTTCCATTCCCTCCAGGAACAGGAAGGCTTCCCTGCAGCAGAAACAGAAACCAAGCAGGAAATATGGGTTTCCACGGCACCTGGAAGAAGGCAGCCTTCCTTTTCCCCAATGGGATGGTATCAGGGAAGCTTAATGACAAGTTAGGACACTCAGCACCATGCAGTAAAAACAAGACCACCTCCATCAGAGTGTCAGTAGAGACTATAGGAATAGGGAGCACAAATATCCATAAGGAGCAGACACGAGGAGCCCACAGGCACAGAAAATACTCGAGGGCCTCTAGAGTCGCATAAGCAGAAGAGCAGATAAAACCTAGGACAGTTCAAATACCCTGATGTGGAACAGAAGGAATTCTCACTACGTGTAGCAATTCAGAGTGGTAGAGCTGCTTTGGAAGATAATTTAGCAGTGGCTTCTGAAACTGAGCAGAATCCCACTGTACACCCAGCAGCATTATTCACACATATTTAACCAACTAAGCTGAAATTTTATGTCTGTGGAAAAGGCTACAGGAAATGCTTTTTTCAGTCTTACTGATGATTGCCTCAAACTGGAATCTAACCAAAATGCCCTTCATCAGATGAATAAGCTGTATTACATCTGTATCATGGAGTAGGAAAGGGCATGATCTAGAAAGACATGAGAAAAATCTGAAGAAATAGCAAGTGTAAGTTGCTAAGTGAAAGAAGCCAGCATTCAATGATAGGGTTGCATACTGTCTGGTTCCAACTCTGGAGAATTCTAGAGAAAACAAAACCACAGTGATACTAAAATGATCAGTGGTTGCCAGAAATCAGGTGTAGGGGCAGAAAGCATGAACAGGTGGAATATACAGGGGTTTTAAGGGCGGTGAATTTGTACCTTGTGTTACTGTAATGATGAATTTACAACATATCAAAAGCCATAAAAAATGTACCCTACAAAAATGATTCAATATAAACAAAATATTGTGAATGGTAACACATTGTTACTGTTGACTGTAACAAAAGCACATCTTCTGCATTGTGCAAGGTGATAATAGGGTACACTGTGGGGGTAGGAGTGCCTATGGGCTTTCTCTGCAGTCTGCACAATTTCTCTGCTAATTTAAATCTGTTTTCAAAATATTTCAATAGTTGTATAAAGGCTATACAATTTTTTAAAAATTGATTAATGATTCACAACTCTCAGAAATA
This sequence comes from Nannospalax galili, assembly GCF_000622305.1. Classification (NCBI taxonomy): domain Eukaryota; kingdom Metazoa; phylum Chordata; class Mammalia; order Rodentia; family Spalacidae; genus Nannospalax; species Nannospalax galili. Next base: position 142,090 of record NW_008332493.1, read on the forward strand.
TGTTAAGACATTTCTTCCACTTGCCAGAGGCCATCTTCTAAAACCCTACAGTTGTAGTGAATGATAACATTTTAGGACCCTTCCCCAAGATCAGGATTAGAAAAATAATGCCTGCCCTCACCACTGTTACTTGCCATAGCTCTTGAAATTCTAGCTATTGCAGTAAGACAAGGAGAGAAAAGTTAAAAAATACAGTAGCACATAAAAGACAAAACCATCCCAATCTGAAGATGATACAAATGTCCACACAGAAAATGAATCTATAAACACCTTCCCCAAATAACATGAGTTTAGCAAGGTCACAAAACACAGATGTAAATATCAGTTTTAACTACACAAATTTGCAATTAAACCATGGACACCAAGACATAAAACACAATTTACAGTCTTTCAAAAATAAATAAAATATTTAGGTGGAAATCTACCCTGACATGACAGAAAATTGACAAAATAGAAAATATATATTAAAACTACACATTATAGAGGCTGGAGAGATAGCTCAATGGTTAAGAACACTGGTTGTTCTTGCAGAAGACCCAGGTTTGAATCCCAGCACCCACATGGCAGCTAACAACTGTCCGTAATTCCAGTCCCAGGGGATCCAACGGCCTCTTCGGACCTTCACGGGCATTGCATGACATGGGTGCACTTACCTACATGCAGGCAATACATGCATACACATAAAAATAATAAATTAAAAAACTATACATTATATTATTTCCCTGTGCTGCCTTAGCAAAGGAATATACAGTGACTTAAAATAACACAAGCGCATTAGCATTTTTATATAGGGTGTGGGTGTGGGTGTGCACACGCGCACACGTGTATATGCTTACACACATGGGAGTAGAGGTAAGAAGACAAATTTTGGAAATCTGTTGTTTCCTTCCACCATGTGGATTCTGGGGATGGAACTCAGCTCCTTAGCCTTGGCCACAGGCACTTTTACCCATTGAGCCATTAGCATGCTTGAGGTCAGATGTCTGAACTGTGTTTCCCAAGTCTAAAAGAAAACACTATTATGCAAACATTCCTTCCTGGCTTTTTTGTGGGAGACTCTGTCCCTTTGTCTTTTCCAGCCTTTAAAGCTACTTCCATTCCTTGGCACCTGGCAGCAAAAAAATCTATTAAAATTGTATTTATCATGAAAAAGAAATCCAGGATAATCTTTCCCTCTGAATGTACCAGCTCTGTCAGATCAGCTTAGTACTTTCTGAGATTGAAGTGAAATGCTCACATGTTCCCAGGATTAGGAGCCATAATTTCGATTGCCAGAGCTAAAGAAAATTAAAGATAGTTTTAAATAAACAGAGAAATATACCATGTTCGTGAACTGGAAGGCATAAAAAGGATGTGATTTTCCTCAAAACTGATATGTACACAATTCTTATCAAAATACTAGGAAGATTTGGGGTAGATATAGAAAAGATTATTCTAAAATTTTTTATGGAAAGACAAAGAAATAAGAATAGCCAGCACAATCTTGGAAAACTGGACAGGCTGTATCTACCCAATTTCAAAATTCCTTACGTAGCAGTATTCAGTGGGCACTGCTGTTTGTAACCACTGTGCATCCTACTTCTGTTCAGCCTGGATGGCTACACCTGCAGGAATAGCATCTTCACAGAGACTTTTGCCAAATCCTGCAACATTTCGCACTTTGGGCCAGGGAGGGTGTGCCACTGCTGCTGCCCAGGCTGGTACACTCACCCAGCAGATTATGACTGATTCACTTTCAAATGTCCATTTACCACCTGTTTTTCCAGAGATCTGGTATCTGTTTTTTGTTATTGAAACTCTCAAATATATATTGTTGATTTCATTGTTGATTTCTGACTCACCTTTTTTCATAATCTTTCAGTATAAATGCTGAATTTCTCAGTCATAATATACATCATCCTAATTTCATTAAATTGTCTCTATTGTCTATTGGCCTGCATCTCTTTTTGTTTTCTTATGATTATTCTTTTGAATTCTTTGTCAAGCAGTTCTTTGTTTTCTTTTCCTTTTTTATCTTGTTAGAGAGCTATTGCCTTCCTTTGTGGTCACTGTATTCTGATGCTTAGCAAGTTTCTTTACACTTTGTTACAAATTGTGCTTCAGTCAATTGCCTCTATCAGTTATTTTTGCAGTGGTTTTCATAATAAAAACATTTGCTGATGTTTATATGTATCAGGGTATTGGTTAGATTTTCTGTGAAGAGCTTGGTGTTAGGTGAGCACTTTAGAGGAATACCTATTGCTTCTTCAGTTGTGTTGGTGATGTCTACAGGGGCCTCAGGGGGCCTAGGTTACAGGAATCGAAGGCCCTCTTCTGGCCTCCATAGGCATTGCATGACACAGGTGCACTTATATACATGCAGCCAATACACTCACACACAAACAATAAAATAATAAAGAAAATATTTCTTAAAATATATATTTTAAGAAAATCTCCAAAAGAAAGAAAGAGAGATAGAGAGAGGAGGGAGGGAGGGAGGAAGGAAGGAAGGAAGGAAGGAAGGAAGGAAGGAAGGAAGGAAGGAAGAAAAAAGAGAAAGAGAAGTCAGAAAAAAAGCGATAAGGAGATATGGGAGGATTGGGGGTGAGGGAGTAGGCATGTATATTTTCAAAATATACATATTTTATAGTTGTCAGTTATTCTCAAAACAGTTTGTTCTTTGCTGGGAGAGTAAATTAGCTTTGTTAGGGTTTGAGAATGAGAATAATTCCCACAGATACCCAAAAAGATTATACAAAAAGTTTATTCAAGAATTTAAAGTAAAAAAAAGACAACAACCAAATGGTGGCTAGACGGGCACAGACTTCACGAGCCAAAGACGGAGTCTGGCCCCAAACAATAGCAGGCAGGAGCTTTTATTGGGGCACTCCAAAGAAACCCACACGCACCAAGCATTTTTTAAAATAATTGTATGTCCCCATATCCTGTGTATGGGGAAAGTCTTGATTGGTAGGGTCTATCTTCAGGGCGTTGGAACGTGCTGACTGATATCTTTTAGAGTCAGAAGTTTTTGTTCATACCTTCTAAGGCTTTTACATGTACAATATGCCTGAGCTTGTCTTGGCTTGTTAAAGAAGCTAGCCAAAATGGAGTCAGAGCATTCTGGCTCTTCAGCTTAATTCTTTACTTTCTAATTTTTTCCCTTTTATTATCATTTCTATTTCTTCCCAGATCATTGTTCTGAGTTCTAACTTTGTTCTTTGTCACATAGTTGGTTTTGCAGAGTCTCTTCAGTTGTTTTGCTTCTCTTCATGGTCCTTCTAGTCCATGATCTTCTGCCAATAGCTCCATATTTATTTACTCTGTTAGAGACCCTTTGGTATACTTGATTCTAAATGCAAAATTTTCTGGAGATTTGAGTAAAGTATTATTCTCAGCCCCTGAATGAGATGCTCTTCCTTGCCACTGATGCCCTCTGTCCCACCATCTTCCTTACACCTCTATGTTCTGCTTTCTCCCCCAAGAATAGTTCAAGATTTCTGGCCCAGAAATAACAATATAATTTCCCACTATGTCACGATTATTTGAAAACTTATTAAAATGTCTCTTTGAGGTTGGCAAGATGGTTCAGAGGGCGTAGGCATTTGCCACCAAGCCTGAGGACAGAGTTCAATCTGCAGGACCCACATATGGAAGAGGAAAATCGACTCCCAAAAGTTGTCCTCTGATCTTGACCTCCACACAGTGTGGAACACACATGCCCACATACACTCATTCACACACACAATTTAATAAAAATTTTAATATCTATTTTAATTTTTAACTGGGGTTTTGACAGTGACAGATGGAAAGAAAAAATGCAAAAATGTAATAGATGAAATTAAACCAAGTGATGTGATTGCTTTTTATTCAGAAAAATTATCTATATATATTAAAATCATATATGCAAAACCAAAGAATTGTTGTATTGCCCGCCTTCAGTTTTAAGAAATAAAGCTTCAAGGTATAGGCAACTTTTAGTAGAAAATATTGGACGATTAACTAGCTGGTACCTGGATGCTTTGGGAGGTAGAAGTCATTTTATTTGCTTGTATTCCTTTGAGTGAACAGTGCTTAGTAGGCAGTAAATTGATGTGTTTGAAAGGACTTTCTTTTACCCTTAGAGACAAGAGTTATGCAATTTGGGAATCTTTTAGATAGACTCACTGAATGGTTACTCCAATTGCCTCACCCTGCATCTCTGTTCAGCATGGAGGAAGCCAGAGTGGTCTGCGTCCCTATTCCCTACTGGCGATTTGGGTAATCCCTTCAGAGGATGGCGTGATAAGAATAGGAGGTAGGAATTGGCTAGGCAGTTAGAATAAAGAGACCCCAAAGAAATGTAGCCAGTTTCTTGGCTAAAAGTCAAAGTGTCCCTGGGCCTGTTAGCAGCATACTCTGTTCCAAAGGCCAAAAATGTCCAAAGTATTTGGGTGCTTGTATCTAATCCTTACAAGATTTTAGGGTTACCCTTCAGAGGGGGGAATGTTGGAGAGGAGGGAGTGGGCATGGATTTACTGATTTTATCAAAACACCTTTATATACATGTATGAAATTCTAAAAAAAACAAAAGAAAATATGCACATATGATAAAATAGCTAATGGTCTTAAAATGTGATTATGAAAATGTTTTTGCAAGAAATAAAAAAAATACACAGTTTGTTGAGTTTTCTTGTTTGTTTTTGCCCTATTTTGCTTTATTTTGGTGCAATATGCTCCATTCTTTAAAGGTGGTTCAGTTTACTAAAGGATGGAAATGAAGGTGATGTTGATACACTGCTGGTGGCGATGCAGCCATTGTCATTCACATGATAACAGGTGCAGGAGGGCTCATCCCAACACTCTTCATTGCAGATTCAGTGGTTTGGAAGTAGCAAGAACTCTAGCTTTTTTAAAAAATATATTTTATTTATTATTTTACTTGTATAAGTGTATTGCCTGGATGTGTATAAATGCACCCGTGTTGTGCAATGCCCATGGAGGTCAGAAGAGGGTGTCAGATCCTCTGGTACCGCACTTACAGAAGGTTGTTGTCCTTTAAACACTGAACTATCTCTCCAGTGCCCCCCCTTTTCTGAAACAGGGTCTCCCTGCTGCCATAACTGACTGGAACATGCTGTGTAGACTGGGCTGACCTCCATCTCACATAGATCCACCTGTCTCTGCCTCCCCAGTGCTGGGGTTAAAGGTGCATGCCACCATGCTAAGAACTCTAGCTTTAATAGGGAGTACCAACAAGCAATAGCTGCCACCAATTTCCATCTTCTGCCAAGATGATACAAACCATCATGAAGTCATCTGGCATCACTTCTTTCTCTTCTATTAAATGGAAGAATGATGTCACTAGAAGCACAAGCTGGGCTGTCAGACAGCAGTGTTCTTATTTTCTACTTGCAGCCTCCCTTGAAAGAAGCAATAGGCCTGAGTTTCAAGTCCTGGTGCACTGAAATAAATGGCCAGTTTTCAACCACACTCCATTTTCTCGTCATTCCAATCTGTAGCATTTTAATTTATTGTTTTGTTCCTTTTTAGAATTCTCACTTAAAAGATGTAAAATCATATTTTTTCTTAAATATACATGACACCCATGACTAAAAATATTATGTTAAAAGCAAAATGCAGTATTGGGCACCTGTTGTGGTATCTCGCTGCCTGTGCTACTTGAGTCTCAGCCGCTTTTCTTAGAGTTTTCCAGGACATTCTCTAAGAACTTCCATCGGCTTTGTGTTGTGTACTCACTCTCAGCTGTCTAATTTCTTGTTTTTCTCCTGACACTTTACACTAGAAAATTTCTCACACTAGAAAGCATGTTCTATAGATTTGTGAATTAACTATACTTAATACATGTGTGATAGACAACTAAATGGATATTTTCAGGAAATTTTTTGGAGGGGTGGGGTCTTATTGAAGAGAGAATATGATCTAAGAATTAACATTTGGGAACAATACCTGGAAATTTACAGTAACCACCATCTCTTAAAATCCACATCCTACAAAAACCACTATTTCAGTGTTTTTGTTTTATCTCACTATTTAAACAGAACTGGCAAAAGAAGATCTGCATGGGATTATTTGCTTTTAGATTCTTCTTGAACTTTATCAAGAAACATGTTTACCACATTAGACCCTGGCCTTTGGTGTGCCAGTAAAAATAAACTAAGCTTCAAGAACAAATTTAGATTGAGTGAAAAACAGTTGAGCCATAAAAGACCATAATAATTTTATCACAGATGATCAGTGCTGAAAGTGATTTAAGAAAGAGGAAGAAAGATTGACCCATTCATAGCTTTATCTTTTCTCTTTTCCCATGAAGTGCAAAAAGCATCATCTTTTTTCCCAGAGCACTCAGGATGTGTGCCCTTTGCAATGCATCTCTTCTTGGCAGATTCTGAAGAAACACTGCTGATGCGCTCTTACGTTGCCTGGGGTCAGAGCTTCTCTCTCTCTGCCTGCTGCTTGTGCTTCCATGATCACAGAAGAACTTGCCAAGACAGTAACAGCACAAACCAAACAATAACAAAAAAGCACTTGCAATTTTTTTAATGTTATAGCTTTCTGGCTTGTCTAATCCCAGAGTAAACAGCTGGGTGGACTGACTCAATTAAATGAATGCGTGATGACATCGAACAGGTTAAAGATGTATAGTCTTCTCTCTCAGCATTCCTGCCTTAGGAAAAAGGCTTGTAGTGTTGGTCATGATGCTTCTTTCAGAACAGTGCCTGACGGCATTTCGCTCTTAACAAGAAAGACGATGTAACAAGTAATGTCTTTCAATTACAACACAGATTGTGTTCATCATTTATAATTTCTAGGTCTTCTAAGGATATTCAATAACCCCTCGCTGGGAGAAGAATAGGGTTTGGTAAAGATGACCCACATCTTCAAACATTTGCTTCTTGTACAGTCACCAGGTGTTCAATGGGAGAGAATGGAGTTAAGGATATACAGGATATACATTTAACACACTAGTTTGATGAATGCAAGAGATCTACTCTCTATCCAAGATAAGGTACATAGAGTAAGTCCAGTGCATTACTGTTGACCAGTGTCTAGGATTTAAGAGATAAGAAAGATTGGTGTGTATGAAAATAATCAGGTTAAGCTTCATGTAGAAACTAGGACATTAAAGAGACAGATTGTGTGAGTTATTTTATTCTTATTTCTTTCATTATAACATGTAAGGCAAAGAATTGTCACTGTTTTAAAATTCCTGTATTTGAGGGCTTTCCAAAAATACCCCACCTCCCAATCTCATGATATCAAGTGTGGAACGACCGCTGCTCCCGAAGGTTCCTTAACTTGGGGTGGAAGTTGTTAGAACATTCTGGTATAAGCTTGTCTTGTCATGTTTTATTGCATTGCCATGTACAAATCATTGACAACAGTATTGTGCATAAACAAAACAGAAGTTAGCAATTTTGAATAAAAAACCTGATTTTGGAGCTGCAGAGATGGCTCAGTCAATAAACTGCTTGGCACACAAGCATGAGGACCCAAGTTTGGATCCCCAGAATCGATGTAAAAGCTGGACATGCTCGCAAACATTTGTAATCCTAGGCATAGGTTGGTCAGAGACAGGCAGATCTCCAGAGCTAACTGGCCAGCCAGTCTAGCCAATCAGTGAACTTCAGGTTCAGTGAAAGGTCCTGTCTCAAAACATTAAGTGGAGAATACTCAAAAAAGACACTACATTGGTCTCTGGCCTTCCAAGCACATGCATACACATGCACATGTATGCACACATGTGCACACATACAAACATGTGCACACACAAGCAAAGGAGTAATTTCATTTGTTTACAGAATGAAGTGTCTTTCCTCATAGCTTCAAGTTCCCATAAAGAAATATGACCAACCCAACCCAGCAATTATCTACATTGAGTCCTTGTTATTTGGAGGATTAATTAACTGTAAAATGGTACACTGATATTTTAAAAACAGGAAAAAAAAGCTGCCCATCCTATTTAGGGATTTTTTTCCAACTGTTTTTAAAGCAGCTTTTTTAAAAATACTAACTGGCCTTGAAATCATATTTTGCAAGCCACAAATTGGTGTTAGATTACATGTAAGCCAGACATCCAATGCTGACTTCAGAGGTTAACTATCGAAGGGTGAGCCAATAGAAGCCTGAATGGAAGTAAACTATAATAAAAAGCAAGGCACACAGATCATATTCTCATTAGCAAAGCCTCTTCCTCTTTATAATTTCTGTGAAACACTGTTCTGAGTAACATTTGAAATCCCAATAGGGAAAAACAAACCAGGCTTTGGCTGGCATTTCCAGCAAAATCGGATGCTTCGTCATTGCTGGAGAGCATATAATGAGGGGGTACTTTGGGGCATACAATGGGGAGGGGGTTCTTAATGTCTGTTTCACATCAGTTAATGCTGGCAGGTAATGCCCTACTGCTGCCACTGTTTTGTTAAGAAGAAAGAATGTGGTGTAAATCCCCTTCAAATTAAAAACAAAGACCAATTTTCCACCAAAATGAGTTAATTCCACCAAAATGACTTCTTGTAGAATAGTTAAAGAAGGTCTGAGACCCACACCTTTCTCCACCCAATTGCTGGAAATCTTTTACTTTATTTATTTATTTGTTTCTTTATTTTTTTTCTGGGCTTCCTGATGACAGCCCCAGAGAGGTATAACCTAAGTAATGAATCATACAAGATCTGTGAATAATGTCCACACGCAACATGAGACTGAGGAAAACAAGTCAGGGGAAAGAGTTTTAACTGAACCAGCCTGGATTACTTATTGCCAACATTTAAAGTGAAACGCAGTCAGAAATCCAAGGTGACAGTGTGCTGCCCCAAACACTGCAGTTAGACTCAGAAAAACCAATTCATTGTATTTGTCAATCAATGGAGCTATTATGCTACCTGCTTGATTTCAGCAATTGTTCAGCTACTTCCAAACAGATCAAAAGTTCATACTGAAAACCTAAGAGACAGCGATCAATACCTTTGGAGTGAAGAACAAGAAGAATAAGCTACCCCTGAGGAATTCCAAGGACACAATAACGAAATCAATTGAAGGGGTGGGAGAGAGGAAAAAGAAAAGAAGTTGCTTTTCTCACCAAGTGGGATGAATTTCAGCCAGTCCATTTTAAAGGGCTATCAAAACATAATAATGATCTCTGACACTGATAATGATGCTCATAATGATGCTGACACTGCTCTGGCCTAGCCCACATAATCAGAAAGAGAATAAACAAAGGTTAGACATGGACAGGCACCTCAAACTCAAACATGCCAAGTTCAGATAGTGAAGCTATGCTTACACAGTCAAGTAGTGAGTTCCACCTGGGGCTACAGGGAGATCCTGTCTCAAAAGACCAAAAAAAAAAAATGATGGCTACGATAAAACACTATTGTTTGTTGATCTCAGATGAGAACACAAAGCGAGAAAACTGCATGTGTGCTCAGTATTGTTCAGTATTGCCTTCAGGGGGTGAAATGCACACAAGGAAAAGAAACTGTTCTGGGAAAAAAATAAATGTCTTTACAACTTAAAAAAAAGCTTAACATCAGCAAAGGATACCCAAAATGAATATTAGTTTCTCTACTAAACCTCCAACTTCAATTTTACAGGGTCAAATTACTCCTATGATTTAAAAACTGTTTTTCCCTTGAAAAGAGATGTGAGACTTCTGATGGCAGTCAATGCGACTCCTAATGTTCAAAACCAATGAGGAGAGATGGGAGTGTCAACATGGTCAATATATAGACATAAAGGATTCGACTGACTGCAGCTAATCACCAAAACAAAGCTGAGAGTCTGTTTTCTGGGCTCTGAAAACTGATTCTCTCCATCTACCCTCCTCCCACCAAGCCCTATGCACTGGGATCCCATATGCATCTACTGAGATTTAGGATATCCCATGGGAAACATCCAAGGCTGATGTCATCTGAGCTGGATAAGAACAGAGCCACAAGGCAAAGGGCATTTCACTTTTGACTCAACTCAACTTTACCACTTCATGAAAGAAAAGAAAAATGTTCTAGGCTACAGGCAGTTCAGGGTAGTAATATTAGCACAGAAAACAGATAGAAATAGTCTATTACATCAAGGCTATGAAAAAATTGCTAAGAATTGTTACAGTTTCCTTAAAAGAGTGATGCTAGATAGGCTGAACAGCCTCCAGTGGACGAAGCCACACCAAGGGACATCTCCGTACACAAACGTGGCTCATTAAAACTTAACATATATGACAGAATGCATGGAATCTAGTGGGCGGGCTATGGGGGGTGACAATAAGGGAAGGGATCTAAATGTGATTAATGTGTACTCTAAGAAATATTCATGAATTCAGTAGAAATACATATTGAAAAAAATTGTTACAGCTTCCTAATACATATTTGTTTAAAGACTCCAACTACTCAGTACTGCCGTCACTATTAACTAGGCTTGATTGCTTAAACGATGTTTATGTAAAAATATTCAATTTCAAGTGAATATGAGTTTTAATAACGTATGCATAGTTATTATATGATACACTGTAATGATCATTGTCTTTGCTTGGCTCCCAGTCAGTTTGCCTTGCTAATAACTTGGCCCCCTGTATCTAGTTAACTAGCAATGTAGTCTTGAAGTAGTCATGTAAGTGCTCAGCTCAATGGTCTTCATCTTAAAAATAACTCTAAGTATTACTAGTTCCAATGCAAGCATCATGCTGGGTGGCTGTGGTGGATTGTCTCATAGCAAATGATCAGTAAATGTCAGCTCTTCCTATAGCCTGGTTGTCCCATGTGAAACTGCAAGGCTTTACGGCCAGGTCTCCCAAGGAGAGCTGTGTTTATCAAAAGGCTTTTTGATTGGCCTGAGTCACCAGATGCTCTGTCCTTCAAAAGTACTCCATTAAGATTTTCCAGTGCTCTGGGTACAGATATAAGCTTAAGCTAAATCATTTCTTACTCCTTCACTCATTAATTCTTGAGAACATTTACACAGTTAAAATGTCTTAACTGAAGTGCTTCTCTTATAATTATTGTTTGTATTTTTTATTTTTAAGTCTTTTTGAGACAGGGTCTCCCTGCAGCCATAGCTGGCTTGGAACTCACTATCACTATGAAACCAGGCTGGTTGATCTCTCAGAGATCTGGCTGCTTATGCTTCCCAAGTGCTGGGATTAAAGGCATGTGCTGCCATGCCTGGCTTATTTCATTTTTTTATACAGTCTTGTGTAGTTCATACTGGCCTCAAGCTTGCCAAAGGTGACCTTGAACTTCTGATCCTCTTTCTCTATTTCCCAATTGCTGAGATTGTAGATCTGCACTACCACACCCACTTTATGTGATGCTGTGATGGAATCCAGGGTTTCATGTATGGAAGGCAAGCACTCTACTAGCTTATCTACTTCCTCAGTCCCTTCTCATTTTATTTTTTGACATTTCGGTGTCTTTTTCATTCATATCAATTTCTTTCAGGAAAAACTTATCATCTACTTCCAACTCAACACTTTGAACAAAATAGGCTTCCTCCGTATTGTGAACCGAGGCCAGGCATAATGGGCAGCTGAGTGTCACAAACAGAGAAGCACTGGAGGGTGGAAACAGGAAAACACCAAAGAGGGATTGTCAGTTGGTTTCCAAAAGGGATAATTTTCTATTGGCTTTGTGTCAGGAAAACTGTTTCCCATAGTTCTCCACCCCTGCCCCGTAAGCCCAGTTAAAAACAGTATGTATGGTCAGCATAGACTGTGAGCAGCCACAGGAGCCAAACTAGAGAGCAATGTGATTTGGGGTTTGTGGTGAGCGTGGTACTGAGGTCACGCTGATTAGCGGTGCCAGGAGACTCCGAGTGGGATAATCAGAGGGAGACAAGGGGATGACCAATGTCATCATTTGTCTCATGACTCTCAGGCCAACAGGAGGTCTTTAAAGATGAAGTAGTCCGAAACCTCTCGTCAGGGAGGATGTGGATGGGAGAAAAAAAATTTGGATGTAGGATAGAACAAACCCCACGACAATAGAATCTTACAGAAGGAAAAATTTTCTGAAAGGAATAGAATTTAAGAAAATACCTATGAAGAAAAGAACATCATGTGAGTTGTTACCTATGCTCTTCTCCACTTTCAGATTGGATAATGGTAGTGATAAAGCCAATTCATAGTGATGCGGGGGCGTTATTAGGATGCTAAGTCACTGCTCAGGAAGAAAACCCAACTTTTCCCAAAAGCGTATGGACTTACAAAGCACTTGTTACAAGTGGATGTCACTATGTGAGACTTCGTAATTTTGAGGACTTAAATTTCCAGGAATTCCCATTGAGTTTGGGATGTAGGAAATAGATGGAGAGTCTCCGTTGGAGACCTGATTCCTATTCTTCAATCACGGAGCTGGCTGCTGCTCTGAGCGTTTATTTGTGGGTGGATTGGAGGACAATTACAGCGGGATATGCAACCAAAAGTAAATAAACATCAAGAGCTGTGATGTACGAAATTCAAGCACTGCATATCTTTGTTTGAATTTAAGTCTAACATATTTGATTTTGATTTTGCAGGGACAGAGAAAGAGAAATGGAACCTTGCCTTGGTTGTATTAGGCAAAGAACTAGCTTCTTAAACTGTGGGCAGTGAACCCATATGGGACCAGGTAACAGAATGTGGGGATTGTATATTTTTTAAAAAAAGGTAACATAAAAGATTACTGAATGTGCAATAGCCAAAATTCAATTCAAAATGAAACACATGATGAGTCTGAGGTGTGGCTGGCAGGGCTCAGCCATACTGCCTCATGGATTTGCCTTCAGCCTTGGCTCTGAACCCACAGCATGCTCACTTTGCTCTGAAAGTGTCATCAATGCCACTCAGCACCAATGAATACAGCATTTTTACTGTATATAAAAAAGTTTATATTCATACAGTGATTTAATTATTTCTACTCAGATGGTTTAATTATGAAAAAGACTCAATATTATCCTACTGCATTCCTCTGCATGTATGCATCACATAGGTGTATTCTAGGATTGTGCTGTGTTAGAATGTTTGATTTTTAAAAGTGCTGTGTGATGGGCTAGGGAAATAACTCAGTGGGTAAGAGTGCTTGTTGAGGAACTGAGTTCAAATTCCCAGGAGTCACATAAAGCTGATGTGGTCTTCTGTGCTTGTAGCCATATTGAGGGGCAAAAACAGGAGAATCTCTGGGGCTACAGCTATCAGTATAGCTCCAGGTAGAGTGAGAGATTCTGTTTCCAGGGAGTAAGGTAGAGAGTGACAGAGCAAGACAGCTTATGTCCTCCTTTGCCACCTAGCCTAAGCAGGAATGTGCAATCATACACACATGTACATGTATCACATGCACACCACACACTCACACTCATACACATATACACACACACCAAAAAAAAAAAAAAAAAAAAAAAAAAATATTTGAGGAGGAAGCATAGAAATTTAAATCATGCTAATTAGTAGCAGTGATAAACATTACCACTGAAATCTAACCCCCCATGACTTCATAGGC
>NW_008332493.1:156211-202121 GCF_000622305.1 Nannospalax galili
GAATCATTCAGTGAATTTTGGCTTGAGGCAGAATTTCCAGCAAATTCCGGAACAGCCCTAAGCACACTTCTACCATTAAATATTTAGGCAAAGCAGTATTCTCAGCATTTATAATTATAAAACCAAAATATTCATCAACTTTGAAAAATAGTAAAGATATTCCATGCCCTACAGTATCAAATGTTCAGCCTGGATTTAATACTTTATGTAAAAACAAATAAGCACAAATATTCCATTGATACGTAATTTTCTCTAATCTTTAATAATTGGTACCTTTTTTGGATATTTTTTCTCTCCACAGCATATTTTTATTGAAATTTTTCTGTATTTCATACAGAACAGCCCAAACAATCTTAATCATCCTTATACCCCCATCCCCACTGGCACCCTCCGATTCCCCTCTGGAGACCCATATACTCAGTCATCTCTGTTAAGGCCTGCTGGGTTGTCAGTGTCCCCAACCATTCCCCAGTGAAAATCCATCCACTAAGTCTAGTCAGCCTATCTAGAGTCTCTTGTTTTAGGAAGATCAGCTCTTCATCTAGCAGCAATTAGTTGCCAACATTCCTTCAGATAAGATTGAGTTCTGCTGTTCATTTTCCCAGTTCTATGCTGGATTTTTGTCTGCCTGAGTTTGCGTGGGACTTGTGTATGCTGACACCATTGCCGTAGAATCATATGAGCAGACTCCCAGGAGCTTGTAGGACTCTGTTTCCATATGGTCATGTGGTCCCTGGCTCTTACAACTTTTCACCCCCTCTTCTGCAATGGTCCCTCAGCCTTGTGTGGGAGAAGTTTAATAAAAGGATCCTGTCCAAAGATCAGCATTCATCAGACTCTTGATCTCTGCACTTTGGCCATTTGTGACCTTTTGTGTTCCTGGCCCTCCACTGCATGAGGGAGCTTCATTATTGAGATCTGAGAGATTCATTAGTGTCCTCTTCTTTACCCTGTTCTATGTTCCATGAGCCTTGGGTATAGAGGTTGCATTTAGGCCTGGGCAATTCATAGACAATGTCCATGTGTGACCAGTCGTGGTACTTGGTAATAATCTCTGACTGGTGCAAAATGAACTTCTTTGATGAGTGGTGACTGAGATATTTGTCTTAAAGGTAAGGATACAAATAACCACATCAATGGACAGCACAGTGTTTGTCATTGGTGCAATAGTGGCATTTTTATCTTGGGGGCAATCAATAGCTACCTAATTTGACTAAACGCCCACTCAAAGGGAGGAAACTCAAGTGTGGTAATGTAAACATAACCTAATACACATGGCTGGAGTGGTCATAGATCTTATAGAAAATCCCAAGACTGTCACATTGCTAGACTAATGTGATTTCTTACTCTGTGCAAAATATGTATCTTTATATTTACAAATTGGTAACTTTTTATATGACTAAGAATAGTTTCAAAATACATTTATGATTTGTTATCAATAAATATTTGACCTGTGTAGCTATTTCATATACTTAAATAGCCATAATCTCATTAAAACCTCTCTGGCAAAAAAGAGTCACAGGTGAAAAAAGTTGAAGAAGCTTTGCCACAGAGGACCAACACTGTCAGACCACGGAGGACCAGTTTAGGAATGTGACACCACGTGGCATAGCAGGCAGATGGTATTCAGGCTGATGAACTGCAGCCTGAATTGGTAGGGAAGACAACTGGTGAGCCCATTTCCTTTTCAGCCCTACCTAAGCTACTACAGCTAATAAAAACTATCCCGGGAGAGAAGAGGAACTAGAATTTTTATTGTCAAGTTGATATATAATCAATTGATTAAATTAAAAACGGATAGAGGCAAGACTATAACCTCTCATATTGTAGAGTACGTTTAGTTTGTAATAAGTAAAAATCATTTATTTTTAAAAAATTCACATGCTTAACAAATTAAATTTTAAAGATATCTTCTAGCATTCTAACTTGAATATCACTTTCATGGGGGTAAGGTATTCAGTGCTGCCTAAACTTGAGAACATAGCAGACTGCCGATAAAAACCACATAAACGAATTAAAAAAAAAAAAACCGTTCATTACATTTAAGATTCATAAACACCAATTAAATATATAGGTCACTAAAAGGAATGAGAAAAATAAAAACATATGGCTGGTTATGTTTTGTAGCAAAGATAATTAAATATTTTAGATTTTTGAGATCCAACTAAAAATATAAAATGTAGTTCAATCTAATTTATATAAACATTCCTTGGGTGTTTACATCGCACCAGATACTGTGCTAAATATTTAATTGAATGAACAAGTTTGTGTTCTGAAGCAATCTGCTGGAGTACAATTCAAACAAACATTATAAATCAGGCATGGTGACATACATCTCCTAATGCTCAGGAGGCTGAGGCAGGAGGATCATGACTTCAGGGTCAGTCTGGCACACGTTCTGAGAGCTCATCTCAAGAAAACAAAGGGACAATACAATTTACTTCAACAGCGATACATGCTCAGCGTCTTGGAAGGCTTCAGGACTTACCCTAAGCAAACTGCAATAGCAGTACTTAGGAAAAGCTCCTTGAAAATGTGACAGAGATGACTCAAGTCAGCTGAGAAAGAATAAAAAGCAGACCCCCAAAAAGAGCTGATCATGGGCAAAAATACATCCAAACTCTGATAAACAGAATGCTTGGTGTTTTAGATTTTATTGCAGTGCTTTGCTTTAGAAATGATTCTGAGTAGCCAGGTCAGCTTGCAAACATACAATCCTCTTGTATCAGCCTCCTGAGTGCTGGTGTTCCAGGAGCTCAGCACCTTGTTTTAGCTCAATGTGGCTAGAGAAAAAATAAAATAAATAAAGAGGACTATATCGTTGGATGGACCACTAGGAGAGTCTATCTATGAATACCTGTGCATACCTGTGTCTGTAATTTATTAGAGCTAGCTGACTTACACAAGTATGATACACAAGTAGATATTTTTCATAGTGCTTCTGTGCTTACAGAAAAACACCTGTTTCCTACCCCTTCTGCCACTGACTTCTCGCTGCCCATCTCACTTCTGGCCATCAGCAGCTAGAGAATGCCTCAGTAAACCTCTGGCAGCATTTTCCTTTTTGTGTTGTTCGTGCTATTTATCCCAGCTCTCTTCCTCTTGCCCCGTGCATGCTCCCTTTCCCTGTTTGTCATGCCACATGTTTGAACCTGCTGTTATTTGGGAAGGTTTTCATGATTCGTGTTCTTTATTAACAGGCAAAACTGTTTCTAAGAAATGTGGAAGAAGGGCTGGAGAGATGACCCAGTGGTTAAGAGTACTGGCTGCTCTTGCTTCGATTCCCAGCACCCACATGGTGCTAATAACAATCTGTAACTCCAGTTCCAGGGGATCCAATGCCCTCTTCCGACCTCTGTGGTCATTGCACAACACAGGTGCACTTACACTCACACAGGCAATACATTCACACACATAAAATAAAAATAATAGGGCTATGGGAGGGTTCCATATGGGAAGTGGGTATACAGTCGAATAAAATATTTTTTTAAATGTGGAAGAAAATATTCTACTTAGAGCAAAACTTCAAGGAAGACATTTGGACCACCTAGCCACATTTACTCTAGCTCATAGTCACTAGTGAGTTAATATAGATACAAATGGAGTGTTTTTAAGTTAAAATGCTTGAGATTAAATTTTTTTTGGATTTTGGATATTTTTCAAATTTAGGAATCATTGCACATTCTTAATGAGATATCTGGGAAATAAAACCCAAATCTAAATACAGCATTCATTTATGCTCTGTGTATACTGCACACGCATAGTATGAAGATTTTTTTTACATTATTTTTAGTAATTTTGTTCCTAGTTTCCTAGTATGAAATTTTACATTTTTGACATTGTATCAATATTGAAAATATTTTAAATTTTTGACCATTAAGATGGCTCAGTGGGTAAAAAGCTCTGCTGGTAAACCTGAGGAACTCAGTTCAATCCCTGAAACCTGCATGATGGAAAGACAGAACCTACTCTGTTTTTGTCTGACCTCTACTCACATGCCATGACATGTGCTGGCCCCCCACTGCCTGTCCAACACATACAATAAATAAATGTTTTTTTTTAAGTTTTAAATTTTGGAGCATTTTGGATTTCAGGTTTTCATAGTAAAGATGCTTAACTAATATAGAAACAATATCCTTTTTGCTTTGCTTTTTTTTTTTTTTTTTTTTTGACAGGCTGGGTCTGTAGTCCCGGCTAGTCTGGAACTTGCTGTATCAACCATGTCAGCCTAGATTTTACATAGATGCACCTGTCTCTGCCACCCAAGTGCTAAGATTAAAGGCACGGGCTACCTCACCTGGCTAAGAATATCCTCCACCTTAACGAAGTTGTCTTTCTATGCAACACCAGCTCCTTACTTCATCCCACCCCTGCAGGCTCCAAAGACATTGCAGTAGCCACCACACCCCATTCAGCTGTGAGCCTTGGTCCCAATACCAACAGTCTATGATTTACTTGTAGGCTCCAGCGTATCCACTCAGTCAGTCCTTCTGAAAACCTTCCTTTCCTGAGATGGACATTTGTTCCATATGAAGAAATGATCTACAGTAACCACACTTTAAATTTTGAATGAGCAAGTTTATTGAGCAAGGAGCAATCAAAAGTAAAAATAGCAAGAAGCACATAAGAGCAGCAAATAGCAAAACACCTTCAAATTGGGTACTTCTGACCTCCAGCAGAAATCAACTGGGGAAACCCCACCACAAGTATTCTGATACCATGAGGTAAACAATATGAACCTCTGCTGAACATAGTTTGCCTGCTAGCTGTTTTCGGGGGTGCAATGTTTATAACTTCACTTTTGTTGTTCCCCTTTCTCCTTGTCACAGAGGCATGGGGCCAGCCTGCCCCAGAAAAGGGTCTCAGAGGATACTTGAGATAAACATGCTGGGCTCTGAGATAAAGGGGCTCCTTGCTTCCAGAGTCCACTTTTAGCAGGTACAAACAGTGCATGACAATTTACCAACATAATTTATTTCCCATCCTTCCTCTTCCCACTGACCAGCATGAGCCACTCACTGTGTATGGACTTGTATTGGCCTCTAATTCTTCATTCCAGTAGCCAGATCCACATTATCAAAATAAAATTTATTCAGTATTTCATATTCAAATTCTAAATTCTGTATTCAAATTCCAAATTCTAAACTCTTTGTACTTCAGAATTTCATTTCGGAATTTCAACCACAAAACATCTCTTTTTCTGCATTCCCCCGTTTAACTTATTTGTATTTGAATGCTGAAAAGTCAAGATTAACTCTTAAAAAATGCATTGATTCACTTCTTATTACTTAGTTTTGTAGACACATATTTTTCTTTCATATTATATTAAATAAATACTATTTTCCAGTATTTTTCCAATAATCTAGCCAGGAAAGATGATCAGACATGGGGAATATTTGGGAGAAAATGTTTTTTTCAATATCCAGACAGCTCTGGCAAGCTTTTACACCAGCTCTTTTGTAGTCTTGTTGAAGATATATAACCTGACATCTGAGAACCCTAAAATTACTAGTAAAATATAAAATTTTGTTATTAGCTAAATAGTGGTGGTATTTTAACCTAAGAAAATTGGAAACTAAATTAAAACAATTATAAAATTATAATTGCATAAAAGGCAATGATGTCATAGGATATTCGAATCAATGGGAATTTTGCTTCACTGCAACCACTCAGTGTGTGAAGAGTTCTATTATCTATACGTTAAATGCTCAATTAATATTGTTTGACGAAGTGGGAATTTTATCTTAATTTTACATCTATTTGTTTATTTTTACAAACTTTTAAAAGTTATAATTTTACATATACCATATAATTGATTAGTGTGTTTAAATTTATTAGAGAGTAAATAAAATTTAGCAAATTTCTATTTTCTCAAGATAAAAAGCCCTCACATAATAAGGGAAATTGTAAAGGAAAAGATAAACGCATATCAAATGACCTACATAAAACCACTGAACTTTTGCAATGTAGGCTTCCAGATGTTTATATGTAAGGACATTTGTCTGCATAAAACACCAAAGTGGGAACAAATATCACAGCATTCCATGTATGTCTTTCTGAATGAATATATGTCATCATTTTGACAGTACATGACATGATAGCATAAAAATATATCATATGATTATTTTCTTATTTTGTACATTTTTAATATTTTATTTTTTAGAATTTCATATGTAAGTAGTCTTTACATTATTTCTATTCTTACAAGTTCCCCACCAATTCCTCCCATGTCCTCCCACTGCCTTTCAGTTTCATCCTCTTCTTTGATTACTATTGTTACATTAAATACACACTTTTATATCTAATATATTATATCTATATAATGCACTGAGTCCATTAGTGGTACTCATGTGGACCTGGGCTTAGGGCTACTGGCCCTTTGGGATTAAATAACATGTTAGGGAGTTAGTCCCTGGAGAAAACTGATTCTCCCTCCCTCAGAATCCATTGATTTCCTATAGCTCTTCATCTTGAGGTGGGACCCCATGACATTCCACTCATCCACTTTGGCATGTCAACTGTTTTTGGCATGCAGATCTTATTAGACCACCATACTTTTAAGATTTCATGGGGACAGATTTCCTATCATGCCTAGAATGCATTAACTAACAGCGGGTGTCTTGTCCCTCTGGCTCTTACATTCTTGTGCACTCTCTTTTCCACAATGTATCCTGAGCCTTAGGATGTGGAGGTTACATTGTATATGTGTGACTTTAACCTGGGTACCTCAAAGACACTTATTCTCTGCATTTGGCCAGTTGTGGAACTTTTTAATAGTCTCCATCTGTTGAAAAAGAAGTTTCTTTGGTAAGTAGTGAGAGGTACACTTGTCTATAAATATAAAACTACCTATTTGGAATGCAGTAAGAAATTATGCTGGTCTAGGGAAGTGACAGAAGTAAATTGTTACATTGTTTTTCTCGTGTCTATGACTTCTCCAGCCATGTGTACTTGGCTATCTTTAGAGTACCATGTGTCATTTCCCTCTCATCAAATGGGCCTTAAGTCCAATTGATGACTCCCAAGATAAAGTACTGCTACTGCACCAATAGAGATAGTTCTCTAGGCTGGTCATTGTTATGACTCAAAATTTACAGCTGGGATTGGACCATTGATTGATTTTCTCTCTCCCTTGGCAGCTTGCTTAGTATCTTCTGATACTATGGGAGCTAGTCTTCAGGGAGGAGGCTTCCAGGTCAGTTCCAGCTCAACTGCTCCAAGTCCTGTGTCTGAAGTATGTCCTGTCTTTCACAATAGATTGTTAACTTCAAGTTCTAGGAGGCAATCAAGGGCTGTGGCAATAGCCTGTGTTATTTGGAGAGTCTTGGACAACCCTGATCAACACCTCAATGCCTGGCACTGTGGGTTTTGTTGTATGGACTTAGCTATAAACATTCACTCAGAGTTATATATGTATTTTTCAGTAAGCTCATTAAATACTACATCTCCCTTGAAATTTTCAAACAACTTATGCATCATTGTTCTCTCTTTCTTCTCTCTGCCCCTATATAGCCCTCTCCCACTCCTCCCCACTTAAAGTACACCCCTTTTCCCCCATTTCCTCCCTTGATAACCTTCCTCTCTCAAGCTCCTGCTTCCCCTTCCTCCCTTGGTCACTTGTCATTTTCCTGGTTCCTGCAGCTATATCAGAATATATACTCACTTCTAAGGATTTGGACCTAGGATCCACAAATGAAAGAGAACATGCATTGCTTGCTTTTCTGAGTCTGGTTTACCTCACTTAGTATTATAACTTCTAGTTCCATTCATTTACCTGCAAATTCCATGATTTCATTTTTCTTTAGCTCTACGCAGAACTCCATAGTGTAAATGCTCCACATTTTCATTATCCAGTCATTGACTGAGGGTCATTTAAGCTGTTTCTGTTTCTTAGCTATTGTGAAAAAAGCAGTAACAAGCATGGTTGGGAAAGTATCTCTGCAGTAGGATACTGAGTCCCTTGGGTATATGCCAAGGAGTGGTATCTCTGGATCATATGATAGATCTTTTTCACTTTCTTAAGAGTTCTCCACTCTGATTTCCACAGTGGTTGTACCAGTTTGCAATTGCACCAGCAGTGACTGGAAGTTCCCTTTTCCCCACATCTTTGCCAGCATTTATTGTCATTTTTCTTTTTTTATCTTAGCCGTTCTGACTGGGGTAAGATAAAATCTTAAAGTGGTTTTCAATTGCATTTCCCTAATTGCTAAAGGTGTTAAACACTTTTTAAGTGTTTCTTATGCATTTTTGCTTCTTTTGGCAGTTCTCTGTTTAGATCTTTACCCCATTTTAATTGAGTCATATGCTTTCTTGATTCTTTGTTTTTTGAATCATTTTATATTATGAAAATTAATCCTCTATCAGATGTATAGCTGGCAAAGATCCTTTCCCACTCTGTGGGCTTCATCACTCAGTTTATTACATCTGTGTGTGTGTGTGTGTGTGTGTGTGTGTGTGTGTGTGTGTGTACATGCCATGGCATATGTGGAGGTCAAAGGACAATTTTGTGGGGTCACTTCTCTCTTTCCACAATGTGGATTCTGGGTTTTGAACTCAAGCTGTCAGGTTTGCCATTAAGCTCCTTTACCCATGCCTTCAATCAACATTTTAACTGAAGGAATTGCATTGAAGATGAGTTGAATTAACTGATTTAGATTAATTAATCCAAATTATTTGCCCATCAACCCCATTCCATTTTCACAATAACATTTTACTCTGGGTCTTAGAAGATAAGTCAATATGACCAAATTAATGCGTACATTCTCTGGATTTGTCACTAGTAAATAAAATGTGTTTCTTTTATTCATTCAAAAAGTAATGGAGACTGGACAGGTGGCTCAGTGGTTAAAAACACTGATTGTTCCTACAGAGGGACCAGTTCAAATCCTATCACCCGCATGGCAGCTAACAACTGTCTGTAACTTCAGTTCCAAGGGAGGACAACACCCTCCTCTGTCCTCTGTGGGCACTGCACAACACAGATGCATTTACATACACGTGGGCAATCCACTCACACATGAAGTAAAAATAATGAATAAAATATTTTAAAAATAATGTGTAAAGTTAAAATTGGTTAAATAAAACATATTGATTACTATAAAGTTAACTTATAACCTGACTATAAAAATAATTTCAATAATAATAATAAAACATTTAGAATTTTTTAAAGGATTGGAATCTTTTCATCTATTTGATCACAGAGTAGGAACTGAATCAAATCCAGGATTTTTTTACCATCAAAAAAAGATAACTCATGTGTAAAGCAAATAATTTTTAAAATAAAGTCAGGGCAATTTTAATAGTTTTCTCTTCAACCATTTTATATACCACTCTTCTGGAATGTGTAGCCAGAAACTCAAAGCCGTTTGGACATAGATCAAGGGAAGATTGTATATTCTAAGTTAAAATGAAGTATAAACTCTTTCATACAGTTGAACTATTTCATAATCCTACACCTCTTTTGAATGCTTATTTCAAACTTAAGTAGCATGAAAATAGCTCTTTTTTCATACCATAACCTCTAGGTTACCTGCCAACAAAATAAGTATTAAAGAAAATTTGAGAAATAATTTCAGTGTTTATATCTAAATTTACATCACTGTGTAAGGGTAGTTCTTAAAGCCCTGTCAGATGTCAGTTTATGCTAATTACTGTGTTATGAACTGTTTGAGACATTAATTAAATTAATTACGACCTCATCATGATCAATATTAATAGGATCTTAGAAATACAAGACAGTTTGTCAGGGGAAAAAAATCTTAATGTTACCTACTGGAGCTTAATTTATCTTCTTTACATTTTTTGACAAAGTAAAAACATTCAAATGTTTCTCTTCAGTTGCTTTTTGAGATTCTTTTTTAAGCAGTAAAATAAAAGACAAGGGAGGTATGGCCACATAATGTTTCCATTTTGACTTGTCTATGTTTGCTTGTTGAATTCGGGCATAGGCTTAAAATAACTGTGCTTTCAAGACTGTGTAATTTATTTTGTGAGTGCTGGCTTATACTATGGACATTTTAATATCAGACCCTTGCAGGGCATATCATGCCATTTGTTTGCAAAAGGGATTTGGTCCACAAAATCCTGCCAAACAATATTTTTGAACACTTTTATTCAAATTTCTTTTCTTCTGGCAAACTCTTTTGACAAAGTACCATCAAGTCAGCATGTAGGTGAAGTCTGGTTTTTGTATCATTGTATCTTCTAAGTCTGCTCCTGCCTTCCTTCTCTCACCCACAAAGATCAGTGGAACCTTCTGTTCTTAATCTGCTCTGACCTAACACAATTCCATTGCTAATGATTTTTCTGAAGGCATAGAAGACCTTGAATAGGAATGTTTTCAAGCCATGTTTACCATACTATTAATAAGAAAACTCATTAATCTAAAAATCTAGAAAAGAGAAATAGCTAAGTAACTTATGCAATATCATAAGATAAAATATAATGCTTTGAATTATATTTGAGAAAACTAAAATGATATCATGGTAACTGCAAAATGTGGTGATGAAGGTCATGTATCCAGCATGATCTCTGACAATTGCTGAGAAATTGATCAGTGTGATTTGAATAAGTTACATATTATATCTTAAAGACTCTCTCTGTCAAATTGAAATGATATTATTATAACATAGTCAGCAAAAACAACACCAGCTGTGTGAGATGGTACAAAGTTTGGTGTCCGAGGTCATAGTGTTGGGACATATTCTGGGAAATCTTAGACACAAGAATTAATTAAGTTTTAGTGATATACTAGCAGAATACTTGATTACAAGCACAGGGCCCTGAATTCCAATCCTTCTTAGCACCACAAAATAATAAAATAAAATAAAATAAAAATAAAGAATCACGGAATGAGGTATTTACAGTCTGCCAGAGATACAATAATCATCTTAAAAAGCTACATGTAAATATGTGGGCTTTTCCAGCTAAGAATAGAAAACTAAAATCTATCTATATGGGACTAGAGAGATGGTTTAGCAGTTAAGAGCATATGGCTGTTCTTCCAGGGGACCCAAGTTTAGTTGCCAGCACACACTTTGCCCAGCTCATAACATACTGTAACTCCAGCTCCAAGGGATCTGATGCCCTCTTCTGGCCTCTGTGGAAACCTGAACACACATGGCAGACACATATGTACACAGAAAAAGAAAATAAATATTAAAAATCAGTATCTTATTTGCAGTGCAGGGGCACAATTTAAGGAACTAAAGATCCATGTTGCAGACTCTAAATGGAGCCACACAAGTTTTCATCTCCCCCATTCCTGGAGGAAACATTTCCAGTGCCTAAGAAAAAAAGAGACAGAGTGAGAAAATTTACTTAGCTGTATAAATATAATAGCATTAATTTGTCCCCAACTTATAAGGGAGAAAGCCAAATTTACTTTTCTGCTGGCCAGAGCTCTTTTTATTTTATCTGACATCCTTTCATATCTCAATTTCTGCTTATCTAAATCAAGGCATAAACTATTTGCCTGAAGTGTGTCCTTTCTATATTTTCTCCAACAGGATAGAGGAAAGATCACTGGCTTAATGGTAGTGCATATGACTCATCAGCAGAAAGGATCACGGTTGCTGTTATTACTTGTTTTGCCTAAAAGTCATCATAACAAAGTATACAGACAGGGACTCTGTTGGGACAATTTTTGTCATGGAAGCATTTGCAGTCACTAAGAATCTTCCTGGACTCAAGGTTGTTGAGTGAACAGGATTAGGATTAAGCATTGGAGACTCAAATTTCCAATCTTTTAAGTTAGTATAGATTATTCTCCCTTATTTTTTAAATATTTTATTACTTTCATTTTATGTGTATGAGTATATTGCCTACATGTATGCTTATATGTATGCCTGTGTCATGAAATGCCCACAGAGGTCAGAGGAGGGCATCAAATCCCCTGGAACTGGAGTTACAAACAGTTGTTAGCCACCATGTGGGTGCTTGGACTCGAACCAGGTCCTCTGTAAGAGCAGCAGTGATCTTAACCACTGAGCCATCTCTCTAGCCCCGATTATTTTTTCCTTATTAGCATTATGTGTATATGGCTGCATTTTGTCCTATTTTCTGGTTTGTTTTCTACGTGCTCCATCTGTTTTCATTTTCTGCTTCTCTTTTCTCTTTCTTTTGTAGTATTCCATCTTATTAAATATAATGGGTTTTGGTTATTTCTGTTAGTATATTTTTTTCAGTAATTGCACTAAGGATTACAGGACACACTTAACTTTTTACCACTTACCTAGTGAAATATACTACCTCAAGTATGATGTAGACCAGTAACAAGCATTCAGATTAAATTTTACAGCTGATGCACACAGTAAATCCAAGCACAGTGACAACCCCAGACATCAAAGGTTGGCCTTAGGTTAGGATTAATACTTTAAACAGCCTAAGAAAAATAATATAATAAAAGTTATTTCAATATTTGCCATTTCTCTTCTTCTTCGTTCTTAAATTTCCACTTCTTTCTGGTATCATTTTTTACATTTTTTATTATTTTTATTTTATTTTTTATATGTATTGCCTTATATGTAGGTAGGTGTACCTGTGTTGGGCAAAGCCCATGGAGGTTAAAGAGGGTGTCAGATCCCTTGGAATTGGAGCTATGTGGGTGCTGGGAAACAAACCTGGGTCCTCTACAAGAGCAGCCTGTACTCTAAACCACATAGCCATCTCTCCAGTCCCGTGTTATCTTTTTTTATAACTAAAAAACAATTTTCTTTGGCATTTGTTTTAGAGAAGATTTGAGTATTTTCATTACTAAAGGATACTTTTTACTTGACGTATGTTGATGATCTTTTCTTTCAGTACTTTTTAAAAGTTTTGGATTCCTTTTCTATGGTTTCTGATGGGACTTCTGAAGTCACTCTAATGATTGTTTCCTGTGTGTGGCGTGCTGCTTTTCTCTTTCCACTTGTAGTTTCCTCTTCAGTTTTTAGTATTTGATGATAATGTGTTTCTAAGTGATTTTCTTTGAGTCTATCTATTTCTTGAATCTGTATATTTATACATATTTCACCACATTTGTAAAGTTTTGAGTCATTTTTTTGAACCACACTTTCTCTATGACATGAAAGCTTAACTTTTGCTATTGTTCCATAGTCCCCGAGGCTCTCCACTCGTTGTTCAGACTATAGAAGTTTCTGTTGCTCTGTTTCCGAGTTTGCTGACTTTTCCTTTCCTTGTTACCATTTTTCTGTTTAGTTCTTTGCAGTGGAATTTATTCTCATTTGTTTTATTTTCAGAAATACAGTTTCCTTTTCCTTCCTTTCTATTCTTATTTCTTAACTAACAACTTCTGCTTTTTACTAACTTCAAGTGTTTACTTTTACTTGATAGAGCATGGTTATAATAGCTGTTTTACAGACTTTATCATATAATCCTATAATTTGAGTCATTTCAAGTTTTGGAATTTATTATCTTTTCCTTAAGTTCATTAAATTTTTCTTAGTTCTTTGTATGTTAAGGAACTTCAGATTAAATATTGACAGTTTTGACTAATGTGTTACGAGACTCTAGATACTATGAAAATCCTCTGGAGAATGTTGATTTCTTATTGAACTTGCAGAATGTATGTTAGGCTCACAATCTATCAAATCGCCTTCTGTGGGCAATGGTTGCTATGTCTGCTTATAGTCTTTTAAGTGTTTTGGAGGCTGATCCCACATGTGGTTCTGAGGCATGAATGGGGAATCTCTGTGAGGGTCAAATTCTCCGAGCCTTTGTTGTGGTGAATTAGATCAGCTCCTCTCTATCCCTGCACAGTATGAGGACCAGCCCTAGACTTTGTGCTCATATTTATAGGTTCTCTTTCTCCGGTGTTTGCTTTTCTGTGATTTGCCGCACATTAAATGACTTCATGGGACCTTTTTCCTGATCCTCTGCTAAAAACCTGGAGTCTTGACTTTCCTCTACTCTTGAGGTCTGCCAAACTATGTCTGCCTTGGGAGTGGTAAACCTTGAGAATGGGGCAGGGGAAAATAATGTGTCTTCACTCTTTGGAATGCAGACTGATGACTGAGGTCGGCCTGGATTCAGAATGAGAGCTCTTTTAATAACTCCCCCAAATCTCCACTCTACGGGGTCCCCCCTTCTCAACCTGTGGCTGAAAAGATGGTGAGCTTCCCTTAGATTTTTCTCTGCCCACGCCTGCTGTGAAGTTCAGAGATATGAGCTGCCCTAATTCTTGGCCAGGATATATAAGAGAAAAAAAACTAAACAGGAAGATCATTATACGGCTCTGTTAGTAATTATTTCATCTCCAATTCCCTTGTCATTTACTTTCAGAGCAATCAGAAACTTGCTTTGCAAATCCTTTTTGGTTTCAACCACTGGCAGATCTATTTTAGACAGAACTTGAACCCGACCTAGATGATGCCCAAGCCCCATGGTGGAAGCCAAGGCATAAATACCTAAACAATAACTTTTTATTATGAATGCTATTTCTAAAATAAGAAGGCAGGATAGTACTTTACAGTTCTGTTTTTATTACATCTAGTAGAGTGCTACACAAGGTGTAACTTAGTCATTGTATTTTAAGAAGCATCAGGCAAAGGTTTTGTAATCACGAGAGACTTCTCATTTACATGACCTTCCTGCTGTTTTGTGTGGCTACGCATAGAATGATTACTAGTATTTTATGGTCGTTATAGAAAAAGAAGAGGCAGCAATGCTGGGAAAGATTAATAATTTCAAATAAAGAGAAATTATACTATTACCCAATTTCAACATTATTTTTATTCAAAGTACTAACATATTACCTTTAAATACATTAAAAAAATGTAATGGTAACCAAAGTTTCTAACCTGGAAATCCCATAGACAACAATGATCACTTCCATTATAATTCATTCATGATAGTGTCGTAAACATATCATGTCTACCCTACATAGAAGTAGTCATTACTGCTAGACCTTCAGCTTGTCGGTCTCACAAAGAAGATTTCAGATAAACAACGAAAATGAACAACCCAAACTTTATCACGGAGCAGAAAACAATGAGCAAACTAGAAAAGGGCAGAGCGCGAACAGGAAGAAAAATATGTTTGGAATCTGAATTAGCAAGACAGCAAAAGAATGAAAGAACAGTGGTGTGTGAGGTTCAGATATGAGCCATAAAAGCTCAGACTTCGAGACAGCTTCCTGAAGGGCCCGAGGAACTGGATCAACGCACTCCCCTGTATCTGAGGTGCTCTCTGGGGGTTGTAAAGGACAGAAGCTTCCTGAGTGTCTTTGGAAAGAAAAGACAATGCTGGGCAAAACAAAGTCAGGAAAACACCCTGGCGTCCTGAATCAAATAAGTTCTTAATTCAATAGCCTCTGACTACCTAGGGTACAGTGTTTTCATCTGAATTAAAATAAATGTCCTAAAATGATGTTTTCTTTCCAAACGTATAACCTGTAGAATGAGGTGGTTACTGCAGCTGACAGTGGGGCTCTTAGTTATTCCCACAGGTGAGCACTCGGTAGTGTCTGCAGAAGCACAGGAGGCCAGGGCTCTGATCTTTTGTACCTGTTAACCTACCTTCGAAACGTTTATGATTACAGTTGTCAGAGAGTATAAATCCATTCATCTTGCTTTCAATGTGCTGTTTCTTATTTTAAATGTAAAACTCTTTAGCATTAACTTGGAGAGGAAGATTAGAGAACTCTGGGCAAACTCGGTTACATAGTAACACTGGTTTCTAAATGATAAATGACAAGGTGATAGGCTGCTGAAAACAGATGATAGGTAATCTGCTATATATAACACTTTACTAACCTTGGATCAGTACTACCCATTTTGTGATAATGGCTATTTGTGTTGAGAATTTGAGGTCTCTTTGAAAGATTTTCTAAAAATGAAGGCTCTCAGAGATGAATCTAAAGTCAAGGAAAACAGTGTGTTAAAAGATAGTCATACAATGGGAAATTTACTACATTACCACCCCAAGACACAGTGCAATTAACAAAACACACTGTCTTGTTACTGTCAGAAATGGGCTTTGTTCAGCATGACAATACACACTGTCTACTGGAGGGAAAATAAAAAACCTTTGGGTCTGTCCCAGCTATGTACTTGACAAGGCCCAGTGCTGCTTACTATAGTTTCTTTGTGGTAAACCTTTGGGGGTTGGGGGGTGGAGAAAGAGAGAGGCTGATTCACATAAACATCCTTAGTCCCACCAATATTCTCTTTGTTTCAGACATTGTTCTAAGAGCAGATGTTGGCCCATTATCAGAAAAGATATAAACAAAAGTCTTATACCTAGAATTTTAATGCATATTTTGAACTTTGGAGCCTATCAGAGAATCAAGCACCCATGAAGACCTTCTCATGGATTCCTCCTTATCTCTTCTCTCCCAAATCAGAGGCTTGGCTGGGTAGTACCCTTAACTGTAAGATTAGCCACCTGGGCCCATCCCAGCTGGGTCCAAAGAGCTCAGTCACCTGTCAATGCAAGTGAACAAACAGCTCTGGTAATTTTCTTTCTCTCTTGGCTTCCCAAAATATCTCGGAATCTATGGTCATCATTGACCATGCAAAAAAGGGAGAAAAACTCTACACTCATAGGTTGAACCATTGATGGGAAAATCCATAAATATTACGTTGGACAATTTCATTTCCATCACTACTGACGTCATTTGATAGGTTTTAAGATAAATCAAAGGCAAGTAACATTCCAAAATATTTAAAATACCTGGCAGCTTCTTCACCTTGCCCCACCAAGGGAAAATCTTGATGCCTGCTTCCAGTTGCTGGCCTCTTGTGCCCCTCGACCAAGCTGTGCAATCTCTGGCTTCTGATTCCAGTGACTCATTCCATGCTTTTGAATTGAAAACAGTAATGTCTTGACCCCACTCTCTTTCATTCAGATATGTTTTCTCTAAACATACAATAGAATGAGAGTGAAGGAGATGAGACAAAGGTCATCATGACTCTGATCAACCTCCCAAAGATGGATACTACCAGCCTTAGCCAAGCATGCTGGAGTTTGGCCTCTGCTTTCTGCAAACAGTTTTGCTGATTATTTTCTGGTTTTCATCGTGTTCTATTGGAAATATTGCATTATACTACTGCTTGGCCATACTTCATGGACAGGAAGATCATAGGTACTGCAAGGAAATGTAATTATTTTCCCCACATACAGGTAACTTCATCCTATAACACCTCCAGTAAGAGGGGTTCCAGAACTTGGAGAGAGGTACAACCAACCACGTGACCTCTTTTTTTACTTTGTAGGCAAGTCTGTTTGGTCACTGGCCTGGTGGCACTAGCCAAGCAGTGAACGTGGAACAGAGAATGGAGCATAATGGGTAAAATGTGTCAAAAACAATTCTTTATGCATTTTGCTCCTCAATTTTTTTTTATTAAAATTTGGAGCTCATGGTATTTTTCATAAACTCCAATAGCAATTATAGAATTATTCAAGTTAAAACCCCTTTTTATGTGGAGGATAAGAAATTCTATGACTGGCATTCTAAGTATATATGTGTAGACCAGAATTTCATCTACAGGATGACATCACACCCAAGTATAAAGATGGAGACTTTTTAAAAGTACAAATAAACTTATTTTTATGTGGAAAGCTGAAATGATTGGCTTACTTGTTCTTAAATTGTGGAAAACAAGATAAACAGGATATTCTTTTGTTTTCAGTTTTTAATTTTTGTAAATTTCATACATGAGTACTGTATTTCATTCCCATCCCTCTCTCTCCCCTTCCACTTCTTTCCATGCTTCCCCAACTCCCTCTGGATGTTCTTTAATCACACACACACACACACACACACACACACACACACACACTATTATACTCAGCCCATTAAGTGATGCTCATAGGTACATGTGCTTAGTACTGAGCACTGGAGATTAGATAACCTCTCAGGAAGTTTGTCCTTTGAGAAAACTGATTCTCCCCCTCTCAGCAGCCACTGATTGTGCATAGCTCTTCATCTAGAAGTGGGACCTTGTGAAATTTCCTCCAATCACATTGGCGTGTCAGCTGCTGTCATTACACTGCTCTTGTTTGGGAAACCATATGGAAAGCAGGATTTTTCTCAATTATTACCAATCTGAACTCTGCACCATTCATCACGGCACAGTCTTTTTCTAATTTGATGTAACTGCCTACATTTACACAAACTTTAAGCTGTGGGTCTAATAATAGGAGTGGTGGCATTAATGACTTGTGTTTATTTTACTTTAAAATGATATAACATTGGGGCTGGAGAGATGGCTCAGCGGTTAAGAGCACTGGCTGTTCTTGCAGAGGACCTGCGTTCAATTCCCAGCACCTACATGTTGGCTAACATTCACCTGTAACTCCAGTTCCAGGAGACCTGATGCTCTCTTCTGACCTCCTCGGGCATTGCATGACATGAGTGCATTTATGCACATGCAGACAAAATACTCATACACAAAATAAAAATAATAAATTATATTTTTAGAAATTTTTTTAAATGATGTAACATATGTATCCAAAATTTCAAGGACTTGAACATGAAACAGGTAAGCATCCATACTTCAACATGTTAAGAGACTAAGTAAATAACTATGATGTAAGTTAATGGGCCTAGAGAGATGGCTCAGCAGTTAAGAACACTGGCTACTCTTTCAGAGGATCTAGGTTCAATTTCCCCAGCACCCATGTGGTGGCTAGCAACACTCCATAACTCCAGTTCCAAGGGAATCTGATGCCCCTTCTGACCTTCACAGGCATTGCATGACACAAATGCACTTATATACATGCAGCCAATACACTCATACACATTATACATATATATATATATATATATATATGTTGAAAGGATAAATAACTAGTAAATACTGTTGTATTTATGAAAGACTGATAAACAAATGATTGTTAATAATTTATACATGCAAGTTATCAGAAAAGGCTATGTTAAAATACAACTATGGAGCAAGGTATGGTGAACCACAACTGTAATTCTAGCACTTAGAGGCAGAGGCAGTAGGATAGATATTGAATGCTTAATGTTATACTGGTCTATAGATCGAGTTCCAGGTCCTCTAAGGCTACTTTACAAGACTCTGTCCCAAATAGATAAATAAATAAAAATTTAAAAAGTGAATTATATAATTGGGAAAGAAGAGCAATGCATGTTCAGTCTGGAGGGAAGCAATTAAGAACTAAATTTTTTAAACAACATAAAGAACCTCCTTGACAAATTTAATATATACCCCATGCCTATAGTTTGTAAATAATTATTAATGAAGTTCCACAAAAAATGAGTTCCAACAAAGTATATCTTTTAGATGTCTAATTTAAAAGTCTTACGATTTTTTTAAAAATTTATTTTCATTTTATGTGTATGAGTGTTTTGCTTCCACATATGTAAGTGCACCCATGTTGTGCAAAGCCTGCAGAGGCCAGAAAAGGGCATCAGATCCCCTGGAACTGGAGTTACAGATGACTGTTAGCCTATGTGGGTGCTGGGAATTGAACCCTGGTCCTCTGGATGAGCAGCCAGTGCTCTTAACTGCCAAGCCATCTCCGCAGCCCTAGTCTTACTCATTTTCATAGGTAAATATTACAGTAGGGTAAGGATTTTTTTAAACGGTGAGTATAAAGAAAGATTTCATATAGGAAATATCATTTGAGAGACTGGTGAAAATGTATACAATGCAAGCATAAAAAAGAGAACACAGTCCTGGAAAATGCAGAGTGCAAAGCCCAGAGCTGGGATATATGAATGCTGTGGGAATGCTGTGTTGACATGTTTGTACCTGTAAGGAAAAGAGGTAGAGTCAGTATGTAGGCTAGCATAAAACCATCAAACCACTGCTTATGCCGTTCCATTCCTAGGAGATACCTGTGGGAAACCATTAAGTGTTTGAGGAGGAGAGTACAAGATATTTAAGCTGTTCCTTGGGAATGCTAAACTGGGGTGTGTGGGTAATTGGAACAATTCCTACACTGGTCCAGGTGGAGACCGATGGTTAAATGAATAGAAGAGTAGTAGGAATAGAAAAAAAGGATGCTTGCAAGATGTTTTCATCAACACAGAATCATACATGAGACAGTGTTTGAAACTGCCTCATTCACTGAGTTTCTCTTGAAACAGGAACATGGCTTTTGCTTTGCTTTGCTTTGCTTTGGAAAATCACAGAATAAGCTCTGAGGAGCCTCAAACAAAGGATGAAATCTTGAGAACAGTTCTTATACCCTGTCAATTTGTGTTTCCTCTTCTTGTGCAGACAAAAAGAGGAAAGTTAGTTGCCCAGTGTCCCATGTGTCAAGCTGTCTAAAAGCACTCACTCCCATCTGTTGTCAAACATGCTACCAAGCTGAAACTTGACGATGAACCTACAGTGGGCCAAGCACAGATTCAGAGTAGTGTCTCCTTGGAATTCCAGAGCACCAGCTGATCAGTGGACACCTACAGGCCTGGGCTCTTACTAGGGCCATTTCACTCACACCGTGAATAAATCAATGTATGTGAGCTGATATTTTTATGTTAGTAATTTATTTGACTGTCTCTTCAAATTAAGTTTCAACTGCCCTACCTTTCTTTATGTCAGTTGTTCTTGCTCGAGTCTAAATAAAGGAAACTTAATCTAATCAAAGTAAAGACGGAAAATAAACACTGAAGGGGAAAAGCAAGCAGCCTGTGTTACTGGAATTCCAAGGGCTCTTCCAGTTTGGCTAACATCACCTCTAACTAGGGAGTCTCTAGTGAGATCCTTTCTAAGTATATAAACAAAAAGCCAAGGACTATCAAGTAATTGGCAGCATCTGAAAATTTCCATCTTATTAGAAGAGAAAGCCCCCATCGATGTCAGTGAACATAATGCAGTAGAGGGGAAATTCATGGTGGCGGGCAATGGCTTTCCCCACTGAGCCGTGAAGGGCAGCATGAGCTTTGCTCAGACCTCGTTGAAGAAGTTTCAGCTGAAGTTGAGAGAGTGGAGAATGCCTGGGTATTGCGCTGTTTAATCGAGAACACCAGATCTATAGGGAGACAGCAAACGGCAGGAATTTATTGACTGACAAACATGCTCAAATGGAAACCGGAGGACCAGTGAGAAAATAGATTTTCCTGTAATAGTTTGCAAGAAAAATTTCCAGGAAAAGACCACCCGCCCAGAGAATGGGCAACTACTCATGTGTGTAGGTGACTGCCCAAATTTCCAAACCAGACAATTTATGAAATCGTACGACTGAAAATTTGAAACCCCAATTTAAAATCCGTACTTCATCAAGCCCTGTATACTTTGTCCCATGATGTTCTTAAGGATGAGGTTTAACAAGGAGAACTTTAAATAGAAATGCTTATATTCTAAACATTAAGATTCTTTCTTATTTATTTAAAGTACCTGGAAAATTTGTGAGTTATTGAAGTTTGTAACATAGAATGTTTCTAAACCAGTTGTTGCATTGAAGGAGGGGAGAAAGAGAGAGAGAAAGAGAACTAACTTAGCAGTGCCTTGTACGGGTAATTAATTTACAACATTTCGAAGACATCCACTGTGGTGTTGCGTAGCCCATTTTGTATTCAGGGGAAAAGGGGGTAAAATAAATTCTCCAAGTTCTCCCAGATAAACAAAACTCACAGGTGGGATTTTTCACCAAAGTCCTCTGAGTCATGGGTACCGCTGGCAATTCCCACTTCATTCTCAACACAAGGAGCAGCTGATAGGAAAAGTTCCTTGAACCTGGTTTGATAACCACACTGACGTTTATTCCTGACCCATGGTTTATTCAGTTGGATGATTTAAAGTACTTAGTATAGTGTTTTCCTCACCTGATCATGATTCTGGGGATGGAGATACTGTTCTCAGTTCTCAGTTCTGTCATGACTTAGCAGTGTGGCCTTAAACCAATGTGTCACTACATTGAGATTCACTTTCTTCATAAGTAAAATGAAACAATATAGCTGGCCTTGTCGCTTACTCTGTCCAGTGCAGTAATCAGTATAAACACTGAGGGCAATGACTAACATAAAACCAAGGTTAGTGAAGATCAGTGACTATCATAAGCTTGATTTGGGTGCCTTAACAGGCAATCACCCAGGTAATGGTTAGAAGCAACAAAGCTAATTAGTCCTTGGGTGAAATGACAGTCATTGGTCAGCTGAGCTCTGTAGAGGCCAACTCTGGGTTTGGGTGGGAAGAACTTCGGGTCAGTGGTACATGCTCCCTGACCACTTCAGTAAGCAAAAGGCATTCACACACTTGGCAGAACCTGCCAATGAGCTTCCGTTCACACCAGTTGAGAAAGTTGTGTGGATCTGCCAAGTCTCCAATGGGATCCCATATCTAAAATCACAATAATGATTTTTATTTAATTTCACTATTAGTTCACCATAAAAGGGATATAAACCTAAATCCTCCTTAGCGAAAGTTTAATAAAAGTATTATGAATGAGTTTTATTATGTTAGCAAATACAATAATTCCCTCACTACCCAATTTTATTCATTTCTAAATTGAACAAGCAACAGATTGGAACTGAAACTCCTATACTAAAAACAGAGGGAGATTACCCTGAAATAAAGACCTTCATGTCCTATGTGCTCTGCATGGAGACACCTCAGCTGAGGTACGCTGCCTCTTCTCTCACGCTGTGACGGTTTGGAGTTTGTCCCTCACAGGCTCAGGTAATGAAGGCTTGCTCCTTAGCCACAGCAGTGCTCAGAGGTGAAAGAACGTATAGGAGGTAAAGCTGAGTGGAAAGAAATTAGGGAACAGGGCCATGTCGTCAAATAGACGGGGATCAGCCCTCTCCGTGCTTTTGTTCCTTCCCAGGTCCAGGAGGTAAGCAGCTCCCCTGCTGGACTCCCAGCATGATGTGGTTCCTTACCACCAAGCCACGGGCCAGCCAACACTGGGCGAAAACATCTGAAACTGTGAGAAAATAAATCCTTCCTCTTTCTATGCTGATTATCCCAGGGGTTTGTTAAGGTAAAATCGTTTTTAAAGATACTCAGCTCTTCCTCTCTCTTCTCCTGGTTCTTCATATACATGTGAAATATGCATACTTGTGCACATATAGATTTTTTTTTAACTTTTTTAAAATTGTATTTATTATTTTTATTTTATGTGTATGCATGTATTCCCTGCATGTAAGTAAGTGCGCCCATGTCGTGCAATGCCCGTGGAGGTCAGAAGAGGCTGTCAGATCCCTTGGGACTGAAGTTACAAACAGTTGTTAGCTACCATGTGGCTGCTGGGTTTTGAGCCCGGATCTTCTGCAAGAACAGCCAGTGTTATTAACCACTGAGTTATCTCTCCAGCCCCACATATACATATTTTTGCAACATTGGAAGGTTTCAGAGAATTCCATATTCTTCCAAGTATTTTAGAATACATTTAACATTAGATATATAGATTAGATGATGATGATAGATAGATAGATAGATAGATAGATAGATAGAAGATAGATAGATGATAGATAGATGATAGAAGATAGATATAGATAGATAGGTGATGATAGATAGATAGATAGATAGATATAGATAGATGATTGATAGATAGATAGATGATAGATAGATGATGATAGATGATAGATGATGATAGATGATAGATGATAGATAGATAGATGATAGATATAGATAGATAGATGATGATACATGATAGATTATGATAGATATATGATAGATGATAGAAAGATTGATTGATTGATTGATTGATAGATGATGATAGATGATAGATAGATAGATAGATAGATAGATAGATAGATAGATAGATAGATAGAGAGCCATGGTCTTGTATAATTACAGATCAATCCTAAACATGAGGAAATTGACACCAATACAATATCACCCAATTTGGTGTCAATTCAGAACACGTCACCTACTCGGCAACTACATTCCTAAACTCCTTCCTTTGTGGTTCAGAATTCAGCCCTGTGGTGCCATGTCTCCTTCTCTCCTAGCTGGAGCAGTTCCTCAGGGTTTTTTTTTCTCTTTCTTCTGGGTTCAGACCCTTCACTCGAAATTTCTTGATGCTTCTTGTGCATTTGAGCAGAAGCCCCTCCGGAGATGCTCTGCTCTTCTCATGCTGTCATGTCAGTCATGTCAGGTAGTATGTGATGCTGATCTGACCACATATTATCCAGTGTCTGCCAGGTTTCTCCAATTTAAGAATAACACCCATGTAGTTTTAGTATTTCAATAAATAATTAAAATATATTTCATAGCTAATTTTCATGTCCCTTATCAAACATTAATACTAGTTTTAGTTTTTTGGCAATTTTCCTCTAAATCAATTAAATGAAATTGCCAAGTATTCATTTTAAATGAAGTCAGCATTTTTAAGGATTATTTTCTTTGTTTGGGGGTCTGGGGATTGAATTAATGCCTTGCACATGCTGGGCAATTGCTGTATTAATACCCACTAGCCATTCACATCCAACATTTGCCTGCCTAGATGTCCATCAAAAGAAGAATAGATAACAAAAATGTGGCATGCCTATAGAATGGAATTTTACTCATCTGTAAAAGAAAGGGAAATTATAAAATTTTCCAGTAAATGGATGGACCTGGAAAATTTGTGTTAAGTAACCCAGGTTCAGAAAGACAGAAATTGCTGTTCTTTGTCATGTGGAGGTCCTAACTTTTAATGCCTGTGTGTATGTTAATAAAAGGTGTGACAGCAGGTATAGGCCATGAATCGATGAAGACAATGGGAAAGGAACAGGAGGGAGTGAAAAGGGGTGCAGGCTGCATGTGCCTTACACGGGGAGAGGAGGCTACTGGGGGTGGGAAGGTTGGGGGCTACCAGGGAACGAGGGGTTGAGAGACGATAACAACTTTTGTTTGAAAAATGTCACAATAAAATCTAACTTTGGGGATGCTAGTAAAGCAATTCAAATTAAAAATCCATCATTTCTTATTAATTGACCTACATATCACAAGGTGATTTTTCTTTCTTTATTGTAGTTATTATATTCATTGACTCACACATACCAATGTATACTCACAGATTCCTACTTTATTTACCCAGTAGGTCATTTTCATTGCTAAGATTGTCTTAGATTTGGCTAATGAAAGCACCTTTGAATAAAGATTATTCCTGACACTTCCCTGTCACTCTTTAAACAACTTTTTTTTTTTTCACATGAAAAGATATGCAAGGATCTTGAGTTTTTCTTGCTTTGTTTTTGAACTCCATCAGTTCTCCAAAGAACCCTGACTCTTGTTAGTGGAAAGCTATGTTTATAAGCCTCGGTCCCAGCTCTGGTTGTGCTCGGTTTCACTGGATGTCTTTGCTTTCTTTTCTCAGAGGGCATCAAAGGACTCCACACAAGCACATGCGCACAAATTCACACACACGTGCATCTATTTCTGCATCCATTTGCTGACTATATTAAGATCATGAATTCACAGCAGTACTTGAAATTTCACCTTCACTTAGCCAGCTAATCTAACTTCAGAGAGTTTACTCTTCCCCAGCACCCCAATTCTGATGGCTTGTACACCACGGTCCAGTGTTCTACCTCAGGTCTGTGAGATGCATGAAGACCCTGTTTTTATCATAAAATAATTTTTAAATTATAGTAAGGCTTCAGTGAAAAAAAAAATTTCTTTTTGGATGTGGCTTCATTTTACTTACAGGTAAAAAGACATTTATGGAATGAAAATAGAGCTAAAAATAGCAGAAAACGTGCAGATTTGAACAGTGTTTCATGTGGCCTCAGACTTACAAAGTAAGAAAAGAAATCATTTCCAGGTACAAATTTTGTTTACTTTGTTCCGGGATCATACATAAGGAGATCTATCTTTAAAATTTAAGATTTTTCATTAGCTTTGCATTTGTTTCATGGATTTTAAGATATATTTTATATGGGCACATAGAGAAGAGAGAACAGTAATCGACAATGGAGATTTTAATTCCAGTCAAGATGGAATAACTCCATTTCTGCCAAATTCTTTCTTGAAAAAAACTATGAAAATTATAAGTATATAAAATAAACAGGCATAGAAAGACACAGAGAAGTGGAAAGAAAACAGACTTCCAGGGCCTTCAGGACCTGAGGGACCACACTGGTGAATCACCTGGCTTTTCCTTTGCCTCTTTTATATGCCAGACTAGCCACTAAATAAGCCTTCGATTCTAGACTGCCGACAGACATGGAAAAAACTAAATTAAATTAAACTTCAAGAATATCTTATTTCCTCTAACTGCAATATGGAAGAAAACATGTTGGTCCCAGTAAACACTGACAGAACCTTTCCCACCACTACCCTGATACTTTCAGCAGGAGTGAGCAAGAAAACGATCCTTTCCATACCACTCATCAATGTAGACAGGTGCATGCCACGTCTCCCACTAGGTGATGTCAGCGTTTCTAGACAGGGACCTGTGCTTCTACTATACCCAAGGTGAGATGAGATGGTGTTAGTCAGAACTCGTAGATATTAACGGTGTCAACAGACCCCAGGGAGAAGCTAAATGCCAGAAGAAGTCTGAAAAGGAGCTGCAGTGCTATGCTAATCTAGTCAGTCTTTCAATCCCCCTCATCCTGGTGTCAACAGGATGCAGTGGAGAGATGAGGTTGCATCCTTACCTGGTACTGATGAGGCAGAACGAGGTGGTGAGAAGCAATGTTGCTTAATACTCTACCCATCTTACTCACTGGTATCATCAGGGGTCAACAGGAAGCTGATATAACTCAAGTCTTCATAACAAAGAGGTGAAACTAAACATGCATATCCACCTTACACTTCATAACAAGAACACCCACTCCCCTACACACAAAAATCCATTTTCCAGCCTTCACTCACAAAATGCCTGAGAGAAATCAAAGCAAGAAAAGTTATTTTGACTCCTGGTTCTAGAGGATTCGATGCATGGTTACTTAATTCGGTTGCTTTTGATCCATGGAGATGCAGAACATCATAGTGAGCAGTATGTGGTAGAGGAAGTGCCTTATCTCACGGCCAGGAAGCAAAAAGAGTGTGAAACAAAGTACCCAGGAATACTGTATGTCTCTCCAGGAGGGCACACCCCAAGTGACTTATCCATATAAACTCTACCTCTTAGCTTCCACTGTCCCCCACCAATGAATCCATCAATTATTCCATTGATAAAGTTGATCGGCGTTTAATATCCAATCACTTTCCCAAAGTCTGTCAAATTCCAACTAAGCCTTCAACACATGAGGGTTGAGAGGACTTTTGCATTTAAACCAAATCAGAATCCAAAAATCATAGAAAATACTAACGAACAAGAAAAGGCAGTCAGTAGACACTAAGCTGAATCAGTTCTTAGAATTCAGTGACAAGGATTTTAAAGCAATCAAAATTAAAATACTCATTAAATAATTATGATTTCCTTTGCTTTATTTATTTTCTGCTTTGCTGGGAAGTAACCCAGTGCCTCACTCGATCATTGCTGCAACAAGCACTCTGTCATTCAGATACAGCCAGAGCCCACAACTACATATTCACATGTTGCTATTTTAAAAATTAGAACAAGGGGCTGGAGAGCTGGCTCAGCAGTTAAGAGTGCTTGCTGCTCTTGCAGAGGTCTAGAAGTTCAGTTCCCAACCCCCACATCAGATACCTCACAACCTCCTGTAACTCAAGTTCCAGGGGATTTGGTGCCCTCTTTGGCTTCCAAGACACCTGCACACATATGCATGCGTACAAATACACACACACAAATAAAAAATCAATTGTCTTATAAAAGTTTTTAAAATTAAAAAATAACTTCTTACAAAGAAATAATAGTAACAGAAAGAACCAGATGGAAATTATAGAAAATAAAAATATAATTAATTTTAAAATACTTGCTGGTTAGGCTTATGAGTTTAGTCACAGAATAGAGAAGATATAACATGGCAGCAAGGAGTTTGAAAACTCACCTTTAGAATGTACCCACTCTGAACCACAGATGGAACCACAGTGGGAAAAGGACGGACAGAATGTCAAGAGTCCATGAGACTGTAACACAGGATCACACATTCCAGCAGACTCCCAGAAGGAAAGTAAAGAATGTGATGGAAAGAGAGCCGAAGGAACGATGGCTGAAATTTTCCCGTATTTAGTGAAAGACATCAGACACATACTAATTTCTGAAGCTGATCTAACACCAAAACAGGAAAAACCTAGAGAAATCTATGCCAAGGTATATCATAATTGCATTTGTAGAAAGACAAGTCAAAAAATCTTGAAAGTCATCAGACAGAAAGAATACGTCACCTAGAGAACAGTTAGAGTCAAAGCAGATTTCTCAACTGAAACCATAGGACACCCAAAGGAAAAAGCAATGACATTTTTCAAGTTCCAAAAGAAAAGCTCTGTCCACTGACACTCCTGCATTAGGAGAAAGTATCCTTCAGGAGTAAGGCAGAAGCTAAGACACAGAAAACTAAAACACTTTCTTGCTGGTATGCCTGCTATAAAATGTGTAATGTTAGTTCTTTAAACAGATGGGCAGTAACGACTATTGTGGACCACTACCTTTTTTGTCCTTATAGACTTATTTGCTGGAGGGAAAAACACCGTATGTACATTTTGTGTTGCACAAAGATGCTGCTGGGAAATCCTGGCTAAG
This sequence comes from Nannospalax galili, assembly GCF_000622305.1. Lineage (NCBI taxonomy): Eukaryota > Metazoa > Chordata > Mammalia > Rodentia > Spalacidae > Nannospalax > Nannospalax galili. Next base: position 184,706 of record NW_008332493.1, read on the forward strand.
ATCTCAAATCAGGAACAGTGTTGTCTGTTTCAAAGCATGATGAAACAGGTGGAAAGGATAAGATACATGTTCAATCTTGCCTACCTACTGGAGAATTGTGACAGAAATGTGGCCCTACTATGAGTGCTACAGATCCCTAAATGGAGAGTCAAAGAGAGCAGCACTGCATCTCAGCATTTTACCCTCCCCTTGACTCATCATGGAGCCAAGAACAGTGACTCCAAACTCACCCAAAGCCGAAGACTTGTACTTAGAAATATACTTCCTAGGCGTTCTCAAGAAAGAAAGTCAGTGACGTGAGACCCTCTGAATCTCAGCCTGGAACCCTTCTGGTGAGTAAAGAGTTGGATTCATCAATTTGGTTAAAAAAGAAGGGGGGTCAGTAATGAGACCACAGAAAATAATTTGTGGAGGTGTAATTTAAGGAAAAAAAATAGCTTTTCCATTATTCTTGTGTCTGGCATTCAAAGTCTGGAACACATCAAGAGCAGTTAAAAATAAAGCAGATTGTTTTACTGATCTGTTAGCCCAATGCAGTTCCCATATTATTTAAATAGCAAGCTATCTTTGGGTGACATTAGCCTTAGGGATATGAATCGCATTTTTCTTTGTGATATCAGAGTTTAGCTATTTAGTAAGGGGAGAGGAAGACTATGGAGCCAAATGCAGTTAATAGGAAAAAAGCAAGAAGTGAACAAAGTAGATTTTACATTCCTGTAGCATCTATATTTTTTCTTTTTTTTTTTTTTTTTTTTTTTTTTTTTTTTTTTTTTTGTCTAACATTATCCCAAGTTGCAGCACTCTCAGCCAAGAGTTGGGTTTTATGCTTTCAGCAATAAATGTGATTTCCTTTCAGCAAGAAATGTTCAAACTAAGATGCATTAATAAATGCAAATAAATTTAGCTAGTATTTGCTTGACTGATTCTCAAAGAGAATGAGAGAGGGGTTGGAGAACACCAACGAGAAACTATTAAACAGAGCATTTTGAAACTGGCAAAGTTGCAAGAATGGCATTTTATGATGGTTCAGATATAAAATATATTTTATAGACCACTCAGAATAAAATAAAATGATTAAACCATAGCCTTATAGGCATGGATAACATGGTAAGGGATATATTGGATATAGAACAAATATTTGAAAATTATTTCATTTCAAGAAAAGTGCATGGTAAGATTTGTTGAAGAAAATACCTTTGTAAATCCCACTGAGGTATGTGAAGCTAGATTAGGTTTCATTCGTGATGCAAGGGAAAAGCCTATGTCTTTTCTGTTTTAAGATGTCCTTTAGTTACCTGTGGGTAGACCGCTGTATCAGTTTCCCAGACATGAACCTTGCGTTGGGCCTGAAGTTGCTTGTGTTTTAAGTGCTTGCTGGTATTATCTTCCCCACAAAGGGATTTGTGGTAGAAAACTTCTAGCTCCATCACTTCCAGCTCTGTCACCTGCAGCTGCAGCCCTGAAACTCTGCTGCTCAGGAGACTGAATGGGATTGTACCACAGTAAGCCTACCAAGGAAAAGTAATATATTTCAACTTAACATTGGACACAGGTAAAATTCAAGCCCTGGAAATGCAGGCCTTTAGTAAGTAGAAGTTTCAGAATGGCCAGTGTTCTCATTCATTTGGGCTTTTAACGCCACGTGGTTTCTTGTTTTGTTTTGATTTGTTTTCATTCCTTAGGTCTTCTGCCAATTCCAATCTTACAGTTCTAAATAAACTGACAGAATTTCCAGGTTTTCCAAATAGGGAAATGGTGGAATGTTAAAGAATTTGATTAGTTCAGTTAGTTCAGTTTATTTTCCATATCAAGTCATTTAGTTGAAGTTAAGGAAATTTCACAAGCATGAACTACTAGGATTTAAGAGGAAGTACATGCAGTGAACCTCCAAATCTCAAGGGTTTCTTTTAACCTCAGAGGTAATTCTATCCTCATAGTTAATCAGTGGTGTAGTTAAGAATTCAAGAGAAAATTGCTTATTTTGCCAGCAATGTCTGTAGATGTTCAAATTCAAATAAACCAGAAAAGAAAATGACCCAAAGACATAGTCTTCAAGGCTTTCTTTGAAATTCGTAAAATCTTTCTTTTAAACAGTGCAGTATTTAGGCTAACTGCATTGTCTTGGAATTTGAGGAAACAAGGAAATGGTCATTTTAGTGGCTGTCCTGGTTTACCTTACCTCTTTGGAGTTGATGAACTGGAAGGAAATTATATGATCCCATATGATACAATATGAAATAATCTGATATGAAGCATGACACAATATGACATATGATTGATATTGGACCTAAAGTTCTTTTCTCTGACTGATGTAACTTGACAGATTTTCAGGGAGAGTAACCTTGGATCTGGACAGCATATTCTTGGATCAGACCAGCCAGTCGGTCTAATCACATGATAGCCTCTTGGGTCTTTTAACTCTGTGAACTCATTGAGATGAGGAGGCCCTGTGCACTTTCCCTGTAGTCCTTACATGTTTGTCATGAGACCGTGATGAACTAATGGATAGGAAACTGCTCTACGTAAAGTAAACCATTATACAAAGAAAACATAATCTATTTTCTTTTCATAACATGAAAGTAAGTTAAATCAAAACCATCCTAGCTCTCCAAATTGGTTAAACATGGCCCAGCCATGATATCTAGTCATTTTTCACACTTGCAAATGAAAAATGCATTGCTCATATGTTGATATCATGACTGAATCTATAGCTTTGAGGTCTTAGGAGAAAATTACAGACTTGCTGGGTTGCCTGTGGGGTTTGAATAATGTATTCCGTGGAATTAGTATAAGAAATACTTACTGAATGAAGTGATAAATTAACAAGTCTTTTCATAGAAATAAATTCAACCTGTAGATACCAGAATTGCAGGGGAAGCTGATTGCCTAATCAATGCCTTGTCTATAGAAGATGCCATTCTAAATAGCTCTAGATTTCCATTTTCACTGGTCTTTATATAAGTGTACCTCTTTAACATCCATGAGCATAGACATTTTAGCTCATATATTCAGTTTATTGCTTACATATGCTTATTCTTTTTAATATTACTAACAACACAAAGTAAATAAGGCAATCTATGGGTTCAGCGATTACAATAACTGGATCTTTATAATAAAGACAGATTGTGTATTCAAGTGGGTTCCTTCTCTCTTTCTCTTTTTCTTTTGATGTGTATATGTGGTATGAATGATGATGGGAACAAATGTTCATGTATGTGGACACAAATGTCTGTAGGTACACATGCACATGTGTTGTGCAGATGCCTGTGAAGACCTGCAGTTGATGACAGGAATCTTCCTTGGTTGCTCTTCCACTTCATTCTTTGAGCCAGGCCCTCTCAGACAAACCCAGAACTCAGTGAAATGGCTGCTCTTGCTAGCCAGCTTGCTCTGGGTTGCCCTGTCTCTGTTCTGAGTCTGGGATTATAGGTGGGCAACTACACATACCCAAGCATTTATGTGGGTTCTGGGGATCTGATCTCCAGTCCTTTTGTTTGTGCCCCAAGCACTTTAACCACTGAATCATCTCCTGAATCTGGGAATTCTTGAATGAATATAGAACTGCAGAAGATACTTAGTTCTCATAAAACAATCATGCTTCTCATGGGCAATGAATAGCTTTAAATACTTATCCATATACCAGTAAAGACTTGTGTAAAGAATTCAAAATGAGTGTAATTATGTTCTGATCTTGCCATTCTTACTAATGGAATACTAAGGAAATCTGTTAAGTAGAAAGATTTAGTCAAGATTTCACAGTATAATAGTTACAGTAAAGATGGTTTTTAAAATGTGAAGACATCATTCCAGTAAATGACTAAAAAATTAAGCAGAGAACTCTGAAAACATCCCATCCTGTCAGCTCTGCAAAATAGCATACAGTGCTATGTTGGTGCCTGAAAAAGAGACCAGGTGATTTTGCAGAGCATTAAAATGGGAAATGTGGAGATTTAGTAAAATTTAGTTCACAATACTTAATATATCACTACAAGTATATATAATTGTATAAATAGCATACATTAAGTATAGGTATATATTATGCATAGTATAGTCTTATATATAGCATATACTATATTTACCTTTACCTATATCTAGATAGACCTCCTATACATATATCCAACTTAAGTTAGTGTGACAGTGATCAGTTCAGAAAAGTCTCCAGTACTTTTTGCTCATTCTCTCTCACTTGCTCTCTGACTCTCACTCTCACCCATATGTCATAAACTTGGTTAAGTTTAGAATACAAAGTGTAGCAATCAATTACTGGAAGCTCTTTGGTAAAGAATATATATATATATATATTCTCTTTCTCTCTCTCTCTCTTTCTCTCTCTCTGGTAGTAGTCTCTATGGAACCTGTCTTTTTAGCTTGATAGATACTGAGAAACTCTTAACAAACAAAGAAGAAAAACTGTGACAAATATCTTTACATTGACCACAGTCGTTATCGCTAAGTGTGCCTTGTTTTGGCAATGGATCTTATCTTATTTCAAAGAGGAGCATTTATCATGGAGTGAGCAACCTCCTCTGTGGCCTGAGTAACTGGTTTAGGAACCACAGACCCCAAGCTAGACTACATAATGTCCCAGGTGTTTGGTATCAAGCGCTTGAAAGGAACATCTTACAGTTCTAGAAAAAAAAATCTTTGTCTAAGAGGCCAAGGTTGATATATAATCATGGCCTCCCTAAGGTGATCAAAGAAAGGAAGATCCCCCATCTGCAGAGAGTATGAAGCCAAGTAGACTATAGGAAGAGAAGAGGATTTTGACTTTGAAGTCCAAACTCAGCTCTGCCTCCATTCTCTTGGGAGCCAATAGAATTTGTCCTTTAAGTTCATTTCTTCTATTTGAAACCAAGTCTCAAGTCCTTGAAAACCACTGACAAAGGAAAGGTCACAAAGCCAGTTTCTCTGGGTAAGAATAACAGAGACATGTCTGAATATTAGCTTGAAAGGTATGCTTAGCAGATTTGTAATTTTTTATCCTCTCAAATTCACTAAGATTTGCATATTTAACCAGACCATTTGGTATTTAAAGACTGATTTCACTCACAGTCTTTACTACTTGTATGGAGATCCCCTCTGTTCTTTGCAAACCTTTTCATTCATTCCTCCTCTCAGCCCACAATAAAACTGAGTCAATGACATTGATTGAGAACACTTGCTGTGTCATGAAAAATCATCAATGCACTGCAATTTCAAATAAGAACCAGAAGATGAGTCACCTCCAGGAGCTTACTGTGTCATAGTGGAGGAACACTGTAGAGGGTCATGGGAACAAGGAGGAGGAGGCAGCTCGACCCGGAATGATGGGAAGGTCCAGGGAGGCTTGTGACAACTATGCCTTGGGCAGTAGTCTTACAGTACCCTTCTTTGGTGCTCAGTTTCTCACTTCCTCCTGTCTCCATCTGAAACTAGAGAACTTTAGGACATTACAAGTGGCCCCAGCACCAAATATTGGCATTAAGAAAATGTTGGGTTAAAGTGCAAGAGCAAGTGAGAAAGGCTATTGTGCTAAAAAACATTTACATGGGAACAGGAATCCAATGAAAGTATGAAAAGCAAGATGAACAGAAGAAAGGCTGTCTGTTTTGTATTTCTGGGTAGCGTTTAAATTTTTTGTTCCAGAACCACTTTTTAAACATTAGTAATTCCGAAGGTATCACATAGGTCCAGGAACGCTGCCAACATTTCAAGGCATGGAACTATGAAACTCTTCACCATGGGTTTTTAATCATTTCTATTCCAAAGTTAACTTTCCACAGACTGTTCATATTAGCAGATGGTAATCCTTTTAGTTGATCAAGGAGAGGCAGGTTTACATATGATGGTATTGTTTTCAAGTGCAAGTTCTTAAAAACTTAATGATGGAAACAAAAAACATCTAAAACCAAAGCTTCTGGAAGAACAATTTGTTCTTGCCTGACTTCTATCTTCTGTATAAGCTTCTTGTCTGGACTTCCGTAAAAGCCTCTGGCTCCTGAAGGCACTGTTGTGGGCAGTTTTGTTGACGGGGTAACCACAGAGAACCTGCGGCCATGAGGTGGCTGTAGTTGTAAGCTTTCACATGATTCTTGATCTTTGACCTCTTAGTGACTTCTCCTTGCCAACAGCAGCTGGCACCCTATGTGGTAGTGATCAGTTCCAGCCATGACAGCATGGCTGTAGAGGCAGACTGTGCCATCACCAGGCTCATGACAACAGCTTTGCATCCGGAGTAGTGTCTAGCCAGGACCACCACCACTTTCCCAGATTTCATGAGCTCATTTCATTTTGACAGCAACTCACTGGGCCTATAGCAGAAAGGTCAAGTGCTAGCTTGTTCCCAAAGCAACAACCGTTCAGAGGCTATCAAAACTGACCTAAGATAAGAATCAATGAACACTCCGGTTGCCTGGAGCTTCAGCACTTATGTTTTCATTGTTTGTTTTAAAGGCAGAAATATATGCTGGGGAAGGGCTCCATGTAATAAAGCACTCGCTGCTCAAAGTGTCAGAACTGGAGCTCCTGTGCTCAGAGCCCACATAAAAGCCAGAAGGCGTGGCAGCCGCATGTTCTCCCGGCACCCAAAGGGCAGTGACAGGATTCTCCAAGGCAAGCTAGCTAGCTAGACAGACTGGCCATATCAGCAAGTTCTGAGTTCAGTGTGCCTTAATAAACAAAATGAAAAGTGATCAAGGAAGATGCCTAATATCAATATTGGACCTCCACTTGCACACACCCCTGCACATACAAGTTAAGTTCACACACATGTGGATACCACTACACTCATACATATGAGTATAAGCACAAAAATAAAATACAATTAAATTTAAAAGCCAGAAAAAATATATTACACATTTCCAGAGAATAGTCTTTGCCTTCATTTCTTTTCTTCGATACCTCTTTATCTAGAGTATTCAAATACTATTGTATTGTTTAAATACTTTCATTTTGATCCATGTGATATAAAATGAACTTTATAAAATGAAGTCTAGATTTTAAAATGACTCCAGTGTCTACTAATTATAACTTTGCCCATAAACATCAAATTCACTTTATTGTCAAAAATAGGGTAATTACCGTGCCTGACTACATGAATTCCCAGAAAATCACTGCATGAATAAATTGCTTTCTGACATTATTTGAATTAAGAATGGGAAGTGGTTAGATAAGTAGTGACACAACTCAGACATACCAAAAAGGTGGTGGGAGCACTGCAGAAGGGGGTGGATATAATGGCAAGAAGCAGAAAGATGAAAGGAACCATGAGGATGAAGGGGAAGAATAAGCTCAAGGGAGGGGTAGTGGGAGGCAGATGTTATCAAGGGGAAGGGAGGAAATGGGAGTATTTAACTGGGAAGGGGAAAAAGAGGGTCATACAAGAAACAATGGGGGTAAAGGGGAAGAAGGAGCTCAAGAGACAAGGGAGGGTTATACAGAGAGACAGGGAGGAGAGATAAATAATACGTAAGTGGTGTGAAAAACCATAGGGAAATGTATTAATTCAAAAGCCTCCTGAAAAAATACACATTATATACATATGATACATATGATATATATTACATATATATTACATATTATATATATATATATAATGCATGTACATAGCTAAAGGCTCTATAACAAGAAACACAATGCCAGACAAGAGAAATCTCCCTTTGAATTGTTGATTAGGGTAGTCGAAGAGACTCCCAAAATAACACAGGCTGTTGCCACAAATCCTTGATTGCCACCCAGAGCTTGAAGGAAAGACCCTATTGCTCTTCATACTTTGGACGTACTTCAGACACAGCACTTGGAGCAATGGAGCTGGAACTGACCTGGAAGCCTACTCCCTGAAGACTAGCTCTCTCGTAGTATCGGAGGACACTATGAAATCTACTAAGGGAGAAAACAAACCCAAGTGGTTGATGACTACAAGGAACGGTTTTCCAGGCTTATGGGAACTTGCTCATATGAACTTACAACAATATTAATAACATGCACAAAATCCATGTAAACTCCAACCAGAGAAAAGCCCAGCATAGAACTGGGGAAATGGGAAAGAAGTCCGGACCTTAGCTGAGGAACTTTTGGTACCTGATCACTGCTGGGTGAGGGAGAGTTGGTTTTCATTAAGGTAGTGATGCTTAGATAAGCTGAACAGGCTCCGTGGATGAACTCGCACTGAAGAACATTTGGATACACAAACTTGACTCAATAGGCCTTAACATTATATGACAGAATGCATGAAATCCTGTGGGCAGGCTATGGGGGATGCAGATAGGGGAGGGGGTCTAAATATGATCAAGATGTATTATGACATGCACAAAAATTCAGTAATATTTAATATGAAAAAATTAAAAAGAAACAAAACAAATGGAAAAATAGGAATGCACCCTAGTAGTTATCCACAAAAGCCTACAGACAGCCCAAGACCAACACACACCAATGTTTCTGTGGAGAAAGAAAGAAAAAGAAGTTCTAAAATTCTGATGGGCTTCCACTAAAACAGAAACCCTTCCCAGAACCACCACTAACTTATTTTGTGTTACAAACTTGTATTTCAATAAAGTATTCTGCACAATGCTGATTTAATCGTAATTCATTGTGGGCCTCTTTGTACACACACACACACACACACACACACACACACACACACACACACACACAAAAGCCCTTACGTTCCTGTAGCAGACACTGTTCTACTTCCTTTTACTGATTCTCATGTTATCTCTCTCATACGAACTCCTCTTTCCTAGAACACCCAGGTTACTGCTCAAGTCTGCCCAAGGTCGGTAGCTCTGAGTGAGGGCAGAGTAACTTTATCCATTTTCTTCTGTCATAGGATTACATGGCCTGTTTGAAGATTGCTAAATGACCAAATTTTAACATCTATATATTTTCAATTGTCTACTTTTGGTAGACAAATTACTGAAAACTTAATTTGTTGGGTAATCATCCATCAGCTGAAACACTCTTAATATGAAACTGTGGTTTCTGGACAACCACCCAGTGGTTGACACTGCTTGACAATTAGTGATTTTATGAGGTTTTCTGTTTGTTTGTCTTTTGTTTTTTTACAATTAACAAGATTTTAATTAACAGACTTGGAATAAAGCCAGATTTAAATACTTCAAATGAACTGTACCGAATATACTTTCTAACATGAACAGAAATAGCTTTATATGTATCTTTGAACTTTCACTTTCTGTCTTATTGCTAAAATTTGAGTACTTAAGCATAGTCGCACTGAAGTAAGGCTTAATTAAAATGGCTTCATACTATTAGTAAGTCTTTGGCAATTCATTGTCAATTAACTTACAAATATATTCTTGCCTAATTTTTTTAAATCACAATAAAAACACTATCCCCCATTAATACTCATTCTCCCAAATAACATAAAAATATAAATTATTTCCTCAGGAGAACAAAGGACATGAAGAAATGAATATTTGGAGTTGTATTTCCTATGGAAATTCTGAAGGTATCTGAAAATTTTAATCTTCAGTTTTTTTTCAAGTTTCTTTAATTTAGGACACCTTATATTTTCATAAGGATGTCACTTTGTCCATGAATGACTAGTATTTCTGAAATAAAATTTTAAAGTGCTTTCAAGAGGTTTATTTTTAAAAAGTAACAGTGATTCAGGCTTAATAAAAGTCTTCAGGGTTAGAAGTTTGGGGATTTTTGCTCTTCTGGCCAGGCTGTTGATATAGCATGCCACCTTGTACTCTCCACTTGTAAAAGTGACTTGTCTTAAAAGTATTGTGAAAACAAACATCAGTTTAATAGTGCTAAATAAATGCAGAATTACCTTGGCAGTTGCTAACATGATACTCTTAGAAGTGGTTCTTTGTAAATTGCTGCCAGTCACAGGAGAATACTGTGTATATTGTTTCTGGCAGTGCCTATCTTGAAGTCATCCTTTTATTTCTCACAAGCATTATCTAGAATATCAGTTCTTCAGTAAGAAGGCAAACCTTGCCATCATTCCAGCCAAAACAAGTATCTAAGCTAAGCACAGCAGTTTCCATTCTTTTCTTTAAAGGTTCCTGTAGTTTATCATGTGATCTGATATGCTGTGCACATTGAACATGAATGTCCATTCACATTGGACCTGCACACATTCCATCAAGAGCAGCAACATCGATGCCCTTGACAGTCACAAAACAGCAGCCTGCCCACTAACTTCTCCATCACTGACCTCAAGACTGACCTTCACAGTGAAAACAGGAATACAACTCAAGATTCATGCTCCCAGACAAAGTATAGGAAAACCAGTTAAATATAAATATTGCACAAACAACATACCTCACAAAAAACCTCACACGAAAAAATATATCCATTGTTTATCTAAGTTTAAACTGAGCATCCTGCCTTTTTATTTCCTAAATCTGCAATTCTACTCACAGTAGGTTTGACTCTTGCACTGAGATAAACTTTTAAGTTGAAATATGTTTAGCCTGAATAGTTTGTTCGGTTATCTGTTATTATTAAATTATAGAAACTCTTATTTAGGAGAAATTTATATTTCTTAATCAAACTTTATCATATAGTACTAGATTCACAGTTTTAGTCTCATAAAAATGAGTATGTTTGAAGGCATAGTTGTAGTATTTTAGTTTTTAATTGATTATTTTAGTTAGCATACAAAATAATGGGTTTTGCGATGACATTTTCATACAGGTACATCACTGTGCCTTCCTCATACTCCCCCCGCCCACTCTCCCCAACCTCCTCCCCATTTACACTGTTCCCCTTCTTCTTGTCAATTAGTCCACTTTCACATCATATATGTATTTAAAAATGGATTCTCCATATGACGTAAAATAATATTTATATTTCTGAGTGTGGCTTATTTTGCCTAGTATTATAACCTCCAATTTCCTCTATTTTTCTGCACATGATCAACTTGTATCTTTTTTCCACCTAAGTAATATTCCATAACGTATGCACACTGTTATTTTTTATCCATTCATCTGTTGATGAGCATCTATGCTGCTCCCATATCCTGGCTACTGTAAATAGTGCTGCAATAAACATGAATCTGCAAGTATCTTGGTGCTGTGCTGATTTAAATTCCTTCAGGTATGTACTCAAGAGTAGAAGAGCTGGATTGCATGCAAGCAGTATTTTTAGTTTTTGAGAAATCTCAATACTTATTTCCACACTGGCTTCAACAGTTTATATTCCCACCAGCAGTGGATAATGTTACTCTTCCCTTGAGTATTTGTCATCATTTGTTGTTTGTGTACTAGATGTTAGCCATTCTGACTGGGATGAGGTGAACCTAAATGTAATTTTAATTGCAATTTCCTGAAAGTGATGTTGAAGATTTTCATACTTTTATTGGCCATTTGTATTTTTCCTTTGAGAACACATGCACCCAATATATTTGCCCATTTATTGATGGGTGATTTGTGTGGTACTTTCAATTTTGGAGTTCTTTACAGATTTTAGCTTATTAATTCCCCATCAGATATAACTGGTAGAGCTTTCTCCCATTCTGTAGGCTGTCTCTTCACTGTGCTGATCGTTGCTCCTTATTTCCGTGCATTCTCATTTGCCACTTCTTAAAATTATCTTCTGAGCAATTAGAGTCCTTTTTCAAACACCATGCCTACAACTTGATAGCTCCTCTAACAGTTTCAGAAGTTCAGATCTTTCTTTCATTAAGGTCTTCTAGTTTGAACGAGGAGGGAAATATAGATCTAGCTCCAGTCATCTACATGTGGATATTCAATTTTCCCAGTACCAGTGTTGAAGAGGCTGTCGTTTTCGAAAGTATGTTTTTTATACCTTAGCAAAGGTAAGATGGCTGTAGCTGCATGAATTCATTTATGGATGCTCTATTCTCTTTTCCTTGGACTACATGTCTATTTTTGTGTCCGTGGCGTGGTTTTGTTGCTATGGCTATGCAGTGTGACGTTAGACCAAGTCTTGTGTTACCTCCAGCATTGCTCTTCTTCTTAGGATTGCCTGGCTATTTAGGTTCTTTGGTGCTTCCATTTGTGGAACTTAGGATTGTTTCCTCTAGTTCTATGAATAAAGTCATTGGAATTTTAGTGGGAATTGTGTGAAATCTATAGACCGCTATCAGTAATGTAGCCATTTTCACATTGTTAATTCTTCCAATTCATAAACATCACAGGTTTTTCCATGTCCTAGTATTGTCTTCAAATTCCTTCTTCAGTGCTTTAAGGTTTCGTTGTAGAAGTTATTCCCCTCTTTGATTAGGTTTACTCTTAGATTGTTTAAGTCATTGTGAGTGGGATTTTTTTTCCTGATTTCTGTCTACCTTGCTGAAGATGTTTCACAAATCTAAAGGGTTTCTGATATAGTCTTTAGTATCTTTAAGTACAGTATCATGCCACTGGCAAACTCAGATACCTTGACTTCTTTCTTTACTATTAATATCGCTTTCATTTCTTTCTATTGCTTATTGTTCTATGATTTTACTTTATTGAATAAAAGTGTAAAAATGGCACCCTTGTCTCATTCCTTATTTTCAAATAAATGCTTTCAGTATTTTCTCCATTTAATATAATGTTGGCTCTCAGTTTTCCAGAGAGTCTCTATGATGCTGGAATATCTTCAAATTCCTTGTTTCTTAGCATTTTTTCAGGAATGCTGAACTTTGTCAAAACTTATTCTGTGTCAATTAAAGTGATGGTATGATTTCTATTCTTAAATCTGTATACTGTATTAAATTTACTCGTTTTTGTATGGTGCGACACTTTGTAGCCCAAGAATAAAAACATCTTGGTCATAGCGTATGACCTTCTTAATGTGTTTTTGAGTTCAGTTTGCAAGAATTTTATTGAAAATTGTATGTCTATGATTATCTGGGAAACTGCTGCTGCTTCAGTATTTTCTTCTTGCTGTGTCCTTATCTATCTGGTTTTGGTATTAGGGTACTAACTTAATAGACTGAGTTTGATACTGTTCCTTTTTTTCTATGTCATAGAACAGTTTGAGGCACACTGATGATAGTCATCTTTAAGTTTGTTAGAATTTGGCAGTGAGAGTCTAGTCCTGGGCTTTTCTTCATGGGGAGACTTTATCAATGCTTTTCCAAGCATATGCATGCAGAAATGTATCCATTTCCTTTATACTTTACAGGTTTAAAAAAAATGTTTTCTAAGTATTCTCTAACTACCCCCCAGATTACATTGCTCTCTGTTGTAATGTATTGTTTTCCCTTTAATTTTATTATTTGGTTCTTTTGATTTCTATGAGTTTATATTTTTTCTTTTAGTCTTGTGCTGGTGGGTTTTTGTCAACTTGACACAAACTACAGTTATCTGGAAAGAAGGCACCTCAATTGAGGAACTTTCTTCATCAGCCTGGCCTGAGATCATGTCTTTGGGGTATTTTCTTGATTGCTACTTGACTGTAGGAGAGCCCAGCCCACTGCCAGTATTACCATCCCTGTCAGGTGGACCTGGGTTGTATAAGAAAGGTAACTGAGCAAGCCAGGGAAAACAAGCCAGTAAGCAATGTTCCTCTATGGTCTCTGCTTCTGTTCCTGACTCAGGGTCCTGCCTTGAGTTTCTGCCCTGATTCCTCTCAGTGATAGATTGTGACCTGGGAGTTGTAAGCTTTATTTTGGGTCAAATTTAAATTTAAAATTTAAAAATAACAAGAACAAATTTCCACATTAATGTCTTCTTGATCTGTTTTCTGTATTGTTCCTCTTTTGGAATTGGCTTGTTCTTGTTTTTCCAAGACCATGAGATGCACCATTATTTGCTTGAGATGTTTCAAATTATATTTTTATGTAAACACTCATAGCTATAAACTTTCCTTTAGAACTAACTGCCTTAGCTCTATCCCAAAGGTTCAAGTAAGTGGTGCTTTCATCTTTATTTGCTAGGAACTTTTGCATTTCCTCCCTGGTTCTGAACTCATTGATCATTCGAAAGTGTATTTTCAGTCTCCAAGTACTCATTTAGTTGCCTATTGATTTCTAGTTTTATTCCACTACAACTTTATAAAATATAAGAGCTTATTTTTGTTATGACTGGCTTGTAACTAAAATGCGTCCTTTTTTTTTTTTTTTTTTTTTAAAGTTCCATGAAATACTATGTATTCCACAGTGGGTTTTTTTGTTTGTTTGTTTGTTTCTTTGTTTGTTTTGCTTTGTTTTTAGGAATATGCTATTAGTATCTGTTAAGACTATTTGATCTATGTTGGGTTTTTGTTCTGTTTTGCTTTTTGAAACAGGGTCTTCCTAGTAGCCCCAGCTGGAATTCTCTATATAGATCAGGTTGGCCTTGATCTCACAGAGATCCAACTGCATCTGTGTCCCAAGTGTTTTCAGGTTGGATGATGTATTTATTAATGGGAGTGAGGTGGTAAAGACACCAACTAGTGTTGTATAGGGATTTAGTTCTTCTTTTACATACATTACTTTTGTTTTACGGAAGTAGTATCTCCAGCATTCAGAACATATGCATTTACAATTGTTACATCTTTGTAATGGGTTGCTCTTTTGGTTAACTTGCCTTCTTTGTCTTTCTGAGTAGTCTTACTTTTCTTATTGGGAAATTGGGGTTCCCTCTTTGGGTTTAGTCTTTCTAGCTAATAAGAGAATTTTAAATGGACTCCACAGAAATGTCAAGGATAATTTTATTGGAGTTTGAGGACAAACAGCAGGATAGGCAAGCTCTATTGCTGACAGTACCCAAAAGAGGAAGATGGAGAACAGTTCAAAATAAGAATTCTACCCAGGTAGCTCTACCCATTGAGTTTACTGGGGTTACTTATGAGGTTAAAAAGTTGCTTACAATAGCATGGGTAACTCAAAGTAGCTAAATCACAGCAGAGTTCTACCCTATCATGCGTAATGACCTCATGGAAGCTTTACCATGGTGTCTCACTTTCCAAATTCTGTATACTCCAGTATCTCCCAAGATCAAGTGCAGCTAGGGGACAGGAGACAGGAGAGATTGGTGGGTGAAGTCCCATGTGAAAAGTCATGAACATGACCACATCACATACTCCCCAAACTCCATGCTCTCCTCCATACACCCCATCCCTTACTCCACCCTGATTTTAATAGGGAATGTCAATGGCCCCATTATTATTAACATAAAGGTTTATATTAGCCTAGAAATTACCATATTATTCTCCTTATTTCATTAGACTACTGGGCCAAATTTGTCTTTATCCAAAGAAGGCAGTGGAGTAGTCATGTGATGCTCAGAGGAAAAAAAATCATTACTACAACATATGGCTCTTAACAGTGTTTGCTTTTTGCTTTTTGGCATCATGGATATAATGTGTAGTGAAGAGGTTTTTCTTCGGTCATTTCTACTTAGGGTTCTTGCATAATGTGTCCTGCATTTGGATGTTCATCTATTTTCCTAGATTTAGAAATCTTTCTGCTATTATTTCATTGCCTGATTTCCTATGCCCACTTTTTTTCTTAGCTCTTCTTCTACCCCATAGATTCTTATATTTGATCATATGCTCATATCTTAGATTTCCTGCCCATGATGGCCTACTTTATTTACTGTTTTCCTTTGTTGATATTTGAATGTAATATTTCCCAACCTTGTCCTCCGTCTGGGTAGTCTTTCTTCTGCTTATTTTAGTCCACTGGAGATGATTTTCACTGTAATTTTTAGTTGGTTCCTTGAATTTTTTATTTCCAACATGTGCAATTTTTATCTCAGTTTCCTTACTGAATTTCTCACCCACATTGCTGGCTTTCTTCTCAGTTCTTCTTGCTTTCTATTCTGCATCTTTGGCTTTCTTCTCCAGGACCTGAACTGAGTTATTTTCTTTATTCCTTTGCTTGTTTGTAGCCTTTTGAATTTATTGATCATTTTTACACATAAATGTTTGACTCTTTAATCTGTTATTTTATCCAGTTCATTATCTTTGAATTCAGTTAACTGAACAGCTGTGAATGATGTTTTGGTGCCCAGGTTTTCAAATTGTAGGTCATGACCCCATATGAATCTGCCCAACTGAATGATGAGGGCATAAAAATTAATAACAGTAAAAGTTGTTAGATTTTTTATTTTACTTATTTGTTTAATAACCACATAATTAGAAGAAGCATTTCATTATAACAGCATTGACATATTCAATAACAATTTTCAGAGCTAAGATGCATCTCTTTCAAAACTGGCTGTAATTTTTAGATTTACATGAATAAACACAGTTATACAATATAGTACTCAGCATAAACGCTATATGACATAAAATTTAATGAGGTTTTAACCTTAAAAAAGATCTCCATTTCATTATTAAAATATACTATTTCATACAGAAAACTCATTTTTAATGCAACTAACACTTAGATGTTTGCACATGCATCTCTAATCTCTATATATCTGATTATTACTACTCACAGTCAGTTACTTTCTGAAATCCTTGGCATATAAGCATGGATATAAAATCATCAGACAGATTTCAATGTAATGTTTTTCACATCTACTAATTAACATGAAATTAATTTTTATGTTTCTTCCTCAAATATAACTCATTTTTTATTTATTGATTTGTGTGTGTGTGTGTGTGTATTTCACTCAGAATATCCCAAACAATCTTATTCATCTATATACCCAAATCCCAAGTGACACCCTCCCATGCTCCCCTCCACCACTGGAGCCCATATACTCTGTCATCCCTGTTACTGTCCACTGTGTTTTCAGAATCCCCAGCCATTCTCCAGTGCTTATCCATCTGCTGAATCTAGTCAGCCTATCTAGAGTTCCATGTTTTAGGAAGATCACCTCTTCTTCAACCAGCAGCAAGCTGGTGCCAATAATCCTTTGGATAAGATTGAGGTCTGATGTTCATTATCCCATTTCTATGCTGGGTTACTGTCTGGGAGTCTCTTGGGCCACCCTGGCCAACAATGCAAAGGAAGTTATCTCCTGCCTGGCATTGTTGCTTGTAATGTAGCCTTTAGGTATACATTTGGACTCTTAATGAATTATATTGATCCCTTTCATCTTTGGTTATACTTTCCCTTTGGGTGTTTAAGACCATGCAGTTGGCCACATAAACCAATTTATTTTTACTTTTAAGGTCATTTGAGGATCTGTTCCTCAGGGGCCACATGGACTTAAGAGATGCCCCTGGCTCTTTTCCTATACCAGTTCCATTTATGTGAAGATAAGTCAAAGGTTCTGCTCAACCATGGACAGCTTCACTTGGAGGTATGGAGGAAATGATTTCTCTATGTTGACCCTCCTGTTTGTAGACTGGACACTGGTTCAAGTCCATTTGGTGGAGTCTCCATGGCCCCCTTGGTCAAGAGGACAGGTGACCCACCACAGTTACAGGACATTTTGAGAGATGCTCCATAGTCCCCTGGAACTTAGTCAACCTTGGAGGGCAAGGAGCAAAAACTGTCCTTTAAGTCCCTCTGACCAAATTAGTATAGGCCACAAAGTATGTCTGTTAAACATTCAAGAAGTTTAGTTTCACCAGTCTG
>NW_008332493.1:202176-202935 GCF_000622305.1 Nannospalax galili
TATTCAATAACAATTTCCTGAGCTAAGATGCATCTCTTTCAAAATTGGCTATAAATTTTTAGGTTTACAGTTGAATTATTACAGTTATACAATATTGTACTCAGTATAAACCCTATAAGACATAAATTAAATGATGTTTTAACCTTTAAAAAAGATTTCCATTTAATTATTAAAATACACAGTTTCATACAGAAAAATTCATTTTTAATTCAATTGACATTAAGATGTTTGCACATGCATTTCTAATCTCTATATGTCTGATTATTACTAGTCACAGTCGGTTACTTTCTGACCTCCTTGGCATCTGAGCATAGATATAAACTCATCAGGTAGGTTTCAATGGTAATGTTTTTCACATCTACTAATTATTAAGGAGCAAATCTTTATGCTTTGAAGAATTTTTTAAATTTAATAACCACATGATTAGAAGAAGCACTTCATTATACAGCTTTAATATATTCAGTAACACACTCTAGATTTAGGTTCACAGTTGAATTAATACAGTCATACAATATTGAACTCAGTATAAACCCTGTAAGATATAAAATTGAATGAGTTTTGACCCTTTAAAGAAGATCTCCATTTCATTTTAAAATATGCTGTTTCCTACATTTTTTAATGCTACTAACATTTAGATGTTTGCACATGTGTCTTTAATCTCTATGTATCTGATGATTACTAGTCACAGTCAGTTACACGCGGATACTTAGTACCTGAGTATGAATATAAAGTCTTTCGGTAGATTTCACTGGTAATGTT
>NW_008332493.1:203066-209503 GCF_000622305.1 Nannospalax galili
TAATCGGTTACACTCGGATCCTTGGTGCCTGTGTATGTCTATAAAGTCATTGAGTAGATATCAATACTTAATGTACATCACCTCTACTAATTAACATGATGGAGACTTTTATGCTTCCTCCTCAAATATAATACTTTTTTAAATTTTTTTTGTGTGTGTGTATGTATATCACACAGAACATCTCAAACCATCTTCTGCAACTATACACCCACTTCCCAGATGGCACCCTCCCATAGCCTCCCTCCCCCCAGTAGAGCCCTTATACTCTGTTATCCCTGTTACTGTCCACTGTGTTGTTGGTACCCCCAGCCATTCCCCACTATTTGTCCATCTGGTGAATCTAATCAGCCTATCTAGAGGTCTTTGTTTTAGGAAGGTCAGCTGTTCCTCTTCTGGCAGCAATCAGTTGTTGATATTCTTTTAGATAACAGTGGGGTTTGCTATTTATTTTTCAGTTCTGTGCTGGGTTACTATATGGGAGTCTCTTGGGCCACCCAGGTCAACAACTCAAAAGAAGTTATCGCCTGTCTGGCATTGTTGCTTGTTATGTAGCCTTTAGCTATACATATGGACTCTTAAAAAATTATATTGGCCCCTTTATCTTTGACTTTCCTTTTGGGTGTTTAAGGCCATACAGTTGACACAGATAAACCAATTTATTTTTACTCTTAAGGTCATTTGAAGATCTATTCTCAGGGGTCACATGGGCTTGGGAGGAGACCCTGACTCCTTTATTTTAAAAATTGTGCCTATGTGAAGATTAGTCAAAGGTCCTGCTCAACCATGGCTGGCTTCACTTGGATGCATGGAGGAAATGATTCCTCTGTGGTTACCCTCCTCTTTGTAGACTGAACACTGGTTCAACTCAATCTGGTGGGGCCTCCTCAGCCTCCTTGATCAAGAGGACAGGTGACCCACCACAATTACAGGACATTTTGAGAGATGCTTATAGTCCGCTGGAACTAGTTGACCTAGGAGGGCAAGGAGCAAAAACTGTCCTTTATGTCCCTCTGACCAAATTATTATAGGTCTCAAAGTATGTCTGTTAAACATCCAAGGAATTTAGTTCCACCAGTCTGGTATTTTTAATTACTGTGTGTCATGTAGATAAATCTTGGGCAAAGACCAATTGTTCTCAGATAAACCTTACCTAGACATATATTTCTTGATCTGGTATGTATAATTTGTCAGTAGGTTCTTGGGCTAATATGGTTCCCTCTGGTTTTCAAAACTAACTAGGCATTGTTTATCTCTCCCATTGTCTCACCCCTCCATCATGGTTTCCCCAATTAAGGTGCTCCCATTTTCCACCTTTCTCCCTTAATAATACCCTTCTCCTATAGTCCTACATCTCTTGAGCTCCTTCTTTCCATTTATCCCCTGGGTTCCTTGTATACCCTTCCCTCCCCCCTCCCTTAAGCTAACCCAATTTTTATCCATATCTCCCTTATTAATCTCTGTTTCCTACTGTTTTTCTCTTTCGGGCTCTTTCTTTTCCTTTACCTTCCTGGTTCCTTTCCATTATCCTGGTTTCTGTAGTTATATCTAGATAGATACTCACTAGTCAGGATTTGGTTCTAGGATCCACATATGAGCGAGAACATATGTCGATTTTTTTTCTGAGTCTGTGTTACTTCACTTAGTATAACAGTTTCTAGTTCCATCCATTTACCTGCAAATTTCATTATTTCATCTTTCCTTACTGCTGAATAAAACTCCATCATATAAATGAACCAAATTTTCATTACCCACTCATCAACTGAGGGACACTTAGGTTGCTTCCATCTCTTAGCTATTGTGAAAAAAGCAGCAACAAACATGTATGTACAAGTGTCTCTGCAATAGGATGAGTTCTTTGGGTATATGCCAAGGAGTGGTATAACTGGGTCAAATGGTATGTTCATTTGTACTTTTTTAACAGTTCTCCACAATGTTTTCCACATGGGTTGAAAAAGTTTGCAGCCCCACCAGTGGGGATGAGTGTTCCCCTTTCCCCACATCCACTCCAACATTTGGTATCATTTCTTCTCTTGATGTTAGCCAGGCTGACTTGGGTAAGATGAACTCTTAAAGTGGCTTTAATTTGCATTTCCCTAATTATTAGTGATGTTGAACATCTTTTAAGATGTTTCATAGCCATCTTTACTTCTTCTTTTCAGAACTCTCTGTTCAGCTCTTTAGCCCATCTTTTAATTGGGTTACTTCTTGTCTTCTTTGTTTTTTGAGTTCGTTATATATTCTGGATATTAAACCTCTGTCAGATGTGTCACTGGTGAAGATTTTCTCGCATTCTCTGGGTTTTCTCTTCACTTCCCTGGTCGCCTCCATTGGTGTACAGAAGCTTTTTTTTTAATGAGGTCCCATTTGGTGAATCTTGACTTTTTTTCCTGAGCAATTGATGTCTGGTTTAGAAAATCCTTTCCGACACCTATATCTTGTAGGTTTTTTCCAATGTTTTCTTCTAACAGTTCCAGAGTTTCAGTCTTTACATTAAGGTCCTTGATCCATTTGGAGTTCACTTTTATGCAAGGTGAAAGACAGGGGTTTACCTTCACTCTTCTACAGGTGGAGATCCAGGTTTGCCAGTACCATTTGGTGAACATGCTGTCTTTCCTACAGTGAATGTTCTTGGGCCCTTTATCAAAAATCAAGTGGCTGAAATTGCATATATTCATATTTGTTTCATCAATTTGGTTCCATTGACCTATGGATCTATTTGTGTGCCAGTACCATGTTGTTTTTATGACCATAGCTATGTAATACAGTTTAAAATCTGGTATGGTAATCCCCCCAGCATTGATCTTAGTGCTCAGTGTTGCTTTGGCTATCCGAGGTCTTTTGTGCTTCCATATGACTAGTAAGATGGTTTTTTCCAATTCTGTGAAGAATGTCATGGCGATTTTGATGGGCATTACAGTGAATCTAAAAATGGTTTTTGGTAGTATGGTTATTATCACAATATTAAATCTTCCAACCATGAGCATGGGAGGTCCCTCCATCTTCTGATGTCTTCCTCAATCTCTTTCTTTAAAGATTTAAATTTTTCACTGTAGAGGTCTTTAATGTCTTTGGTCAGGTTTATTCTGGGATATTTTATTATTTTGCAGCTATTGTGGAAGGGAGTGTTTCCATGTCCTCTTTCTCTGATTACTCATTATTGGTATATAGAAAGGCTACAGACTTTTGTAGATTAATTATGTAACCTGCCACTTACTGAAAGTGTTAATCATTTCTAGAGTTTTTCGGTGCAATTTTTGGCATCTCTTGGGTATAATGTCATATCATCTGCAAAAAAGGATAATTTGATCTCTTCTTTTCCAATTATTACTGCTTTAATTTCCTGCTCTTGTCTTATTGCTCTAGCAAGAGTTTCAAGCATTGTATTAAAAAGGAGTGGAGGTAGTGGACAGCCTTGTCTGGTTCCTGATTTCAGTAGGAATGCTTCCAGTTTTTCTCTATTTAGAATGATACTGGCTGTGGGTTTGTTGTATAAAGCTTTAATTGTGTTGAGATATGTTCCCCCCAGTCCAGTTCCCTCTAGGACCTTGAATTTAAATGCATGTTGAATTTTTTCAAAGGCCTTCTTTGCATCTGTTGAGGTGACAATGTGGTTCTTATCTTTGAGTCCATTTGTATGATTTATGACATTTATTGACTTCTGTATATTGAACCGTCCCTGCATCTCTGAAATAAAGCCATTTTTATCATGGTGGATGATTTTTTGATGTGTGTCTGTATGTGGTTTGCAAGTATCTTGTTGAGAATTTTTGTATCTATGTTCATTAAGGATATGGGTCTGTAGTTGTCTTTTTTGGTTGTATCTTTATCTGGCTTTGGTATTAGAGTGATGCTGGCTTATGGGAGTCAAGGTACAGAGTGTGGGATTGAATTTACCAGGGAAGAAGGCTGATTTAGGGAATTCAAGGCAAGTTGGGGTTGCAGACAGTAAGGATAGAAGGCTGGTCTCAGGTGTGCAAAGGCTGGTTGTTGGTGGGGACAGCCTACGGAAGCTCTAAGAAACTAGATTGAAGGAATGAACTGGTCTGAGTGCAGGGGATCACGATGCAGTGGGTGAATTCAGACTGAGAAGGTAGTCCAGTGTTTCTTTTAACTTTTCAAATTTTGTAGCAGTAGCATATAGGTTGCTTTTTTTTAACTTTTACAAAAACTTTATTGAGAATTGCATACATGCATATAAGGTGTTTTGATCAAATCCATGCCCACTCCCTCCCCTCCAACTCCTCCCATATCTCCCCTTCACTTTTTTTTCTTTTTTTTCTCCTTTTATTTATTTTATGGGGCCTTTGGGTACTCTAACATTACCCCTTTGAAGAGGTAACCCTAAAATATTTTAAGGATTAGACATAAGTTCCCAACTACTTTTGACATTTTTGGCCTTTGGAACAGAGTATGTTGCTAACAGTCCCAAGGATATTTTGACTTTTAGCCAAGAAACTGGCTGCTTTTCTTTGGGATCTTTTACCCTAACTGCCTAGCCAATTCCTACCTCCTACTCTTATCACATCATCCTCTGAAGGTGTTACCCAAATTACCAGTAGGGAATAGCATATAGGTTTTTAAAGTATTCCCTTATAATGTTCTGGATCTTTTCAGTGTCTGTTGTGATGTTTTCCCTTTCATCTCTGATTTTGTTGATTTGGAGTTGCTCTTTCCTTCTAAGGAGTGCTTTCAATGTGTCCCAGAAGTTTTGTTGTGTTGTATTGACCTTTTCATTTAGTTCCAGGAATACTTTTATTTCTTTCTTAATTTCTCCTTTGACCATTCATCATTCAGGAGTGCATTGTTTAATCTCCATGTGTTCATGTAGTTACTAGGGTTTCTTCCGGTGTTGTTTTTAACCTTTATTGCATTGTGGTCTGATAGAATGTATGGAATTATTTCAATCATTTTGTATTTGTTGAGGTTTGTTTTGTGCCCCAGTATATGGTCGATTTTGAAGAAAGTTCCATGGGGCACTGAATAGAAAGTATATTCTTTGGCGCTTGGGTAGAATATTTTGTAGGTGTCTGTTAGGACCATTTGATATGTGGTATTGTTTAATTCATATGTCTCTCTGTTAATTCTCTGTCCTGTTGACCCATCTAATGGAGACATTGAGGTATATTGAACTCCCCAACTATTGATGAGTTTGGATTAATCTAGGTCTTAAAGTCCTGTAGTATCCTGTAGTATTGTTTTTATGAAGTTGGGTGCACCAGAGTTTGGTGAATATATGCTTATGACTGTAATATCTTCTTGGTCAATTGTTCGTTTGATCAAAATGAAGTGGCCCTCTTCATCTCTTCTGATTAGTTTTAGTTTGAAGTCTTTTTTTGTCAGATATTAAAATTGCAACACCTGTTTTTATCTTAGTACTAATCTCCCGGTATATTTTTTTCCAGTCTTTCACATTAAGGTAGTGCCTTGTAAGTGAGATGAGTTTCTTGTAGAAAATAAAAAGATGAGTTTTGTTTCTTAATCCATTCAACTAGTCTGTGTCTTTTGACTGGGCAGTTCAGGCCATTGATTTTTAAAGTTATTAATGAAAGATGTGTATTGATTCCTATCACTTTTATTTCTGTTCACATTCTTCATGTAGCTGTGCCTTTTCACAGTTATACCTTCATTGAATTTCTTTCCGCAACCCCTTGGGTATAGTCATTCATTTCTTCAGCTCTTTGTATTGCTTCAAGAACTCTCTGAAGGGCTGGTTTTGTGGACATGAATTCTTTCAGCCTATTTATGTTATGGAAGATTTTTCTTTCCCCTTCAACTGTAATAGACATTTTGACTGTATAAAGTAATCTGGGTTGATATCTGTGGTCATTTAGAACTGGGAATACTTTGGTCCATGCTTTTCTGGCTTTCATAGTTTGCACTGAAAAGTCAGTTGTAGTTCTGATGGGTTTTCCTTTATATGTGGCTTGTTGTTTTTCTTTTCAGCTTTCAGTATTCTCTCTTTGTTCTGAACATTTAGTGTGTTTGCAATGATGTGCTGTGGAGAGTTTGCTTTCTGGTCCTGTCTATTTGGTGTTCTATATGAGTCTTGTATTTGTATGGGCATGTCTTTCTTTAATTTGGGGAAATTTTCTTCTACAATCCTGTTGAACATCTGGTCCATATCATTATCCTGAGATTCTGCTCCTTCTGGTATGCCTATGATACGTAAGTTGGTCTTTATATGGTGTCACACAATTCCTGCATATTCCATTCTTGTGTTTTCTTAACTTTTTCATAATCTTTGCTTGAGTGGTCTAATTCATCCACTTTATCTTCCAGTCTTGATACTGTTTTCCACTTCATTCATCTTATTGGTGAGGCTTTCTCCTGTCATTTCTAATTGGCTTACTGAATGTTTCACTTTCTTCTTCATTTCAGCCTGAGTATTCTTCAATATTTCTAACTCTTTTCTGAATTCATTCAGAAGTTTATCCCTA
>NW_008332493.1:209690-219042 GCF_000622305.1 Nannospalax galili
CTCATGTTAATTATTTTTTCACATTGATTTTGACACGTGGATTTATTTTGTAGTTTCTGATTCTTGTCTGAAACCCAAGCCTTCCTTTGTTGAGTTTAGGTCTGCTTCTTTTTGTAAACTTTGTGTGCCTTTGTGGTTTACTTGTTGGGCATGAAAAGCTGGTTGGTCTGGGCTTCAGTTTCTCTCTTTTGATTCTATATTGAAAGGGCCAAATTGATTTGATTTTGTCTTCCTTCTCAGAAGTTCCCACAGAGGCCCAAGTCAGATGAGGATCAGATGCTCTCAGGCTTTCTCCTAAGGACTTGATCCCTCCAGGAAAGCTTCTGGCCCCACAAAGCTGGGTGGCTGGGTCACCCAGAGATGCAAAGGGAGGTGGGGATGGGAAGAGGTCCTGAGGGCTCCTGGGGACTAGAAGGAGGAATTGGGTTGGTCTGGCTCCAAAGGATCAGGAAGCAGTGGGGAGTCTGGGCCAAGAGGTCAGTCCAGAGGTCTGGGGCGCCAAAACAGGTAATGTGCCAGTATCCCTGCTAGGAGGAGAGATGGGGTGAGGGAGCTGGGAGGGTGAATGGGGCTGGGAGAGTCAAGGCGCAGTGGGTGCTGCCAAACTTAACTAGGAAAGCTGCTGGCCCCAGCTTAAATATTTTTTTAAATAAAAAATAAAATGAAAAGTATAAGAGAAATATAAGGGGAAAAACAAAGAAAAGAGAAAACAGATTGCTCAGTAGTGAAAAACATGCGTAAACAAAATGGATAAATGCAAGAAAAGTAATAATTTAAAATACCAAAAATATTTTTTAATTAGATAAAGTCAAAATGCTACTAAAAGTGTACCTTAAAAGTGTTCCTTAAAGACAAAAGGAAACAAGGATCTCCAGAACATGAAATGCGTCAGAATTTCCTATAAAACTAAAGTCTTCTAGTTGGGTACCAGGCAGGAGGACTGGCAGAGTCTGAAGCCTGTGCTGGACAGCGTCCAATGTCTGCCAGAGCTGTCTTAACTTTAGAAGCTTTCCTTTTTACACAATGGTTCACTGCTGGCCACTCTTCTATATTTATGTTGGTATAACCATATAGTTTAGAAAGACTAAAAATTACATGTATATTATCTTAAAATAAGTTTCCTGACATCAAGAAATTATGTGAATTATGAGAGAATATTTCATTGATCTTACAGCTGTCTGTGAACATTATTTGCTCATATATTTTCTTTAATTCCATTTTCTTATATGAATAAAAATATGTTTTCATGATTCTTATGGGTTGAATTGTGCTCCTTCCTCAAAAAAAAATAATGTTGCCTAATCTTTAGCAAGTGGGAATATAACAACACTTTAAAATAGGGTACTTATAGATGTAATCAAATTAGGATTAGGTTAAGTAGATTAGGATGGATCCTAATCTTATGTCTGATGCCCTTATAAGAGGGAAATTTGAAAACAGAGACACAGGGAGGACACAGTGTGACCCTGAAATGCAGATTGCAGTGGTACTACAAGCCAAGGAGACCAAGCATTGCCATCAACCCCCAGAACACAGGGCAGTCAAGAAGGAATTTGCCTAGGAGACTTCAGAGGGAGCATAGAACTGTGCTCTCTTGGTTTTGATCTTCTAATCTCCAGAACTGTAAAAATAAACTTGAATTGGTATAATTTATCACAGCCTGAGAAAAGTAATGCAGCATTAGCCATAATTCATGAACGATGAAAAAGCACTCCTGGAAAAAGAGTTGTGATTTCTGAAAAAAAGATGTTATATGCATTGAGAGAAAACAGAGTTATACAGGGCTTTTGCTTTAAGGAAGATAAATGAGACTGAATCTGGTCAAGAGTGAAATAAAGATAAACAAAGATAATTGATACAGGTCTAGTACCTGTGAAAAAATAAAATGAATATAAATGTGACTAACTGGCTTCAAATGCAAAAAAAAAAAAAAAAAACTAAAAAGACAAGAAGAAGAAATGACTTCACAGAGACATGACTTTGTGAAAGACTGAATCTTCTTAGTTTTCAGTCAGTCTGGCTCACAGAAAGCACAGTGTCTGAATGGATGCTGAAGGATTACATTCATGTAGGGACAGAGCTGCAAAGAAAATGCTTAACACTTGAGAACTTTACAAACCTATACAGCTGTGCTTGCTTAGTGTTTTGCACAGGGCAATGAGCAATTGCTGTCTTTTGTTTATTTTTAGATAAAAGATACACAGCCAAAGAACTCTTCTCCAGGACATTTCCCCAGAACACAGCATTTGGGGTATATATCATTTCATCTCTCAAGGTAATTTGTTAAGAATACTATAAAGTCTATTTAAGTCATTTCCTCTCCCAATGAAATAAAAGACCTCTCCAAGGGGATTTCAATGTGTCCTTGTGAGTGTGTGTTTTGTGCTTTTGCATTTCCCCAGGAAGAAGTGGAGACAGCGACTCGGTTACTATATTATGCTTAACCCCTCTTTCCTGCAGCCTCGCTTTTGGTGATCATTAGAAATAAATGGAGAAGTTTTCTCAACTCTCCCAGGCTGGCACTTATTAAGTAACAACCCATGTCTGCCTTGTGTTGTTTTTGTAATTCAGTTATGAATAAAGAGCACTTCACTTCTCACTAATGTGAGACTAATTTTTCCCTCTGCCCTGTTTTTCTGCTGCCGTTAAAATGGAGAGAAGGAAAAGCTTCAAGTTAAAAGTTACAGTTCATGCAATCATGAGGATGAAGATTTCAATTTCGTACGTAGGTATGTGTATGCATGTTCACATGTATGTAGACACGTGTGTGAATGCATTTGTATGCAGTAGAAGCTGAAGGTTAATGTTGAGCATCTTCTTCTACCTCTTCCCACCTCACATATTGATGAAGGGTCTCTCTCTGAACCAGAGTTAGACGTCTCAGCTAGGCTGACTAGCACACTGCCAGCGTTTGGCTCTGCTACTGTTCTTTTTGGGTTTTGTTTATTGCTTGCTAGCTTTTTTTTTTTTTTTCTGAGAAGTCTACAATAATATCTCTTTGAAGATTTTAAATCCCATTCATCTAATGGCTAATAAGGCAAAGCATCTTGTTGAGCAACCATTTGCCATCTGCATGTTCCTCTTCAATGAGAATAAAGATCAGACTTTGACTACTTTTCTGACTGGATATGTTTTCTCCCCACTAAATTATAGAGCTCATTGTGTATTCTAGTTGGATATGTGGTTTACAAAGTAATTAATTCAGCACCCTCCCGCCTATCTTTTCATCTGATATGATAGGCCCAAGTGATCATTATTTTTGTTGATCAACTCTCACATGCTGTATCTACATTTATGTCTAAAATATTCCTATTTTTAAATTTCTCTAGTTTTACCATTTACTTCTAAATCTGTAATCGATCTGAGTTAAATTTTGCCTAAAATATGATGTTATTTGATGAAGGCCATTCTACCTACATAAAACTTCTTTTGCACCTTTGTCAAAAATGAGTTAGCATATGTGTGTGCTTATTGATAGTTCTTTACTGTGCTTCATTGATCAGCATCCCTATTTGATAGTCACTGTTGTGATTATCCCAACTAGTCAGTAAACTTCAGGTTGTCTACAGTCATAGCTCAAAATGTATTCCGACTTGATTTTGTTATGTTCAATGATCTCAGTCTACTTTATTGAATTCTTTTTTAAAAATTGTAAGGTTCATGTCAAGGTCCAGGATGGAATCTGTATTGGAAAAAAAAAAATCACAGAAATCTGAAAAAGGTGAAAACTCTGCAGTTGCTGAAGGAACTATTGTAAGCATGTCAACCAGAATCATGTGGCTGACTGTGTCATTCAGATCTTTCATATTTGGGATGATTTTCCAATTAGTATATCTATCAATAACTATAGGGAACACTGATGTCCTTGGCTATAGTGTAGACTTTTCTATTGCTTGGCAGTTCTATCAGGTTTTGTTTCATAGACTTTTGCACATAAGCATTTAAGACATCATGTCTTTCTGGTGTGTTGGTCCTTTTATAACGCAATGTCCCTCTGTCCCCAGTAATTCACTTTACTCTGAAGTCTATGCTTTCTGATATCAGTGTTGACATGCCTGCTTTATTTTGATGCACATCAAGTGTATCCTCTTCCATCTTTGCACTGTCTACCTACTTATGCTGCAAAATCTAAAATCAATTTCTGTAAACAGGCTATTATTGGGTCGTGTTTTTTAATTTGGAGAGTTTGGTTTTTAGTTTACTATTAATAGTTATGAACACTGTATTTGAGCTAGTTTATTTCTGTTTTGACTGGCATATGCATTGTATGTTCCCTGTTCTTGTTTTCTTTGTTCTCCTTTTTCCAATGTCTATTATATGTGTTTGTGGCATTTCTGTGCTCGAAAGATTCCACCATTGCTATTTAGGTATCACTGTCTTTTCACAGAATATTGTCCTGTGTATCACATCACATTAGGCTGTTTCCTTCATAGGATACAATCTATAGCATGCCTGAGTAAAAGGACAGACTATTTGTGTGCCTATACTTCTCTTTGTTCATCTCTGTCTTCCTCCCCAAGGCCCCAAGATTATTTTTATTATTTCCTTTCTGTCTGAACAATCCTCTTCAGCCACTCTAAAGCTGTGTGTACCTGTACTATGTTCTTTTGGTTCTCTTTCACTTGAGTCGCTTGATTGTATCTTGAACTCTTACAATACAATTTTTCTGAAAATGATTCACGGATGACAATTCTTTTCATTCAGTACTTTTGGTCTTCTTGGCTTCAGAAGAAAATGCCAGGGGCAGGTGACTTGGTGTTTCCTTTATAGGAAATGAACTGTGTCTGCTTGGCTGCTGTGAAGATTCTTTTCCATTGTCTTTGGTTTCCTCACATTTCGTTATTTCTGTGTGGATTTCTATGAATTACATTGTTGAGGTTATTTAGCCTCCCGGATCTGTGCATTTATGTCTTTCATCTTATTTGAAAAGTTTTCAGTCATGATTTTCTTTCTGTTATTGGTTTGTGTTTTGTCACCATTTTTTTAGACAGTTTCTCAAGATGGAACTAGACTGGCCTGGAACTTACTGTGTAGCCCAGCCTGGCCTCAAACTTGTTCTCCTCCTACCTCAGCCTCTCACATGCCAGGATTTTGTACATGTGCCACCACGTTCAGCTCAGCAGTGATTTCTTTGAATAGTATTTCACATTCACTCTCTTCTTTCCTACATTATTCTGATAAGAAAAATGTTAAGACTTTTGATTTCATGCCATGGATCGTCGATATTTTTTATTGTATATATTCCCACTTTTATTTGGATTGGAGAAATTTCTTCTGACCAATCCTTGACTTTATTGATTCCATCCTCTATCATATCCAGTTTACCACTGAGATCATTCAGCAAGTTAAAATTTTCAGTTTCATGTTTTTCATTTCTATAACTAATTTCTACTTGGTTGTTTATTATATTTTTATTTCATTGCTAGACCATTCCCTTTAAGAGAATTTATCATTGATAATTGAAACATTTTTATGTTGACTGCTTTAAAACTCTGTTCAGATAATTTTAAAATCTGAATCATACGCTCAGTATTTGCCTTACCTTTTGGTATAGATTTTTTTTTCTCATTCAGGTTGATGTTCTTATCTGACAGATGATTTAGTTATATTTTATCTTTCATGTTAGATAACATTTTTTAGTGGGCAGTCATCCTGTTTATGTGAATTACAATGTCTGGCCTCCTTTCTTGGTCTACAGTTTCAAGACAAGCTTAATTTTCATGACTTTTGCCCTATTTGTTTCATTGGCTTGGTTTACCTAGTGCTACTGTTACAGTGTGTGGATCCTTCTGCTGGCCCAGCCAAGAGGCTAAGAATAGACAGACTCATCAGTACAGGGCCCCTGGGTATCCCTCAGTATGGAAGGAGAGCCTCAGACCCATAAACCCTATCAGTCATTCAGTCCTGGGTTTTTATCATAAGTAACTTTTCTACTGACATTTAACAAAGTGGAGTATGCCATCCTTTAAAACTCTTCCTTAATTTTCTTTTTTTCTAATTGATTGATTTTCTCAATCCTACTGACTTATTTTTATTCTTTTTCTGACTATTACAAAGCATCAGGTATCAGACTTTTTTTTTTAAATCCTATTCAGTTTCAGGTGACCTCATAAGGATTAACATCTTTAAAATAGTATCAATATGCTCAAATTGTTCCATTCAAAGTCAACTCATATCTGCAATGGTCTGTTTAGCACCTCATTGGCATGTCTGCTGTTATTCTTGTTTTAGATGCTAAAGTTAAATTCTTTGCACCATTGTGACTGCATCCAGTGTCTTCACATCTTATATCCAATCAACATTAACATGAACCATCTACCTTTAAAATCCATCCACCTCTCAGCCATGTCACTACCTCTACTGCAAACATCCTGAACTTAACCATGACTGGCTATTGTCTGGGTTTTTGCAGTGCCCTCTACACCACTCTCCTTGTCTTTAATTACCCTCTAAGTTTAGTTATCCAGGTTATTTTTCTGATGCACAATGTATCTCTATTTCCTATGCTCAGAACCACCTAATATGCAATGATTTCAATTCTCACTCAGAGAACCAAAGCTCACAGGGAACCAAAGTTCACATCTCAATGGTAAGACATTCACAGAACATACTTGTATGACACCTGTGATTTCACCTTTTACCAGTTCTCTTCCCACTCACCATGTTCCCACTACATTTCTCCAGCATTAGCAATCTACCTTCAGATAGTTTCACCCAATGTTCTTTCTGCTGAGAACTTCTTCCATAAGATATCTGTATAATTCACTCCCTCACCATCATAAACTTCATTTCCAATATCATTTAACACAAAGTCCTTCCTGCAGAATATTGCCACATGTTTGCATATCATCTTGTCTTTCTTCTGACCTGCTGTGATTTTATCCATAAGTACATAACCACAGACATTTATCTATTATAAACATTCTTGTCATACTATGAAGGCATAGACTCTACCTGCTTTGATTTACCATACTATTAGTACATAGAAAAGCAAAATGTTCACATATGTAACTCAAATGTTTGTTAAATGAACAGTTAAGGAATGACTAAATGTGTTTGGAAGGGAGAACATCATAGAAGAGTCAATAGGTTGTTCCCTCTCACCAAAGCACTGGTGAAAAAACTTCCCTGCTTGGAACTGGTTTTCTTGCATGTGCTCTGGGTCCTTCACTTTGTTTAAACAGTCATTATTGCCCTCCACACATAGGCACTGTGGGGCATCCACATGTGTTTTTGGAACCCTTATTAATAAACACAAAGAGTCTTGATGGATCAATTTGTTGAACATCATAAAAACTTTGTTTTCCTCACAAAGTTTATTTCCTTTAAATACTATATGTTCATCTCTGGTTACATTTATTTATAATATAGAATGAATTTATTCATTTATTTGATAAATATTATTCAAAACCCATTTTGTACTCAGCAATAGTCTGTGAATTTCTCTCTACGTTGAATACTCGGTGCTTTTTGCCTTGGCAACTATGTGGTCTCTATGGGATCAATGTTTCCTTGAAACATCACAATTTTCCACATACTCTATTGACAGAAGACACTTCCAGCAGGGGAAAAAAATAATTTCCAGGCCAGAGTACATGATGAAAATAGACACTATACTTTCAGAAGCATTAACAGTCTGACACTTCCTATGAATACCATTTAGAAGCACCAAGTAATGTACGTCAGTGAGTTTTTCCTTTTTCATATCCAAGAAGACATTAGTTAAAATATCATTAATTCTGTTTAAAAATGAGTAAAATTATTAAATAGCCAAAAGTGATGACTGACAGTTTTAGAAACAATAACAGTTGAGTACTAGAAGAAAACAATGTTTATGTGGAGGTAAAGGTGCGTACGAAGCACAAATACAAACCGGGTACCTCTTCACAGTGGACCACCACCAGTCAGACCTAACTCAGATCATAGGAGTCTGTGCTGGTGGGAGTAGCCTTTACCTCACCAAGTGCCACTCATTTCCTGGTATTGCTGTGTTTAACTGTGTTGACAAAGCAACTTCTGATGGTACGGAAAAACTTTTTTGTTAGGGGATAAATGCGGACTGGATCAGCTTATAACTGATAATCAACTCCACTAATTAGTTGGTTAGTTATGAATGAATGCATTACAATTAATTTAATTTTCCATGTGAATAACCAGGAGAGAACCATGGAGAAGAGAGAGGCACCCTCGCCCTCCCACAGGGCCTCCTAGTGACGATCAGCACTACGGAGTGAAACAGACTTCTTATAGGAAAACCGGAAGGTTTCTATTGTTGGCAACAGTTAACTGCAAATTTCAAAATAGCAAGTATTGAAGATTTTGAATATTCTCAGCACAAAGAAATGATGGGTCATTGGACATTGTATACTTTGACCCCATAAGGATATATTTTTTCCTCTATCATTTAAAAATAATAACTCATAGTGTGATGTGGATCTCACAGGATTAAAATCAAAGTGTCATCACTGCTATACTTCTTTCTGCACCTGAGTCTACCTGACAGATTTATATCTGTCCTCAGAGTTTCTTTAGCTGAAGAAGGAAATAAGCTCCCTAGAGAAACAATTCCCTAGATAGTCCTGGGCTCAACATATGTTTTCTTTTTTCTCAAACAAAACAAAATTTGCATTTCTGTATGATTTGGACTGTGATAAGTTTGGCCATTTGCAAATCTCTGAGACATCTTAGGGCACCTTTCCATCTGTCCCAGTGCAAAGCTCCTTCTGTATCTGAATATAAATGTACTCCTTTTCTGGCCAAACTCTAAATTTTCCAGGTGTTTCTCTCTGCCCCTCTTTGATTCTCATTGCCAATTTAACTAAACGCAACCAAGAAACCCATGTGGTAACCTGTGTGCTTTGCTTCCTTGACATCTCCTCTGCCAAGTGAACACAGATCAGTTTACACAGTCTCACGGCATGGGCAAAATGGAGACAAATTCCTTGTTAATCTATAATAAAGTAAGTGTCTAGTGTAAATGTCCATAGCATACTCATTTCCATCTTGAAACATTTTAGCACAGCCTTTACTTTTCATGCTTCCATCTGCCTTTTGGTTTACTGAGGCCCTAGTAGAATAGACCATTAAGTACCACTGACAGTATTCTAGGCTTTCTATAACACACTACCAAACTTTCCAAAATCTTCCCATTAACCAGTTCTAATGGTTTCTCTCCATCATGATGTATAATCACAGCAACAGCCCCACTTCTGAATATCAGTTATCTGTGTTGGTCAGCTTCCTGCTACTGCACTGAATACCTGAGACAGTATCTCAAGAATGAAAATGTGGTTCATATATACGATGGAGTTTTACTCAGCAGTAAAGAAAGATGAAATCATGAAATTTGCAG
>NW_008332493.1:221039-239966 GCF_000622305.1 Nannospalax galili
AAAAAGCCATTCCAGGAAAAAAAAAAAAAAAGAGTGACTGTTCAAAGTTGTGGAGTCTCCACTCCATGATCAGTTGGCCCTGTTGCCTCTGGCCTGTGGTGAGGCATTGCATCATTGCAGGAATGCATGATGCTGAGCAGAATAAAAACTGTTCATTTCATGGCAGGTGGCAGAAGAGAGGAACAGATAAAGGATCAGAGCACATTTCCCTTGAATGGCATGAACCCAATGAGGTAAAGGCCTCTCACTAGGACCTATACTTTACAGGTTCTACCACTTCCCAAAAGCTCCATGTTGAGGGACCAAGTCCTTCAGTTTTTTGTTTTGTTTTTGTTTTTGTTTTGCTTTGCTTTGAGATAGGGTCTCCCTGTAGCCCCAGCTTGCCTGGAACTCACTATCAATCTCACAGAGATTCTTCTGCCTCTGCATTCCTAGTGCTGGATTAAAGGTGTGTGCTGCAACAACCAGCCTAGCCAAACCTTTCATACACAGGCTTTGGGGGATAGTCAAGTGATTCTTCAATGGTTTCAATAAACATAATAATATGTGAGCTTAAAAATTTATATATTTTCAAAAATAATAATAAATAAAAAATAAAAGAAAAATAATTTATGTGTCTTCTGAGATGAGGCTATCTCTACACTGAAATATAATTCCCACTCTTCTGCAAAGCAGGTATGAAGTGATGCTTGCAATTATTATAAGTTAGATTTTATTTCAAACTAATGTTTCTTTAATAATGATGTTTTGTCACTAGAACTTATTTAAGAAGTTTTACTGAATGAAAAAAAAATGTTGCTAGTGAGAAACAAACATATCTCTCTCTCTCTCTGTTCTTTCTTTTTCTAGGCATATGTTTTATTTCTGATTTTTATTTTGTTTAATCACATATGTAAATAAATTCAAAATATTAAAATAAATCTGATATAATTATGAAAAAAGAATGTATACATTTTGAGAAGGCTGAGGAACAGGCCAGATAATGAATCTGACTGAAGGTAGGGTGTTCAAATGTACGGAGTTCCTCACTGTAGAACCTGCAACCTCAGTGGGAGGGCTGGAGCTGACTTGGGGTAAGACAAAAAGGTGTGCAGAATCCCACAGCAGAGATTGTGGAAGTGGGCTGGAGTGGGAGCTGAGTAAAGTAGGATGCCTAGGCTCCTGGAGCCCAACAATCTGCAGATAATGCTATACAAGTAGCTGGATCTGACCCAGGGTAGAATGCCCAGGTGCAGAAATCCATACTAGATGACAGCAGAGGTAGAGACTGGCCAGGGGTATTTTAACCATTGTATTATGACTGTTACTGAAGACAGCAGCTGATCTCAAAGGAAGACTAGGGATAAAGTCTGTGATTCTAAATACCAGTCCCACAAAAGAAAACAACCCCTTAATCCTACTATGGCTTAGTCCTGCCCTGAACATTATAAATGCCTCCACTAAGAAAAGAAAGGTGACTTGAATTAATAAAAGAAAATAAAGGAAAAGAAAATAGATTAAAAAACTTAACCAAAGAACTAACTCTAGGTGTATAAGTCCTAGCACAGGAACAAATAGACAAATGAAACCATAAAAAGCAAGGCAACATGTCTCCTTCAAAAATTATCAATCCCACAATGGCCCCCAAAGAGACTTAGAGGAACTTTTATACAATAATTCAAAAGAATGATTGTAAATATGTTTAAACAACTCAAAGAAGACATGAGTGTACAGAACAGAAACAAAAAGTTAAATAAGAAAATAATTCCAAGGTATGAAAGCAGAAGTCAATAAAGATAATTGTTTTTAAGAAGCCAAATTAAAATGATGTTGAAAATGAAAACCTCATTAAGCCAAATAAAAAGCTCAGTGGAAAACTGCACCAATATTATGGATCATGTGGAACATAGAATACCCTGGCTGATAGAAGAGACAAGATAGAGGTAGAGGTCAATGATAATTTTTATATGATCAAAGAATATTAGAATTGAAAAAATATGAATGGAGATGAGAGAGCTTTGGGACCACTTAGAAAGCTAAAACCTAGGAATTACTAATATAGAATTAAAAGAATATGCCAAAGAGACAGAAAATATGTTCAATATAATCATACAAAGAAATTCCCCAAATCTAGTGAAAGGGATGCTCATCCAAGTATGAGAACCTACAAAACACCAAAGAGAAAGGACCAGGAAAAAAAAAACTGCCAGTGATATATTACAGATAACACACTAAAAACACCACAGAATAAAGAGTACTGAAAGCTGTAAGAGAGAAAGGGCAAGTCATATATAAAGACAGGCCTGTTAGAATAACAACTATTGATAGAAACTTTCAAAACCAGAGGGTTTTGAAAGATGCATTCCCAAACTGCCAACTCAGATTATTATACCCAGCAAAACTATTGTGAATGAAGGAAAATAAAAACCTTCCATGACAAAAACAAACTAAAGGAATTATGTCCACTTAGCCAGCTCTGCAGATGATATTGGAAAGAATACTTTGCGATGAAGAGAAATATAAACACACAAATGAAGCCACAAGGGAAAAAATTATCAGGACAGTTAATCAAAGGATATTTAAGAAAACATCACAGGGCTGGATCAGCAGTTAGACACATGCACTGCTCTTACAAAAGACCTGAGTTCAGTTCCCAGCACCCACATCAGGTGGCTCACAACTGCCTATAATAATAACTCCAGCACCAGGGGATAGCCTTCCTTCTGGACTCTGAAGGCACCTGCACACACAAGCATACAAAACCACATGCACACATACGCACATATATACATAATTAAAAATAAAAGTAATGGAAAAGAGAAAACAAAAAATCAACAAAATGACAGGAATTCATACACATTTTTCAATTACTCTGTTATACCACTCTCAATTCACCAATGGAAAGATAAGCTATTATATTGCATTAGAAAACAAGGTCCTTCATTTTTTACCTCCAAGAAACACAGCTCACTATCAAAGATCGATGATATCTTACAGTAAAAGGATTGGAAAACACTGGGTTCCAGAGTAGGGCAGAGGGGGGGCTATGGGAGAGCTCTGGTGGGGATAAAGATGATTCCAATTATTGGAGTTATTTTGTATGAAATTCAAAAATATTTAATAAAAAGATTTTTTTTAAAAGGGTAGGAAAAGATTTTCAAAGCAAAAGGAACCTGGAAACAAGCAGGCAGACCTATTCTAATATCTGACAAAATACATTCAAACCAAAACTAGTCAGAACAGATAAAAAAGGTCACTTCACACTCTTCAACGGAATAATTTGTGAAGAGAATTTGACCATTCTAAACATATACAGACCAAAGGTGCATTCAATTTCATAAAGCAAAAACTACTAGATGTAAATCCACAGACTAATCCTACTACAGTAATAGTGCATGACTTCAGTAGTCCACTCTTAGCAATCGACAAGTCATCCAGACAGAAAATTTAAAACATTAGAGTTAAACATCATAAATCAAATGACCTAATAGACATCTACAAACCATTCTACCCAAACACTAAATAATGAAACTTCTTCTCAGTCCATAGAAATTTCTCTAAAGTGGACCACATATTAGGACACAAAACAAGTATCAACAAATATAGGAAAATTGAATTCTATCTGACCATAATGTAATAAAGCTAGTTATAAA
Source organism: Nannospalax galili (assembly GCF_000622305.1). Taxonomy (NCBI): domain Eukaryota; kingdom Metazoa; phylum Chordata; class Mammalia; order Rodentia; family Spalacidae; genus Nannospalax; species Nannospalax galili. The sequence goes on from NW_008332493.1 coordinate 224,672, forward strand.
CAGCACTAGAAACTACAGAAAATACACAACTCATAGAGATTAAAAAGTACAGTATTGAATGATGAATGGGTCAGTGAAGAATTCAGGAAGGACATAAAAACATTCTTCTAAGTCTATATGAGTCAATGAAGGCAATCCTAAGAGGAAAATGTATACTGCTGAATGCTACATCAAAAAGTCAGAGATAGCCAAGTGCAGTAGTACACACCTTTAATTCCAGAATTTGGGAGGAGGAGGCAAGTGGATCTCTAAGACTTCAAGGCCAACCTGATCTTCATAGTGAGTTCTAGGTCAGTCAGAGCTACATAGTGAGACCCTATCTCAATTTTTTTTTTAAGTCAGAAAGAACTCAAATAACTTGAGGCCTTGGAAAAATAAAACCAAATTCAAAATAAGTAATGGAAAGAATTAAGAACAGGACAAAATTCAATGAAATAAAATTTTTTAAATTTCTACAAAGAATCAATGAAGCTAAGAGTTAGTTCTTTGAAGAGATAAACAAGACTGGGGATAGAGAATTGACTCAGAGGTTAAGAGCACTGACTGTCCTTTCAAAAGACCCAAGTTCAATTTCCTGCACAGTCATGGCAGCTAACATGATATATAATTCCAGTTTCAGGGGATCTGGTACTCTCTTCTGGCCTCCGAGGGCACTGCACACATGGGTGCATTGACATACATGCAAGTAAAATATTCATACATATAAAAATAAATAAATGAAAATTAAAGCTAAATTAGATTTAGAAACCTATAGCCAAATTTCCCAAGGAAAAAGAGATAATATCAAAATTAATAAAATTAAAGATGTAAAGGAGGGGATTATAACATATACCAATAAAATTCAAAAATCATAAAGACATACTGTAAAAACCTGTATCCCACTAAATTGAAAATTCTAAAAGAGATGGATGAATTTCTAGATGCTTATAACCTGCCAAAATTAAACCAAGATGAAATAAATAATGTAAGCAGACTTAAACCAGCAATGAGAATGAAATAGTGATTTAAAAAATTGATCTCCCAGCCAGGCGTGGTGGTGCACACCTTTAATCCCAGCACTCTGGAGGCAGAGGCAGGCAGATCTCTGTGAGTTCAAGGCCAGCTTGGTCTACATAGTGAGTTTCAGGAAAGCTGGGGCTACAGGAGACCCTGTCTCAAAAAGACCAAAAAAAAAAAAAAAAACCAACCAAACAAACAACAACAACAAAAAAACAGATCTTCTAACTGAAAAAAAGCTAAGGACAAAGTCAAGTTATTGAAGAATTTTACCAGGACTTCAAAGAGGTAAGTAACATAAGTATTTATGAAATTAATCCATAAAATAGAAGTGGTAAGAAAGTTTCAAAAGCTTACATTGATACCAAAAACAGATAAAGACACAACATGAAAAGGAATTGCAGACAGATCTCCTTGTTGACCATAGATACAAATATTCTCAATAAAACAGTTGTAAATCAAATTCAAGATTATATCAAAAAGCTCATTCAACATGAACAAGTGGACTTCATTTCACAGATGGAGGAATGGTTCAACATATGTAAATCTATAACTGTAATTTATCTCATAAATGGACTAAAAGACATAATCACATGACCATCTCAATAGATACAGAAAAGGCCTTTAATAAAATTCAATATCCTTTCATGCTAAAAGTCACAGAGAGGCTAGGAATGAAGAGAGCATATATCAACATAATAAATCCTTTATATGACAAACCTATAGCCAACATCATACTAAGTAGAGAAAAATTCAAAGTATTTTCACTTAGATCAGGAACAAGACAAGGGTGTGTACTCTCTACACTCCTATTCATTATAGAGTTTAAAATCTTAGCTAGAGCAATAAGACAAGAAAAGGGAAATAAAGAGGATACAGAAAAGAAAAGTTGTCAAAGTACACTTATTTGCAGATAAGACAATAAGTGTTGCATCATCATCTATTCTATACATAAGAGGGGATAAACACTTTGAGCAAAGTGGCAGAATTCACAATTACACAAAAATCAGCAGCCTTCCCATATGCCAATGGCAAGCATACTGACAAGAAATCAGGGAAACAATTCCATTTACAATAGCTATGAAAAAAGAAAAAAGAAAAAAATAACAGAAATAAATAAACTTTAAAACACTGAATAAAGACATTGAGGAAGATGCTAGAAGATGGAAAGACTTCTCATGTTCATGGATTGGAAATGGAAGCATTAATGTTATGAAACTGACCCCTCAACCAAAGGCAATCTAAATTCAGTGCAATCACAATCAATTCTCTTGAAAGAAGAGGAAATGAAAAGAGAAAGACAAAGCTGCACTAACAGATACAGAAACACAGCAAAGAAACACAAACGTGATACAACCACCAAGTAAGACCCACCTCTAACTGACCAAGTCTCCTTTAAGGGAATTTAAAATTACAGAAGCAGCTAAATTTTCTGGGGAAAAAAATCATAGTTTTACTTTTTAAAAGAATTAATAATCATATAGAAAACCAAAAGGATGCACAAATTACAAAAATATAACCAATGCCTTGACAAGACAGTCTCCAAAGTGAGTGAAACAGTGAAAAACCTGGAGTTGAAAGTCCGAAGAGTGGAGGGGAAAATATAGCAAGGAGATTGAAACATTGAAAAGGAATCAAGCATAAATATTTGAAATGAAGGAGATGGTAAATCAAATGTTTTAAAAGATTCCATCACCACAGACAGCACAGAGCAAATTTCATTGACAGAGTATACATTCAAGAAAATAATACAAGTTGACGTATGTCAGGAAAAAATTAAGAAGCATGAATGAAATTTCCAAGAAGGCTGGGAACAATTCAAGAGGCCAAACCTTAGACTTCATGGGGAAGGAGGAGGAGGAAGAGGAGGAAGGGAGGAGGAAGAGGAGAAGGAGAAGGACGAGGAAGAGGAAAGGGAACCCTAATTCACTGCTGGTGGTATTGCAAACTCATGCAACCACTATGGAAAGCAGTGTGGAAATACTCTTTAAAAACCAAAAATTAATCTACCATATGATCTGGTTATACCACTCCTTGGCATATACCAAAGGACTCATCCAACTATAGAGTTATTTGTACATTCACTTTTGCTGTTGCTCTTTTCATATTAGCTAAGAAATGGAAACAAACTAAATGTCCTTCAACTGACAAAAGAATACTGAAAATGTGGTACATTCCTTAGTCAGCAGTAAGGAAAGGCAAAATTACAAAATTTGCAGGTAAATGGGAGGTAAGTGAAGTAACATAGACTCAGAAAAACATGCCACGTATGTGCTCTTTCATTTGTAGATCTTAGCACCAAATTCCCATATTTGAGTATATATCATGACATAATCACAAGAGCCAGGAAAATGGAAATGAACCAAGGAGGTAAACAGAAAGAAACAGCCCAAGAGTGGGGGTAGCAGGAAACAGATATTACCATGGGGCAAATGAGAAAAAAATGGGGGTATTCAAATGGGAAGGGAGGAGGGAAGGATATACAAGGAGCCATGGCAGTGAAGGAGAAGAGCTCAAGAGAGGGGCAATAAAAGGAGACAGGTATTATCAAGGGGGAAATGAGGAATATTTCATCTGGGGAGGGAGGAGGAAGGTTAGAGAGGGAGAGAGAGAGAGAGGTGAAATAAACAAAACTTATGTGGTAAAACCAGGGAGAAATATATTAGATCAAAAACTTACTGGAAAACACATATACAATATCTGAACATGAGTGCATGTGCATACCTGAAGCCTAGAAAACAAGAAACATGGTGCCAGACAGGAGAAACCTCTCCTGGACTTGTCGAGTGCAGTCCAAGAGACTCTGCACACTACATGCTATTGCCACAGCCCTTAATTACCTCCCAGAACTTGAAGATAAGACCCTATTGCTAAAGATAGGACATACTTCAGACACAGGACTTGGAGCAATGGACCTGAAACTGACCTGAAAGCATCCTCCCTGAAGACTAGCTCTCATAGTTCTAGAGGACTCCATGCAAGCTGCAAAGAGAGAAAATCAATCAATGGTTCAACCTCAGCTTTAAAGCTTAATAACCACAACAATGATTGGCACAGCAAACGATAGTGGTGCAGTACTGGCACTTTTATCTTGGGGGGTAATCAACAGCTGTCTAATTGGACTTAAAGCCCTCTAAAATGGGAGGGAACTCATGTATTGCACTGTAAACATAGCCAAATACATATGGCTGAAGAGGTCATAAATCCTAGAGAAAAACGTATCTCTGTCATACAAACAGACACTGTAGTTTCTATTTATATAGATGTGCTGGATAGCTTTAGTTGTCAACTTAACATACCTGGGTTGAGGGAGCCTCAACTGGGAAATTGCCTCCATTGAACTAGCCTGTGGCCATGTCTGTGGGAAATTTTCTTGACTGTTGAGTGATGTGGAAAGGCCCAGCCCACTGTGGGTGGTACCACCCCTGGGCGGGTGGTCCTGTATTATTTCAGAAAGCAGGTTGAGCATGGCACAGGGGATCAAGCCACTAGGCAGCATTCCTCCATGGCCTGTGATCCAGTGCCTGCCTCCAGGTTCCTGCCTTGCATTCCCACCTTGGGCTCCCTGATAAATTGAGATCCAGGAGATGTAAGCAAAATAAACCCTTCCCTCAAGTCGGTACTGGTCAGAGTGCTTTGTCACGGCAATTGAAGGCAAACTCAAACAATAGACAAATATAATTTCTTACTATATGCTAAATATGGATCCTTATATTTATAGACAAGTATACCATTCACCACTCATCAAAGAAGTTTCTTTTTGCAATAGATGGAGGCTCTTACAAAGTTCCACAACTGTTCAGAGACAGAGATTATGTGTATGAGAGATGCCCATCCATAAGTGATACATCTACAGTGGAACCTCTATACCTAAGGTCATGGAATATAGCAGAACAGGGGGTAGAGAGAATACTAAAATGCTTCTCTCCAGTCCCACCAGTGAAGCTCCCTCATACCACAGAGGGCAATGCACACAGAAGCCAAAAGCTGACCACGGTCTAGAGAATAAGAGACTACAGAGTGCCTGTTCCTGGATAAGACTCCTGTATTAAACATCATTCACCCATGGCTCAGGGATCATTTTGGAAGAGGGGTAGAAAGACTGAAAGAGCCAGGGCAGTGCATGAACATAAGGAGACAATCTTCTGGGAACTTGCTCATATGAACTTACAGCAATGGTGACAGCATGCATAAGACCCATACAGACTGAATCACACAAAAACCCACCATAAAACTTGAGAAATGGGTAGTAGGCTCCAACCTTAGCTGAGGAACTATTGGCAGCTGATTACTGCTGGGTTAGGGAGTGTTGATCTTCTTTAAGGGAGTGACTCTAGATAGGCTGACTAAACTCCAGTGGATGAACTTGCAGCAAGGGACATCTGGGTACAAAAGCTTGACTCAATAGCCTTAACATGAAAAAAAGCATGAAATCTGCTGGGGGTGGTTTATGGATAGTGTGAATGTGGAAAGGGATCTAAATATGATTAAAATGTATTGTATGAAATCCAAAAAAAATCAATTAAAATATACATTAAAAATAAATTTAAGAAAAGATATAGAGAAATCAAGCTGGAATGGAGCTGGGAATTTCCTTGATGCTGACTCTTACACAATGCCGGAAGGTGCTATGTAGTCTACTTGGGGAGAAAAGCCATCAACAGTCTTGCTTAGTTCTGAACCCTTCAAACTTCTGTATCTACCTACCAGGCACTAGGAAAAGAAATAGTGAGATGACTATTATGCTAGTAGGGGACATGTCATGATACTGTAAACCTGGTAAAAAGTATATGGTTGAGGAAGTCATGGGCCCTAGTGGAGAACTTACTACTATTGTTTCATTAAACTGACATAGTTCCAATCTGCCTTCTAAACATCTGTTTCTGCCCATAGACAAATGCTACTCTCAGCCTGATTGAGAGAAGCCTCTCTTTGTAGTCGATGATGGTGCTGAGAATAAGTGGCACTTGAGTGATCAGACCTAAACAAGACATTCATACCACCCTAAGACTCAGAACATCACTGAAGAAGGGGCTGAAAGAATGTAAGAGCTGGAAGATAGAGTGAATGGGTATGAAATGCCATCTTTTGGGCATGACACAGCCATTGAGATCTTGAACTCAGCAGCTCAGATTACCTGCAGTGAGTCTGTACAAGAGTGATTCTATCAAGAATCAGTTATGGATGGGGAAGGCCCATAACATGTGGCCCTACGCCTTCCCACTGAACTATTTATTGACTACTGAAAGATTCTGAGAGAAAGGGAGTCATTGTCTTCAGTCGTGTATCCACTGGTGAGTCCATCAAGTTCCAATAGATAGTTAGAAACCCATGTCATACAGATGGACTTAGCTAAACTTAGTGGGTCACAAAACAAAATACAAAGACATGAGAATAGGAGAAGGAGCAGAGGACTAAAAGGGATTGGAGGTGAGAATAATTAGAATGTATTTTATACCTGTAGGACAATGTTAAATAAAAAATTTAATTTATACAAAAGGAAGAAAATAGTAATTATTAAACAGCTGTTGATTACCCCAAAGATAAAAGTGCCACTATTGCACTAGTAGAGACTATTTTCTGGACTGGATTGCTGTGGTTCATATGCTTTACAGATAGATAGAATCATTAACTGGTTTTCTCCCTTGGTAGCTTTCATAGTATCCTCTGATATTATGGGAGCTAGTCTTCAGAGAGGAGACTTCCAGATCAGTTCCTGCTCCATTTCTCCAAGTCAACTTAAAGGGAGGTTTCCTCTGCCTGGCACAATGATTTTTGTTATCTAGCCTTTAGTTATACATATACACTCATATATATATTTTTGAATAGGCTCCTTTTTTTCTTTTATCCCCATGATTCTTTTCAGTTTTCCTGGCTCCTGAGGTTACATCAGGATATATACTCGCATCTAAGGGTTTGGAACTGAGATACACAAATGAGAGAGAACATACATTGCTTGTTTTCTGTGTTACTTCTCTTAGTATAATAGTTTTTGTTCCCATCCATTTACCTGCAAATTTCATGATTATATTTTTCTTTACCAATGAGTGGAATGCTGTTGCTCAAGTTCTCTTAAGGTCCCTTCCTCCTGACGCTATTAGACAAACCACATAGCATATCTTTATCTGAATTGTTCATAGTTTATATCCTGGGTAGGGGGAATAGAGTGACTTACAAAGGCAAACACCCAGCATTCCACAAAGGCGTACACCCGGTGCCCCACCATTGGCTCAGTGACCTGCCATTCCAGATTGCTTCTGCGCCCTGCCCACAGTCTCACCTTTCGCCCATGCCTCATGGGCCTGTGGTCTTGCCCCAGGTTGGTAAACACCCCCTCTCACGTCCATGTGGGTGAGACACCAGGGCCATATTTTCCACACCATGCTGCTTCTGTTCCAAGATGGCACCAAAAGCCCCTCTCTCCACAGCTAACTCTCTGTAGTCAGCAGGCCCCACCCCTCAGAGAAACCAGGCCCCTTGGGACACAAATACTATTGTGTAAATTTACCACATTTTCATTATCCATTCATTAGTTAAGGGACATTTGGGAAGTTCCCATTTCCTAGCTATTGTAAAATGAGCAGCAACAAACATAGCTAAGCAAATGTCTCTGCAGTAGGATGTTAAGTCCTTTAGGCATATGCCAAGGAGTGGTATAATGGGATCATATGGTAGATTTATTTTTAGTTTTTTAAGAGTTCTCCATACTGATTTCCACAGTGGTTGCATCAGCTTGCAATACCACTAGCAGTGAATTAGGGTTCCCTTTTCCCCACATTCTCAAGAGCATTTGGTGTCATTTATTTTCTTGATCTTAACCATTCTGACCGGGATAAGATAAAATCTTTAAATAACTTTGATTTGCATTTCCCTAATTGTTAAAGATGTTGAACACTTTTTAAAGCATTTATTTGCCATTTTTTAATTTTTTCTTCTGAGAGCTCTCTGTTCAGATCCACAGCCCATTTTCTAATTGGGTCATTTGTTTTCCTAATTCTTTGTTTCTTAAATTCTTTGTATAAACTAGAAATTTATCCTCTGTCAGATGTGTAGCTGACAAAGATTTTTTTCATTCTGTGGGCTTCTTCTTCACTAGACTGATTGTTTTCCTTTCTGTACAAAACTGTTTATTTCAGCTTAATGACATCTCACTTGTCAATTGTTGACCTTAATTCATGAACAACTAATATCTGATTTAGAAAATCCTTTCCTGCACCTATATCTTGTAGGGCACTGCTATGTTTTCTTCTAACAGTTTCAACATTTCAGGTTTCATACTGACCCATTTGGAGTTGACTTTTGGTCAAGTGATAGATATGTATCTAATTTCTATTATACATGGGATCCAGTTTTGCAACACCACTTGTCTGTCCTCCAAAGATTCACTGTGTGTTCTTGGTTCCTTTGTCAAATATCAAATGGATGAAATTGCATGTACTCATGTTTGGGTATTCTACGTTGTTTGATTCACCTACAAGTCTGTTTTTGTGCAAATACCATGCTGTTTTTTTTACTACAGCTCTGCAATAAAGTTTGAAATCCCCCTGCATTGCTCTTTGCGTTCAGCTGGCTATCCTTTGCTTTGGCTATCCAGGGTCTTCTGTGACTCCATATAAATTTTAGCATGACTTTTTTTTCTGTTTCTGTGGAGAATGTCATTCAGATTTTTATTAGAATTGCAGCTGATGATTGATTTTGATAAGATGGTCATTTTTCACAATATTACGTCTAACAGTCTATGAGCACAGGAGGTTTTTCCATCTCCTTGTGTCAGGAACTGGAAATTCTAAGATTTTAATAGTTTTCCAAATATTTGACAACTCATAGATCAAAAATCTGTTCCCTTAAACATTACCCATTTTAAAGAATGGGATTCAGAAAGACAGACTTATTCACATCATTAGGGTAAAATATACCTTATGAGAAGAACCATATTTGAATTCTTTGCCTTTTTATAATAATATTTTCTCTCTGACATCATTTATTATTTCTTCATCTTTTCTAATGTTGCAGAGAAAAGAAATGTTTATCAATGGTCCTTTTACCTTCCATTCAAGAAACAACAAACTATATTTTGCTGTTGAGGAAATGCCTATTGGGGGAGGCTGAACCTGACAATAACTCTAAGTCTAAGCTCAAGCTTTTGTGACACTATCTACAGTAGCTATGTTCATTGTTATTGATGATTTCCAACTTGGAAAGCAGAACCCATAGCTCTTATCTTGGGTTGTAAAAGACATATGAGTTAGTTGACAGGTGTTAGTGAAATCTTCTCACCCAATCAACATTTTCAATAAAATGTACACAAGGAGAATGAACCATGACCCAACCTCTCCTCGTTTCTTTTGCTTCTTTTGGTTGACTCCTTTGGTGCTAGGGTTCTGGCCATCCTACTCTTTGTCTCTCGATTGGCTAGTTCCTCCAATGGGCGGGGCCTGCCATGGAGTGTAGACTACCAGGGTTGTGGCTAGGAGCCATCTTGGAAAGGAAGGCAGCTTGCAAGAGCTGAAAGACAGAATGGACTGACTTTTATGGACCTGGGGCAATAGATGGCCCCAGAGGCATGAGCAAATTATGGGCATGGCACGGTCAGATAAGGTGGGCTCTGAGGTATGGTGCGGGGCTAGGCACTGGGTACTCATTCCTTTGTAAGTTAATAAATACACATAAAATATATGATATAGTTTGTCTGATTGCGCAGGGGACCCAGAGAGAATTCAGGCCACACTCCTTAAACATTGTTTTCTTTCCGACTGGTTTGCCGTTCAGTGACTGAGAGAAGTAGGTATATATATATATTGGGATGTGTCAGTCAAATTCACTGCTAGGAGGCCTGTGTGCTCTCAACTTTGTCCTCCCACCATCCATATGAGCAACTGACACAATGTTCCTCCGAACTGCAGTTGAGAGAATAAAGATATTTATGTGGGCTTTCTAAGAGAGCATATCACAGTGAGGTACTTAAAAAGGTACAGACACCTATGGGCTCTTTTCCCTACATCTGGGCTGAGCCTTCCAGATCTGCAGCCTCAGGCCCAAGATGGCAAAACACTCTCCTCCTCTCTTGCTTTTCCAGGTGTCTCCCCTTACTCCCACCCCCTCAGGCAGTTAAGACTGCTTGATTGGGTAGGAGAAGTGACTGTCTCCTTCCCTTCTTACACAGAGGCTTAGAGTTCAAAGAGTTTGCAGTCAATGGGGAAGGGGAAGAAGACCCATTAGTTGCTGATCTTTTGGAGGAGATGCTTATCCAACAAAAAGTGAGAAAAAGAATGTGTCTCCACTCCCCTCAGATTTAAGTGGCAAAGTGATGTTACTGTCTTGTTTATGAGAAACATTGTGAGTAAATGCCATTTACCATTTATCAATTAAAAGAAAGCCCAACCTAGTCTAAGGAACTTTTGGTAACTGATGGCTGTTGAGAGGGGTAGAGTCTTTTACAGGGATGGGACTCTCGGTAGGTTAACCAGGCTCCAGTGAATGGACCCACACTGAAGGACATATGGGGACATAAATCAGACTCTCTGGATTGTATATATAATACAATATACATATAATACAATATATACAATTATATATAATACATATATAATTGAGTAAATTAAATTGGTGGGTGGCAGTCAGGGGAGATGCAGATTGGGAGAAGACCTAAGTACCATAAAATTATATTGTATGAAAATCGCAAAACTTCAATTAAAAATAACTATAACAAAAAAGAATCTCCACTATTAATACAAATTTTATTATATCCTCAGTGCCATCTTCCTTAGTCTCTTAATTTATGTAAATTTTGAATATTGTTATTAGAAAGAAAGCACTAAATTTCTCAAGTTCATAGAGACCATTCATTTTGCTGCAGAATATAACAATCATTTGACCACAGAAAACTAGCATCTCCCAGCCAAAAACAAATCAGTATAGTTTTTTTGCTCTGTCTGTGAAATATCACACTAAGTGCTTTTGGCTTACCCTGCCCCTACATACCAATCTATAAGTTTCATTCAGGAACATTGGATGGGGAGTTTTTCCCTACGACTTGTTTCTACTGAATCCAGGGGATTCCAGAAATGGCTCAAGAATGATGCTGTCGCAAGGCAGGATGGACAAGGAGTAAACAGTTTGTATTAGGGCCCCAAATACAGTGCAGCGGTTGGCTGGTCGTCTGTGCTCACAGTCACTCATGTTAGCATTTACTTTTCATGCTTATGTCCCAGTTAGCCATGTGTTCCCACTTAAAAGTGGCGTGTTGGCACTTTAGTTTCTAGTTGCCTGTTTGCTCTTCATTTTTAATAGCTTATTTCTTTCACTCAGTATATCATTTCTGGAAGAATTTGAAAGAAACTATAGGCATGCTGTAATCACTACCATTAGTTTTAGCAGACTGATTAAATGTAAGAGACTCTGACTAATATTTGTATGTGATTTGTGGTTTTTTATGATACTTTACTAAAATGCATCTTCCTGGCCCTGGTGAGCTCTCTTCATTGCGGCTTATTCTGATCACTTTTTTTTTTTTTTTTTAAGGCAGGGGTTTTCGTTTTTCACCTATGCTGGCCTATAATGCTCCTCGTAGCCTATAGGTTGGCCTCAAACTTATGATCCTTCTCCCTCAGCTTCGGGAGTGCTAGAATTGTTGGCGTGCACCATCCCATCTGACTCCAATCAATGACTCATACCAAAAAAAAATGTGACAACCAAATATTTATGTTTCCCAGTTGTTTTAACTGAATTCAAAAGTCTACCTCACATTATCTTGTCTCTGTAAGAACGTGAATGAAGAACCTAGAGGGGAACATTTTTTTTTTTTAAATTCCCGATGAAACGGAAGATGTTCATCCTGATTAAATTAGCATTATTTTGGTTGAAATGAGAGCAGGAACCTTGAATCCAACTTTCTCAGCCTCTTTCTGAGGTTGTTACAACTCAACTATAGCTCTCTGTGTAGTAAAGATAAACGCTGACTTTGCTGCCTTGTGAAAAGTTCTCTTTGAGAACACCAGCTTTAACTATAAGAGGTGTTGCTGTAAATCACGAGCTATCTTTCCTGGCCTGGCAGGAGGCTCTGCTTCCCTCAGCTATTGTGAGTGTCCAGAGGCATGGAAATCTCGTAGAAATAGAGTTCCTTTGGGTTTTTTTGTTTTTTGGGTTTTTTTTTTTTTTTCCCCAGGGTTGAACCTGCATTTCCTACTCAGAGACAATGGAAGGAATCAAATCAACAACAGAACATAAAAATCTCTTGGCACTCTGAAGTAGGAAAGTTCTTGCAGCCCATTTTCCTCTGAGCTCCCCTCTCCATCTCTTCCCCCATTGCTCCTAGCAGGTGCTGCCTGCAAAGGCCAGTGAAATCTAATCAGCCATGTTAATGACTGGCAATGGTAACAACCGTTAACAAATATGTTCACATTATATATATATATATATACATATATATATATATGCTCAAAATTGAAAGGGAAATTAATAAATAGCAGAAGTTGGAAGCAGTTTAGATCAAAAATAAACTTCAGCGTCTCTTTGCCGGCACCCCTAGAACCAGCACATGAGTGAGAGTCTATAAAAGTGATGTGGGCTGGGAGAAAAAGCTTCTGCCTAGATCAGTCTTTTGAAACATACAGAGATAGTAAGTCATCAGGAATGTCCTCTCAATTAGGACAGGCAGCAAGGCATATGTAAGCAAGTGAAAACAGACGCTAGGCCGGCCCTCTGGGGATTTTAAATTTCCCCTAGCACATTTATAAGATGGATTCAATGTAATTTTCCCATAAAATGAATACATGGGAAGTGATTTTTCCAAGAACACACAGTGAGACAGCAGACAGAGAGTCTAAGAACTGGGCCAGATGTTAGAGAGCAGCAAGGCTGTTCTAGGCCCTTGCGCTCCCTCCCTCACTGATGTGCTTCAGATTCGTTTACTCACTTTCTCGCCCTTTTATAAAAACAATGTTTCTTGTTTATTCTTAGAATCATCTGCCCAAAAGTTTAAAAAGTTTCTCTTCTCCGTTTTATGCTGTACCACAAAAAAATTACATGTTTGAATCTGAGCAGTATGACATCCACTTAGGACAGAAGAAAGGAAAATAATCAAATTGAGATTACTATTGTAGCAGACCAAGTGCTCATGCCATGGTCATTGAACACTCTCCTAATTACTTAGAGCAGCAACTAGGGCACATTGTACTTGTTTTTCTCCAGCAGAGACAGTTATCAATGCTAAGTATCTACACAGTTAGGGTAAATTTAAGACACATTTACCAGATAGGTTTACTAACTGCTCTGAGTCTACAGCAGCTGAAGTCTGGTTGCAATCTTTTGAAAACCATTTTCTATGAAGAAGCCAGGTATTACGGTGGTTAATACTGACTTGGCAGGATCTAGAATCATCTAGGAGATAAGGTTCCAGGCACATATACACACACAGTAAACAAATAGAATGTAGTAAAAATAAAACATTTTCAAGTCTTTTGACTGGAGTAGTGGTATATTCAATCCTAGCACTTGGAAAAGAACTTGAAGCAGGCATGGTAAATTTGAGACCACCCTGGACTGCAGGAGGAGATACTGTCTTAAAAGCAAAAAAAAATCAAATTAGCTGGATGTGGTAGCAAATGTCTTTAATCCCTGCACACTCTTGTGAGATCAAGGCCAGCCTGGTTTATAGAGAGAGTTCCAGACCAGCCTGGGCTACAGGGAGATCCTGTCTCAAAAAACAAACAATAACAACAAAAAGAAACCCAATTTTTTTTAAGAAGAGAGATTTGTTTGAGGCTCCAGCAGTTTGAACCCACACTTGATTTGCCCCATCACTATGGCTTGTGGTGAGGCAGAGTACTATGAGGGAGGGATGTGGTAGAGCAGAGCTGCTCACCTAAATGCATCCAGAAGCACAGGGAGCAAGCAGATGGGTTCAGGCACAAAATACCCAGGGATCTACTTCCACTAATCAAGCCCTCCATCTTAATAAGCCATCAAAGTATTATTCTCTCAGTGGGTTCAAAGGAAAAATTTTTGGGGTCCATTAACCTCTCAATGACCAGATCATGTAGCTAGAGAAGAAGGTTTCCACTTGACAGGGACACTTCATATTCTGACCACAGCAAAGTATATTCAAAAGATCCTCACAGGACATAAAAACTCAAACACACTCAGGGATGTAAAATAAAGAATTTGCAACTACAAATTAAGGAAAGCATCTAATGACCCACAAAACTACAAGCATGTAACCCTCTAAATTTAAATTACAATGTAGTATGGTTTTTAGAATCAATATGCTTGAAAACTTGTAACCACGTGACTGTATTTTAAAAAATCAATTTGTTTAAATTTTTTGTATCATTTCTGCTTCATGACAATGTGTCTCACATACAAAACAAACAAACAGAACAGTCTACCTGAATTCATTCCAAATAATAAGCCAAATGCTGGCTGAAAATGAAACTCATCAGGGAACCGTAATGGCTTGTAATGCCCTTCATTTCCACATCATTCTAAGACAGCTAGAATTTAACATTCATTACTAGCTAACAAATGTTTAGTCACATTTTGTATTCATTTTTTGGACTATTTTTCTCCCTGGGTTGCCATAATTTGGTAGCTAAATTAATAAACATCTGTTTACTGGGTTGAAAGTAAATAATGCTGAACATCTGTCCAACAGATGCATAATTCTTTTTAAGTGCTGAAAGATTACTCTCTCGTGGTAGCAAAGATAAAGAGGCTACAAGATCTGAGGTTTGTTCACCATGATAAATATGGCACAGGAATAGCTAGCATTGTATAATAGGAAGTATTTAGAGGAAACTGCCTTTTCATGTACATTTGCAAATTTAATTCTTGGAGATTTTATGACCTTTGTTCTAAATATATGTATTTCCCCCCAAAATCTTAATTAACTGTTCCTTTTCCTAGAGAGAATGCCAAAGAAATATTTCACATGGACCCTTGGTTAGAATAATACCAAATTCATACTGATAAATGTATTGTTGAACTAGAAGCCTCAAATTATTTTTCTCAAGTAATTTTTTGCCTCATTTTTTGACTGTCAAAGGTCATTTGACTATTCAGTAACATTCAGAATGTTTTCTGTGTTTTTTTTTCCTGCGTGCTTAATGAAATACAGGTATTTCCTCTTTGGTAATTTGCACTGAAAACATTTCCCATCAACAATAATTTCTTTTATTATATATAATAAGGAGTTTAGCACTACTTCAAAAACTTGTAAGAAATAGGAGACTAAATGCTCTTCTAACTAAAATACAATTTAAATTTTCTCCCAATGTTTCCTCAACAATTAACTTTAAATCAT
>NW_008332493.1:240111-261748 GCF_000622305.1 Nannospalax galili
GGGTCCTCTGCAAGAGCAGTCAGTGCTCTTAACCACTGAGCCATCTCTCCAGCCCGTAAATCATATTTTAAAGCTGGCCAAATGGCACAGTGGGTAAAGGTATTTGTCCCAGAATCCACATGGTGAAGGAAAAGAATCAGTTCGAGCAGATTGTCGTCTGACCTCTATTCCTGCTGTACTCAGGCAAACATACACTCACACAAAACGATTAATTGAATTTAATAAAAAATAAATTTAAATTATATTCTGGCCTAAAACAAAGCTCTAAAATATATCTTAGTATTGCAACCAAGTCACTGTTACATTGAAAATTTCTAATGGTTTACTTAATTGATCAAATTTTCATTAAAAAAATCTCCCTTTACACATGTCTCAGTCTACTATTCTTAAAAAAAAGAGTCTGATTCAGGGATTTGTACACAAAAGATAACTAAGGAGGGCTCTTGAGAAATCTGTCTGTGAGGAAGGGAGGAGGGCAGGGCTAGGAACAGGGAAAGTTGAGAGTGGTATTGCAACTGAAGGCTCAGCCAATTCATCTTAAAGAGTTCTAGATGTGAGAAGGTCCGTGACAACTGTCCATTGTCGCTGGTTATATGCAGACCTTTGGCAAATTGGAAAAGACAGTTCCTTGTAGACAAAAGCAACTCTCAGGGATTACATGAATTTTGTCACATAATACTATTTTTTTTCACCAGGAGGATGCATTTCTCTATCTACGAAAAAAGTTTTGTTTCCTCATCAAAGGTGCGCTTATGCATCGAATACAGCTTTCCAAAAAAGGCAGTTTTTTCTAAAAACAGACCCATGCTCAATTAATCTCAAAAATCCTTCCTGCCATCCATCTGTTCTCTTCTCACAGGAACATGGCTGTGCAGCCTCCCTTGTGAATATCCATGGTCATGTGATTAAGTTTTCATAATTGAAATATGGAAAGAATGCATAGAGCGGCTTCCTAGTCTTTAAAAATACTATCTTCCCTTTCTCCTTTTTGAAATGGAAATTCCCATAGAGAAGCTCTGGAAGTCTTGTATTAATGTTAGGGAGGATGTCTCTTCACTAAAGTGAAGCCAGTTTATCTGTCCTGGACTTTACATTAGACATAAATGTCTATCCTTTGTTAAAAAAAATTCAGTTTTTTAGTATATTTCCTAGAGGAGTTTGGCTTTTCATCTAATTAAAATGAAGAGATTATTTTGCAAAGACACAGGAAATATGGCACATAAGAATCTTTGGGTTTCATAGATCCAGAATGGGAAGATCACTGATAATCTTCTATAGAAACCAGATTACCTTCCCTTCCCTCCATGGTGAATTCCTAGTATTTTCTCTTGTGGTCTCATGACAAGAACTACCTCCTGTGCTGTGATTTTTCTTGATTGTGACTTTTAGCTTAAAGAAACTACTGATTCCCTCTATATGAATCACATTCCAGGTTTTTAAGAGCGATGATGTTTTCTGGTGTGGTTAGTATCCCTTTGGGTAGAGCCCTCACTCCAGATACTCTGTGGACTTCCAGCCAGCACAAATTAGATCACTTATGGGGCAGGCACTATAGAGCACTTTGCCAGTTTGGGCTGCTGGACACCTGAACCTCTTCCTGTTTGTTTACACTTTCTATTGTGTGTGCTTACAAAGCAGCTACAGGGAGGCAGAAAATCCTCTTCTCTCTGCTTAAAGATTAGGCCTAGACTCTGAAAATCAAGGCTTTCACCTAGTGCTCTAATCAAGAGGAAATGGCATAAATTTCCAGAATCAGAGACTACTCACAATGGTAGCATTGTGGTAGATCAGGAGCTTGAGTAGAGTATCTTAAATAAACTCTTCCCAGGACATGCCCTTGGCAATGGTCCTGATGCTGCTCCGCATCATTTTCTTGAGAATCATTCGCTAATTTTCCTATAAATTCCACAGGTTTTCCAATATCTGTTTCCCACTAAAATATCTTTTCTGATAGGTTAGCAATCGATCTGGTGTGTCCCCTAAATCTGATTGTGATGTGGATGTGGACGTTGACACTCAGTCTGTAATCAAGTGAGTCTTGTGATCAATGTTTTCTTTTTGTTTTGTGATTCTGGGGATGGTACCCAGAGCTGCAACATGCTAAGCAAGCCTTCTACCACAGAGCTACATCCTCAGGCCTTGGGATCAGCATTCCTCCAAGGTGACTGACAATGAGAAGGCAATTTGAAAAGAGAGGAGAACATTGATTCACAGACACACAGATTATT
Source organism: Nannospalax galili (assembly GCF_000622305.1). Taxonomy (NCBI): domain Eukaryota; kingdom Metazoa; phylum Chordata; class Mammalia; order Rodentia; family Spalacidae; genus Nannospalax; species Nannospalax galili. Next base: position 242,340 of record NW_008332493.1, read on the forward strand.
TTTTAATGGAGAAAATATTCTTTTAATGTACACTTGTTTACTCTCTATAATCAGACTAAAGGTACCAATGTCTGTAAGATATTGAATTTTTTCATAAACAAAGACTTTGTTCCTAGTAGTCCGGGACATGAAAGAAAATGACACCTTCCTTCTGCTGACACTCAGGCATTCCCTTCCTCCACACCTGGGTGACTACCAGGAGGTCTAAAGGAGTATTAAGCAGAGATAGAATGTTTGGAAAAGCCATGCCAATGTGTTTAGTGCTGTTCTTTGACATTTTCATAACCTAAATCAAGTCTTCTCATGTACTGTCACAGTTAAAAGAGCTGAATCTGCTTCCTTGAAAATAAACAGTTTGGTAATAAAACATTCTGTTTTTTAAAATAAGCATGATGCCAATTTAAAGACACACTTCATCTTGCAGAGGTTTGATGTTATAAAACTCTGGTGACCTACTGTAGGGAAGTGACAGATACAGCTCTTTTTTAAAAGCTGTAGATAAATTACAGGGAGTCTAAGACGAATTTTAACGATGGCCCTTGTGAGTCTCAGTATGCTGCAAGGTAAGTGACCTAAGATCACACAGATTGGCCAAGATTTTAGTTCTCATTCCCCTTGATAAAATCTTTTATTAGTCTCTTTTAGGTTCCAGATTAGCACTTCAGGGGGGCAAAGAAAAACACAACCATATCTGTGACAGTATAGCATTGTTGCACATTTTTCTGATTCGACCAACTGATGAGACACAGGGGAGATGCCTGCCACTATGATACCGAGGAACAGTAGCGGGTACAGTGTACAGAGGAATGTGAGGAGCAGCGGTATGGACAACGTACCTAGAAATGCAGTGCTGGAGAGGGTAAAGCAGAGAAGAAATGTCACAGAAGCAATGTGGCCAGCCATGTTTACTAACTTGGAGAAGAGAATGCCGAAGAAAGTTGCTAAAACAGAAGTTGCAGTTTGCCAGTGGTACAAAAGTTGTCAAAGAGTGAGCAAAAATAAAAGTGGAGGAAGAACGTACCAGCTACCAAGGAAATGAAATCCACGTGGGCTGCTGATGGGTGCAGTATCTGAAGTGGGTAAATCTAAATTTGCTTTTGTTTTCCATCCCGTGTGTGTTGGTAATAGATATGAGATGCAGATATGATAGTCTCCTAATTGTCCTGAGTTGACATGAGGCCCCACAGCCCTGCTTTCCTGACTCACGCCTACAGGGAAACAGCACAGACTGACATTCTACTAATTGCAGTTCTTCCCATTGTTAATATTTCACAATTCTTCTGCCCTTTTCTTTAAAAAAAATCCTTCTTCATTGCCTTCTGTGCCACCAGCAAACACACTAGTAAGAAGTGAACTAAATGTGGGTCTGAGATAGCGAGGGCAGGCCTCCAGGACATCAGCTGTATAGCGGGCTTTGTTTTTCTTTCGGGCTCTTGTTTTTGTCTGCTTGCCCATCTTCTAGCTACCTCTTGCCCATTCCTTGGTGAGGACATCAAGGACAGCGGTGATACAGATTGTCCTTTTACCATCCACATTCATTTGCAAATGCAGAGGCAGCTCTAACGCTCTCTTTGTGCCTGACTCTCCACCCTGTGACCATAGTGGCTTGTTCCCTTTCTCTCGTGGCCATTTCTAAAGGTTGTCACTACTGTGTCTAAAACTCTCCCTCTTTATAACTCTCACTTCTTTTCCCTTCTCTTTCCTGGCTTTCCTGCTTGCTTCTCTGATTTCTTAGAAAAAGGATGATAACTATGCATATGTGTCTGTACACATACACACACACACACACATACACACACACACACACACGGACATAGGTACCAATTGTCCATAGTCCCAATACAATATACATACATCCCTGAACAGTATTTCCAACCTTGGCATTTTCAGCTTTGTAATTGTATAACAAAAGGCATATGTGTTGGCATGCTAGTGCCTATCACCAATATTTGAGTCCCAATGAATGTTTGAGGTTGCCAGAATGCTGGTTCACAAAAACAGGAGAGTAGATCCTTAAAGCGCAAGAAATCCTTTTTCCCCAAATAAAACATTAAATATATTTACCATGTAATGAACACATTCTTCTCCTAATAAGGCCTTTTTATAGTTGTTAAAGGTTGTTATATTTCAACAAGTACAGAGACATTGTAAAAACATCATTAAGAAAGATAAGATTGTAGATCTATGATAAAGTGAGATCAGGACAGAAAAATGTAAGCTAATACATCTGGCAAGAAACATTGTGAATATAGATACTTTGTAAAGGAAAAACTTGGCAAAATATTTTTAAATAGGCTTTATATATAATCATTTGACTAAATGTGTTGAGTGGTTCTGATGTCAGTTTTCAATAAAATATGTTGAAATCAAAATACAATGCATACCTCTGGATACCATATTGCAAAATATTACTTTTTTGATAATGTGTAATAACTGAACTTGTACAATAGTGGAGATGCGCCAGCAGTCATCTGAATGACTTCGGTGATGGTTTTAAGTGAACAATACTAGAGGCAGATTTTGTTTAACTCTATGATGCTCAATATTTCAAAGCATGTGAAGTAGCTGCCTCACTGATCCTTTTACATAATGACAGTGTCTACTATTAGAAATATACAAAGAGCCTTGGGGATAAAGGAAAAGAAGGCAGTCAAGAGGGGTGGGACCATAGGAAACTGGTATTATCAAGGAAGAAATGGGGGAAATGGGGACACTTTAAATGGGGAAACCATGGCAGAAGGATTAGACAATGAGAGAGAGAGGAGAGATAAATAATGCCTAGCTAGTTTAAAAAAAAAAAAAAAACAGGGGGAATCATATTAGTCCAACAACCTAATGACAAATTGCACATACATTATCTCTACCTGAGTCCACGTGTATAGATAAATGCTACATAGCAAGAAACAGTGCCAGACAGGAGAAACCTCCCTTTGAGTTGTTGAGCAGGGTGGTCCAAGAGACTCCCAAAATTACTCAGGCTATTACCACAGCACTTGATGGCCTCCCAGAACTTGAAGGTAAGACCCTACTGCCAAAGACAGAACATACTTCGGACACAGGATTTGGAGCACTAGAGCTACAACTGACCTGAAACTACTTCCCCTGAAGGCTAGTTATTATAGCTTTGGAGAGCACTATGAATGTGCCTAGAAAACACACCAATCAATGGTTCAACACCAGCTTCAAGACCAAATAACCACATCCATAGCCAGCACAGCATAAGTCATTGGTGCAGTAGTGGCACTTTTATCTTGGGGGCAATCAACAGCTACTTAATTGAATTAAAAGCCCACCCAACAGAAGGAAACACAAGTGTGGTACTGTAAACATTACTAAATACACCTATGGACCTATGGGAGTGTTCATAGGTCTTAGAGAAAACCCCAAGACTGTCATGTCTCTAGACTAATGTGATTTCTTACTATGTGCAAAAATATGTATCCTTATATTTATAGACAAATATTCCAGTCACCACTCATCAAAGAAGCTTATTTTGTACCAGTCAAGAGACTATTACCAAGTACCACAACTGGTCACACATGGACATTGTCTATGAATTTCCCAGGCCTAAGTACAATGCAAGTGCTACATCTAAGGCTGATGGAACACAGAACAGGGGTAAAGAAGACACCAATGAATCTCTCAGTTCTCATTAATGAAGCTCCCTCATGCAGCAGAGGGCCAGGAACACAAAAGGTCACAAATGGCCAAATGGTAGAGATCAAAGTCTGCTGAATGCTGGTCCTTGGACAGGACTCCTTTATGTAACTTCACCTACCCAAGGCTCAGGGGTCAACATGGAAGAGGGGGCAGAAAGATTGTAAAAGCCAGGGAGGAGGTGCAGGACCATATGGAAACAGAGTCCTACAAGCTCCTGGGACCCTGCTGATATGATTCTACGGCAATGGTGTCAGCATACACAAGTCCCATGCAAACTCAGGCAGACAAAACCCCAGCATAGAACTGGGAAAATGAACAACAGACTCCAATCTTTTCTGAAGAAATATCGACAACTGATTGCTGCTAGGTGAAGAAAAGCTGATCTTCCTAAAACAAGAGACTCTAGATAGGCTGACTAGACCTCATTGGATGGACTTGCACTGGGGAAGGTCTCGGGACACTGACTTGGCACAGTGAGCCTTAACAGGGATGACAGAGTATATGGGTTCCAGTGCGGAGTTGGGGGGGGGTTGGCAGAATGCCAGTGAGGATGGGGGTATAAAGATTATTAAGAATGTTTGTGATGTTCTGTATGAAATACACAGAAATCTGATAAAAACAAATAAAAAAAGAAATATTACCTTTAGGGCCAGTGAGATGGTTCAGCAGGCTAAGGTACCTACCACCATAACTGGCAATCTTCGTTTGATCCCTGGAACCCTCCTGGAGGAAGGAGAGAACTAACTCCTTCAAATTGTCCTCTGACCTTCACAACTGTGGCATGACTTACCCCAAATAAATAAATAAATAAATAAATAAATAAATAAATAAATAATATATAAATAAATGCAAAAATAAAATAACAGGAAATGTCACCTCTGTTGTGACAGTAGAAAGCCTCTACCTGTGTGTTTCTTTAAATGACGATAAGACTCGCGGTCATGTCTCATTGTAGCTGTAAGGCTCTTTTTTTTTTTTTTTTTTTTTTTTTTTTTTTTTAAATTTTTTTTTTTTTTTTTTTTTTTTTTTTTTTTTTTCTTTTTTTTAAAGCAGACAGCACTATCTTAAATTTGAGGAAAAGTAACAACAATGGGCAAAATAAGTAACTGAAAGAAATTTTTTGAGAAACAGAGCAACAGTACCAATTTATTTACTTGAAAGCAAATACTGATTGGCAATCGGCTTGCAAGAAGAGCAAAAATTCAAAAGAACCTGACAGTTGAAAAGAATCCCTGGTCCAGTGCTGTGGGGGACAGTGGCACTTACTGTAGATACACACCAAGCAATCACTAAGGGGTCCATGTGTCAGTCCTGTTTTCAACCTGGGCCTGGCATCTTTACACATAAAACATTTTCAAACCCCTCATGAGGACCTAGAAAAGGTAGATGAGTCATCAGTGTTGAGAGCCTTGGAATCATTTCTCTATCATAGATTGTAAAATTTTAAGAAGGAGGAACACATTTGGTTTTTTAAACTTTCCTCTGATACACACAAAGATAGGGAGATATATATCTAGATATAGATGATGATATAGATATAGATAGATATAGATGATACATAGATTAGATATAGATATAGATGATATATAGATTAGATATAGATATATCCATTCCCAAGTTCATTGTCTTTTCCTCTTATTGCAACATTTAACTGGACTGTATAACTTATAAAGTTATCGTTTGGTTGAAGACCCCCTTCCCTCCTGCCAGTAATTTCACTCTGAGGGATCCATTTACTCCTTTGGATCCTGAGCAAATATTTTGCTCGCACACCAGAAACTGTTTACAGTGTGCTTAGCCTGGTACCTAGTGCAAGGAAATAAACCCACTTTATAGCAATTATGAAATTTCAATGATTCATTTGGATTGCAAAGACTTGGTCAAATAAGATGTAAATTGCCCAGAACTCATAGGCTTCAGACAGCCAGGGTTGATGTGGCAATGTGGCAATTCAATATTCTGAAGGGGAAAATGATGAAATAAATTAGACAGACCAATACCCACTAAATCTTTCATCCTTACATCCTACTCCTGCAGGCATACTGTAGTTAAAGTCTTTAAGGGATGAAAACCTTATTCATCCTTAGTTTCTACCAGAGGCCCAGAAAAAGAAGTAGTTTTTTCCCAAGGTCTCACACTAGAGAAAGAGTGTGTCCCTGAGGATCACATTCTGATCCCTGAGGTGGTTGTCACCTCTACATTCTGAGCGCTCCTTCGCAGAGATAGTAAATGGGTTAACTTCTGGGGCCACCTAATGACTACACTTGCAAATCAGCGATCATCCTCAGCATCACTTCTTTTCCTCATCCATGGGGTACCAAGTTGCCCATCATCCTCAGCATCCCCTCTTTTCCTCATCTACGGGGTACAAGGCTCCCTTGTCCTCTATAAGCAGACAAACTCTCATGAAAAGCCACTGCAAGGCCAGGACTGAAGAATTCGGCCTCTGGCTACAAACCTCTTCCTTAGTCAAAGTGATCACCCATAGAATTCATTCCCACAAGGCAGTTTGATGTTAGTCACACTCAGGAAATCACTGCTAAAATGTTCCCAAATGGGATAAATCAGAAGTGGGATGATTTTGCATGAGAATGTGGACTTCTTGGAACAAACAATGTTACCATTACTATTTCTAATTCATTAAATCTTTAATTTATGCCACATCACATGCTAGTGAAACACCAAAGCCTCTGCACCTCATGGCCAAAATTGAGGGCATGAGACTGGGGAAGCTCACTCAGCACCCTCATGGTGATCTGAAGATGTCAGCTCCAGTCCTGTTTCTCCTGTCTGTCTTCCCTCTGCTGGGAAGTCCTGGCTGTGTATAGAGAGCTCAGCAGTCCTCTCTGGCTTGGCTTCTCCTATCTATATGACTCTCTCAAGTCAGATCATGATGCTACCCTCATGGAGAAATTCTCCAGGGGCTTCCCAACACATTTTTAAAAGGATGCTCACCTCTTTGTTGCAGCCTCCAAGGAACAATGAATCTGTCCCCAGCCTTCAGATCTGGCACGTCCTACTCCATGCAATTAACCCTTCTTCCTATGGCTCCCAGATGATACCGTGTGCTTGGGCTCCTGTACTGAGGGTTTCTTCCTCCAGATATTCTTCCATCTGAGTAAACTCCTCCAGTCCTCACCCAATTACATAGTCTAAAGTAGCTGCCTCATGTTCCCCTATGGTCTAACATACAGTTGTCCCACTGTTTTGGCCTCTGGTTCCATTCTTTCAGAACCAAATGGTATAAAGTTACAGTTGCATGAAATGAATGCATTCTAAAATTCTGCTGTACAATGCTGTGCCTGTAAATGATAACATGGTACTGTATAGCTAAGAATCTGCCAAAACAATCGAGCTCATGCCTAGCATTCTACAATATAATATACTACAATATAATACAATTTAAATTAATAAATTAGTTACCCCATTCTCGTCATCATGTCACCCCTTTAATTTTAATCATCAATCCTTAATAGATTATCTCTAAGAGAAACCTATGCAAACCTCATTTATGTGTTCACCTTTCCCAACACGAAGAATAAAGTTTCTAGTAGTGACCTTAACAAGCCCAAAAGAAGCTGCCAAAATCATTATTAATATTCCTTTCAATTTACCCAATATACCCAAATCAAAATATCATTTCAACATATAACCAACATAAAAATTACTAATGAGCTATTTTTCATTCTTTGTTTCTGAAGTCTTTGAAATCTGGGGTATAATATATTTTGACAGAACACTCAATACAGACACTACTATTTCACCAAAAATGCTTTACTTGTATTTAGAATTCATAAAATGTACAATGGAAATTCTAGATTCACACACCCAAGTTGTTCTAAATACACAAGAAGTTTTCCTAATAACTGAATTGGTACTATTTTAAAATTTAAATATAAACTGCTTAATTAAAATGATATATGATTGGAGTCAGAGACGGTGGCCCATGTCTATTATCCCGGCACTTGGGAGGATGTTGCAGGAGGATTGCTGTAAGTTCAAGATCAACCTGAGCTAAATAAGACCCTATCTCAGAGGCAGGTGGATCTCTGTGAATTCAAAGCCAGCCTGGTCTACATAGTGAGTTCCAGGACAGTTGGGGCTACAGGGAGTCCCTGTCTCAAAAAGACCAAAAAAAAAAAAAAAATTAAAATAACAGCAACAATAACAATTCAAGTTAAACATGTTCTCCCAAGTCATACTGGTCACCATTCTGAACAGCACAATGCTAATACTTCATTATTTGTTGTTTTCTACCAACTTGTGTCTATACTTTCATTTAAACTGAAAATATATCTATCTATTTTGCTACTTTATTTCCAGCATCAACAGTAAAGAGTACCACAGAATTTAAGACATGTTTATCAAATGACCCCCAGAACCTGAAAGCCAGACCTCAGGTTTCTCAGATGGCTCAGCACTGTGATTAAAACCATAGACCCCAGAGCCAAGCTGCCTGGCCTTCTCTCCATTCTTGCTCCTTGCTAGCTGTGGGTCCTCCTGCAACTTTCTTTACCTCAGTGCCTTGGTCTCATTCTCTACTAATGAAGGGAACAGCAACGACAACAGTGCTGAGACCTGCCTGAGTTAACACCTCTGCATCACCTGGCCTTAGAAGTGAGTTTACCAAAGGACCTGTGGAGGAGGTTGAAGATTTTCTCTGAAAAATATTCCTGCTTCACAGAGAGGCTGACACCAGCCTAGCCATTCTCTGTGTTTGTCTCAGAGCCCAGAGCATGTCAACTTCACCTGTTATCCTTGGCAACTCTAGAAGTTACTCCCATCATCTACCTGGGCTACTGAACAGCATCACTCAGCATCCTGGTGCCCATGCCTAGCCCTCTTTTGCTACAAAAAAAATGGCAAGGAAGTGGTGGCTGCCTCCAGTCCGTGTTAGGCCCTTGATCAAGCCCTTTAAGGTTCCAGCATAGACCACTATTCAAATGCCTACAGGGCTACTGGGTTGACATAGGTTGGTGTAACAGCCACAGACTGTCCTGGGGTTCTTTCTCCCAAGCCTGTGACAGTCAGCAGACCCTATTCTCTTTCTCTCTCTCTCTCTCTCTCTCTCTCTCTCTCTCTCTCTCTGAAATCACTTCTCAAAGCCCCCAGAGACTTCCCTTGATTCTGTACTCCTGCCTTCCCATGTTTGACTTTCTCTAAATGTCTATGGATGACGTGGTCTAAATCCTTTTTTATGGGAGGAGAGACTTGGCAGTTATGTCAAAGTCAGAAGGTCACAGCTTGTACATTCATCATTGTGAAGAATTCAGCACACTTCCTGACATCTAGTGAGCACTTGACAAATATTTGTGGATGGGTTAAATAAACGATACTCTGTAACTCAGCTGGTTGCGTGCTCATTGTCTGTCACCTGACTCTTACCCTGGCACATGTAGCATGAGGACTATAAAGCACCACAAAGGCCTTGCACTTGCTCAATTCCAGTTGGCAAAGGTGGCAACACACAGGTGAATGCAATGTGTAGAGGCCAGAGGGAGAAGCCAGCAGGCTCAGGGAGGCATGGGCATGGGTAACACAGGGAGACAGAACTGTCACAAAGACTGAGGTCATGGAGAACGGGCTGCAGGACCTGTCCTGTCTCCTGGGCTTCTCCTCAGTAACCAAGGGCAAGGCATTCTTCACCTCCCTCCCTGCAAAGATGAAGTTGGCTTTGGAGACTCGTTCTCTCCTCTCCCAGCACACATGATTTGTCAGTGAGTTAGGAGTGAGCAGGCTGGACCTCTCAAAACCAGCTCAGAAGCATGTTTTCACAGGTGTTGCCTTTAAATATCTCACCAGAAAGGAAAGGCATTTTTGTGGGGTTTCTAGGGAATTGCTTCATTTTTAAGCTAGAGTAGTTCTAAAAAGAAGACTATATGTCTAGGTTTGAAAGTGCTTTGTTCTGCAATCTTATGGATTCGTTATACAATAAACACGGATCCCCATGACTTTAAGAACACGAACATTTAAAACAAGCAACTCGTTCCCATGCACAATTCTCTGCTCTGTTAGCAAAAGGCAGTTTTCACAGAAAGTGGTACCTGCTCTTGGGCTAGGCTACATTTCTGTTTAGGGGAGGGATTTTTTTTTTTTTTTTTTTTTTTTTTTTTTTTTTTTTTTTTTTTTGTCCATTGGCACAAAATGGAGTTACCATAACTAGCTTCATATAAAAACTAAGCCAACAGACACAATATACTGTATGTATATCTGTCCTGACATGGTCTGAGCCAAGTGGCCAGGGACCCAAGTCATCACTCAAGGCTGAGCCACAGTCCTAACTTAGAAACCTTACTTGCAATTTGGGTAAAATTGTGACTTTTAAAAGGTGCGCTGAAGTCTAATCCCCAGTACTTAAGACTAAGACCATACTTGAAAACAGAGTTGTTATATATGTAGTGAGTCAGGATCAGGTCACACTGGACAAGGCTGGGCCCTGCTTCAATTTGACTGGTGTTTTACAGATTGAGGAAAGACAGGAGCAAGATGCTATGTAATGGTGGGAGTAGAAGACTGAGTCCACAACCAACAGTGCAGGAGGTTGGCAGCATACCACCAGAGGCTGGAACAGGGAGGAAGGGTTCCCCTGGGGGTTGCAGGCAGGGCAGAGCCCTGTAATAACTTGCCTTCAGACTTCTATCTTCAGACATGTGAGACAGTCAGTTTCTATTCTTTTAAGCCACTCCTGGTTTGGATATGAATTGTCCTTCCCTAGGCTCATAGGTCAACTGCTCCATCACTGGTCACTGGGGCTATTTTGGGAAGTCATAGAGCCTTTAGGAGGTGGGATCTGGGTGGTAGAAGTCAGTCACTAGGAACAATCCTTTGAAGGCTATACTTGCTTGAGTTCCAGACAAAATTCTCTGTCCCTGGCCACCCCACATGCTCCCCAACTCTGGATCAAGTCACTGTGCTTTGCTTTCCCCACAGTGGTAAACTGATTCTCTGAATCCATGAGGCAAAATAAACTTTTCCTCCCTTAAGTTGCTTATATCAAGTATTTTGCCATAACAATGAAAGAGTAACTAATACGGTCACTTAGTTGTGATACTTGGCCAAGGTAGTACTTGAGGACTAAAATACTTCTCACTCTAATAGCATCCTTCATCCTCACTTCTCATCACTCATCATATCAGGAGCTGATAGACCATTGAGAAATTGAAAATACTGTAATCATACAAATTATTCACAGGACACTTGGCAAGTGACCCTGGTGACGTCTTCCTGTCCTGAGAATGCACTGTCCCTGCTGTAATCTAACATTAGGCTTCCAGCCATGCTGTGTACTGGGCCCTACTGGCTCACCTCTTCAGGAATTTTGCTCTTGCAATTGGTTAGATCTATCTGCTCCTACGTCATCAAAATGTTCCTTCCAATGGCATCATTCTCACGGGAGACACATAATTACCAAAGTGGAGGTGGAGGAGGAGAGGTGGTGGGGGGAAGAAGAGGAAGAGGGAGAAGAGAGGGAAGGTAATGACAGCAAAGAAAGGGGGAGAAGATCCTTAGGAAAGATTATATAAATACCACGTGCTTATATTTGAGGGTTTTTTTTTTTTTTTTGGTCTTTTTGAGACAGGGTTTCCCTGTAGCCCCAGCTGGCCTGGAACTCACTATGTAGACCAGGCTGGCCTTGAACTCACAGAGCTCTGCCTGCCTCTGCCTCCCAAGTACTGGGATTAAAGGCGTGCGCCACCATGCCCAACACATTTGAGATTTTTTTAAGGCATATTTCATAAAGAAAAGTACAAATAAATTATCTGATAATATCAAAGTCTTAATATATTTCAAAAAGTGAAAGAAACGTTGTTTATAAAACTTGTAACCATGAGTTTAATGCCTAATGGGGCAAGTAACCCAAGCATACTTATCCCTTTAAGCCCAGACACAATAGCCACATTCAGTTCAAATTGAAATTTGCATCCTTAATTAATATCTCCTGGTGTGGTAAGAGGCCAGGACTCCGAGGCCTGGCAGGGATTTTCGGGGGCTCTTGTTTGCCCTGGATTCCATGTGTAGCACTGAATAAGAATTGGAGCCAGTAGAAACTCTTACTTTATTTTCTTTTGAAGTAACAGAGTATTCAGCATTCAAATTAGCAGTGGCTTCACTTACATGCACCAGACATACCAAGATCTCTCCTTGTTGGCAGTGACTTCCCAAGTCCCCATCGCCCTGTTACTAGGTGATGTGACTGCGCAACACTGCTGGCAGACAACCACAGGAACCGCCTGCTTCAAACCCACTTCACTGGAATTGCCTAGTCCACCAGTTGAGTCTGGTCTTCAGTAAGATTTGAGAAGCAGCATCAGTTTATAGAAGAATCTAGGCTGAAGTGTCTGCCCTACATTTGTAGCTAAAGTTCAGGCATTTCATTTTCAAAATAGAAATGATCTGAACATACAGATGTATTGAAACTATTTGAAAGTCCATATATAAAGTTCCCAGCATGATACACATTCCATAAAAGGAAGTTGTTTTCTTTTTTCATTTTTCAACTACACAAAAGGAGACAGTACATTCCTGTTCTGTCTGTTGTGGTCTTGAGTCTGTTTCTGGGGCAGTTGAAGTAACAGGATTCTTTTAGGACCTTGAAGCTCAATGTTGTGTTCATGTAGTGTCTGAACTAGTATTTCAAAGAACCTGTCACCATTTTGCTAATGATCACGATGCAAAATCTGTTGATTTGTTAAACTGCAGTCTATCTCTTTACTTTGACATTTTCACATTTGTTCAGTTTTATGGAGTCTCCATCATTGTCATAAAACTCACATACATTTAAGGTACACAACATTTTGCCATACATTTATGTTGCAAAATAATTACCAGAATCAAGCTACTTATCGTCTACTCTCTTAAAACATTTCAAATATGTAGGCCTTGGTAGTAACTCCCAGTACCGTGCTATACATTATATCTCCAGAACTTATATGATTTATAACTGAAAGTTTATTGACCTTCTGATGGACATCTCTCACCTTGCCCGTTTTGGTGTTTTCTGTTCCCTCCCTGTCTCCTTGCAGTACTGAGGACTGAGCCCAGGGCCTTGCACGTTTGTATCTGCTAGCCAAGTACCCTACCACAGCGTTACCTCTACAAACTTCATCTTGACATCTGAAGTCAGATCTCTTAATAAAATTTTTCCAGAAAGACAATGAAGAGGGGAGATGTTGCCTAACTCATTGATACACCCAGATAGTACTTAATTCCACAAAGGTACCTGCACAACTAACTCCAAATCCTCCATCTTAGCCAAGCAGGAAAATTTACCATCACCTAGACATAGAATGAATTCTATATGGATAGTCTTTAATTTTAAAAAAAGAAAATAAATCACAGCCCTTCCATGAAACTTCACATCACGTCATTCAAAATAAGTTCTATCACATGACTGCTGATCACTAATGCATTAGAATGTGACCGTTTTTCCATGACGAACTGCTACTTGGACCCTGTAGGCCAACGAAGAATCTAGCACTACAAGAACAACTGCCTGGGAAGTAAAAGACTAGACAAGTACCCTTGAAGCTCATCAGGATGAAAGAAACAAAGAATGTTCAGCCGTCAATGACTGATCGCAGGGACTCTATGATAATGTGCTTTGTAATGCAGACTGACTGCGCTGTGAACTTGCACCCAAGGACAGTTCACATGGTAATCTATACCAAGAGGAATGGAAGCACCATTTCCTCATAACTCATCACCGTGATCATCCTGATAAACAGTCACAATCATTCCCCCACACATGTGCCCATGCATACAATACACGGCACAGTAGTTGGCAGTTGTTGAACTCAGATATCTGGACTCAGTTGTTGTCTCCATTTCCTTGAGCTGCTTTGCAGATGGACTGCTGACCATGACAGTGCAAGAAATGGACCTCCATTATGCAAAGTTACAATGGTCACTAAAACAAAGTGTTCGTGTGATTGTCAGTTACATGCTTTGTTGGTAAGGAGAGGTAAGAACTAAAAGAGGCTTGTCTTTATGGCGATCTATTTCTACATTAAACTGTCTTGTAGAACTTAAAATCAGCCATTTGAATACAGCACAATCCCAACTAAGGCTTTGCTTTTGTTGGTTTACTTCTTGCTTTCAGTTTTTACCTCGTCAAAACCCTAAGGATGAGCTCTCATCTCATAAGAATGAGATTACTTGGCGTACCATTCATCACCACCCTCTGCACGCGTAAACTCCCTATTTTATTTAGAGACCAGGTGCAATGTTGCCATAGACTCAAACTAGAAAGCAGAGTCTCAAGTAGGTTGTGTTTCCTCCATGCAAAGTTCCCATTATACAAACGACACTTCAGAGCACACATTCAAGCAAATATAATCAAAAGTGTTCATTTACAAAAGCTTCCTTTCTGAAAAAAAAAGGCTTTTTAAATGATATTTATTTTCAGTAAATGAAAAAGATTACAGTTCTTTTTCACTAGTAATTGGATGTATCATTGTCACAAAACAGTGAAATCCGACTTGCTTGTGGAAATATGGATTAAAGAGAATTCATACGCCAGCAATGCTGTACCATTGCCTGTGCCTTGTGACTGGGTTCACTATGAAGCCATTGGAAGCGTTTCCGATCCACCTCAGCATGCCACACTTAGGGGCTCCCTAGCTTCTTAAAGTGTCTCAACTGCATGTCTTGCCTTTTTTTCTTGTCTCAATTTAAGTTTCTTTCTAATTTGAGAAATATATTTGGAATAAGCCATATGGATAATTTTAATAATTTTCAATTACTCCATAAGGGTAACATCTGACTGTTTATACCAAAAAGCAGAATGTAGTATTCACAAGAGTATATAAATAATATATATTTTAGATCACATGAATTCTCTGTCTATGAAGTTTCAGTCTGCCACCTACAGTGAATATATAAACTTTAAAGATTAATTGAATATTCTCTAACTATGAATAAGTAAATTGCTATTACTTCATGCCATAACACAAGTTTCCAAGTTAATTAACACTTTCCATTGCAAATCTGTTCGAATTCCCAAGTATATTAATGAGTGTGTTTTTGTCCCAAATTGAGTCTCTTCCTGACCAAAACTACGCCCTGGGAATAAAATAAGAATTTAGCGCACTGAAAACAGTCACCAAATGATTGTTAGTGGTCTGACACAATTGCTTCATTTTCTAAACATAACTGTCTTCTTTCTGAGCATGTTTATGCCTCTGCAATGTACAGTCTAACAAGCTGAGATGAAAGTCATTTGGGTCAAGTTCCCCTTTATCCTTTCCTTATTCTACTTGTGTTGAAGGTGTGTTCCTTAAAATCATATGAATAAAGTGGTATATATTTGCATCTTTTCAGTAATTGCAAGAATCAAAAATATGGTTCAACATTTTTACCTCACTGCTGAGTTCCTTTTCCAATTAGACATAAAATACCTCATAGCACTCCTCCCATGACACTCCATCCAGACCAACTCCCTGTGATTACTCTCACATATGGAGTCTTCCTTCAATTTGATAGCTCTTAAGCAGAGGAGGGAGAATAGTCTGTTCGATGCACATGTATGTATTCATGCTTCCTCTCCTTCACCAACTCTCTCTTCTCTTCCTCTCTGTAAATTTTTCTTTTTAAAATCAAAACAGTTCAGGAAATTAGTGGAACACGCAATTTATTAACATTTGTCAGAGGTTCATCTTGGGGTCTCCTCTGATATCACAGACCTGCCTTGGTTTCCTGTTCTGTAAAATGAGGACAGTAAGTTGGATTTAGCGGCATAAGCCTATATTCCCAGCACTCAGGATGCTGAGGCAGGAGGATCCAGAGTTCAAGGCCAATCTGAGCTGCATAGTAAGGCTCTGTCTCAAAAAAAAAAAAGCGCATACAATAATAATATCAACCTCACAAGTTATCAGAGACATTAAATAAATTGCATTTAAAGCACATAAAGTAATATATGGTACGTATTAAGCATAATTCAATTTTTTTTTTGCAGTACCAGGATATTGAACCCAGACCCTCCTGCGTGCTAGGCACGTACTCTACCTCCAAGCTGAGCCCACAGCCCTTTCTTAACTTTTTGAGACAGGGTCTTACTAAGTTGCCCAGGTTGACCTTAAACATACTTTGTAGCCCAGGCAGGCCTTGAGCTTTTGATCCTCTTCCACCTTCTAAGGAGCTAAGGTTACAAACCTGCACCACCGAGCCTAGCAATATCTACTGTTTCTTTAGGTGACAGTGTGCTCAATGAGGACTTATCATCCATCTTACCAAAGTTACCAGCCTTAGAAAGGAACAGCTTACACACTCCAGAAAGAATCCATTCCCCATCAGGTCTTTGACAGATGCAAACACAAATGCACCAGAAAAATGAAACTCTCCCAATTAGGGGACGAGAAGAGAGAAGAGTACACACCAAGCGCAAGAATGGCAGAGGTGTAAGTCTGCAGTTGCTGCTGCTTCTGTTCAGACTTCTCAACGTATGCTTCTATACATATATATATATATATATATATATATATATATATATATATATATATGTAAACATTTTCTATCTAGCACTACATTAGTTATGTCTGAATTAAAACAGCCCGAGTCTTAGCATCCATTTTAAGCCAAGGGCAGACTCAAACTGCTGAGAGACTGTTTCTTCAGAATTTTCTCAGAACTGTGCTTTCAAACAAGGGTTAGCGCTGTTTTAGTGAAGCCGTATATCCAGCATAAAATGGAGAAGGAAAACAGGAACTGTCTTACCAGAAGAAGATATCCTGTCTGGCCCCTACTGACCTAGGACACACACAACTGCGAAGAGACAGCATCATTCCAACTCCATTTGCAATATAAATGGGATAGTCTTCATATTTCCACTGCTTTCAGTGAACATCCTGCACAGATATGATTAACTTTTTTGATTGCAAGGACAAGTAAAAGCCATTTGTCTAGAATATTTCCACAATGTAAAAGTCACTCCCACAGTATATTTTTAAATTTTTAATTAGAACGTAGTATTGGGTTTCATGGTGGCATTTTCAAACACATTTTGTTTTTATTACATCTTGCCCCCCTGTTCTACTGCTCCCCCCTTTAACCCTTTTCTTCTGTCATGACACATGTGCCCTGTTGCCCATCCCTTTCCTCAACCCCTCTTGTGACCTCCTTTCCAGTTCTATAGTCTATATCCAAACTCACCCCACTAACATACATACATATAAGCATCATAAACTAGGAACTACAAACAAGAGAGAATATGTGACATTTGCCTTTCTGAGTCTGGGATACCTGCCTTAATAAAATATTTTACAGCTCTATCCATCTCATGATTTCCTTTTATCTTTACCATTGAATAAAAGTCTATTGTGAATACATATCAAAATTTCATTATCTATACATCTGTTGATGGACATCTGGGTAGGTTCTATTTCCTGGTTATTGTGAATAATACAGTAATAAATATGGATGTGAAGCTATCTCTGAGGTATGATATGGAGTCTTTTGGTATATGTTCAGTAATGGGATAGATAGAAAGTAGTTCTGTTTTTAGCTTTGGGAAAAACCTCTATACTGATTTCTATAAAGACTGGACTAGTTTATACCCACAACAGCTGTGAATAAGGATTCCCATTTCTCCACATCCATTCTTGTTTATTCTTTTTTCAATGATGGGCCTGCTGACTGTGATGAGATGGAATCCCAAAGTAGTTCTAATTTGCATTTTCCTGATGGCTAAGGATGTTGAACTTTTATTTATTTGTTTATTTATTTTCATTTTATATGAATGTTTTGCCTACATATATATAGGGGTACCACACATGTGCAATGACTGCAGAGGCCAAAAGAGTATATCAGATCCCCTGGATCTGGAATTAAGGAAGGCTATTAGCTGCCATATGGGTGCCCAGGTCCTCTACAAGAGCAGCCAGTGCTCTTAACCACTGAGCCATCTAGCCAGCCCCTCCCATCTCCCCGGCCCATTTCTCCTTGTAGTCTGGGTCCTGTCCCATTCCTTGTCTTGGCGCCCCAGACACCGGGGGAACCACCACTGCTTCCTGATCCTTTGCATGCAGACCAACCCAGTTCCTTCTCGGGTCCCAGGAGGCCTCTGGGCCTGACCCCACCCTCACCTCCCTCTGCTTCCCTGGGCCTGCACAACCCTCAGGCGTCTCTCAGGGGTAAGTTGATCCCCCCTCCCCCATTGATTCCCCCAGCCTCATTCACCCTCCCATCTCCCCTGCCTTCTCTCCTCCTAAACTGAGACCTGTCCCATTCCTTGTCTTCGTGCCCCAGGAACGAGGGAAACCACCACTGCTTCCTGATCAATTGTATCCAGAGCAACCCAGTACCTTCTGGGCTCCCCAGGAGCTGTTGGGGCCTGGCCTCACCCTCACCTCCCTCTGGTTTCCTGGGCTGCACAACCCATGAGCTTCCAGGCTGAGGCTGGCCTTTCCTCTTCTTGATCTTTTGCATCCAGACCAACCCAGTTCCTCAGGGCAGTCCCCAGGAGCCCTTGGGGCCTCTTCCCACCTCCATCTCCTTTTGCATCTCTGGGTGGTACTGCCACCAGCTGCCCTAGACCAGCGTCTTTCCTGGGCCCTGCTCCAAGGCCCGTCCAACCCCAAATTCCTGAGGCCAAAATCCTTCCTGGAGACATGCAGACCTTAGGAGAAAGCCTGAGAGCATCTGATCCTCATCTGACTTGGGCCTCTGTGGGAACTCCTGAAGACAAAAGCAATCTGGCCACTTCAATATAAAATCAAAAGAGAGAACTGGAAGCTGAAAGGAACCAGCTTTTCATGCCCAAAAAGTAAACCACAAAGCCACATAAAGTTTACAAAAAGAAGCAGACCTAAACTTGAAGGCTTGAGTCTCACACAAGAATCAGAAACTACGAAAGAAATTCACATGTCAAAATCACAGAGAAAAAATAATAACATGAAAAACCAAAATAATATATCCCCACCAAATACTAATAGCCCTCTAGAGGAGTACAATGAGAACCCCCTAGAGATAATGCAGGACATGGAACTCAAAAGAACAATTATAAACATGATAAAAGAATTCAGTGAATTTAAAGAATACACAAATAAATCAAAGCACTGAAGGAAGATAGAGATAAACTTCTGAATGAATTCAGAATAGAGTTAGAAATACTGAAGAATACTCAGGCTGAAATGAAGAAGGAAGTGAAACACTCAGTAAGCCAATTACAAAGAACAGCAGAAAGCCTCAACAACAGGATGAATGAAATGGAAAACAGACTATCAAGACTGGAAGATAAAGTGGACAAACTAGACCACTCAAGCAAAGATTATGAAAAATTTAAGAAATCACAAGAATGGAATATGCAGGAATTGTGTGACACCATAAAAAGACCAAATTTATTAATCATAGGGATACAGGTAGGAGAAGAATCCCAAGATAATGGCATGGACCAGATCTTCAACAGAATTGTGGAAGAAAATTTCCCAAAATTAAAGAAAGATATGCCCATTCAAATACAAGTAGCATATAGAACACCAAACAGACAGGACCAGAAAAGGAACTCCACGGCTCATTATAGTAAAAACACTACACGTGCAAAACAAAGAGACAATACTGAAAGCTGCAAACGAGAAACAACAAGTCACATATAAAGGAAAACACATTAGGATTACAGCTGACTTTTCAGTGCAAACTATGAAAGCCAGAAGGGCCTCAACCAAAGTATTCCAAGTTTTAAATGACCACAGATGTCAACCCAGATAACTATACCCAACCAAAATGTCTATTATAGTTGAAGGGGAAAGAAAAATCTT
>NW_008332493.1:263277-264681 GCF_000622305.1 Nannospalax galili
ATGGATTTACCGCAGAATTCTATCAGACATTTAGAGAAGATCTACATCCAATACTACTTAATTTATTCAAAAAAGATAGAAATGGAGGGAGAACTTCCACATTCCTTCTGTGAAGCCAGCATCACTCTTAATACCAAAGCCAGGTAAAGACACAGCCAAAAAAGAAAACTATAGACCATATCCTTAATGAACATAGATGCAAAAATTCTCAACAAGATACTTACAAACCACATACAGACACACATCAAAAAGATCATCCACCATGATCAAGTCTGCTTTATCCCAGAGATGCAGGGATGGTTCAAAATACGTTAAGTCAATAAACATTATAAATCATACAAATGTGGTCAAAGAGAAGAACCACATGGTCATCTCAATAGATTCAGAGAAGGCCTTTGACTAAATTCAACTTGCATTTATGTTCAAAGCCCTAGAGAGAATTGGACTGGAAGGAACATACCTCAACATAATTAAAGCCATGTATAACAAACCCACAGCCAACATCATTCTAAATGGAGAAAAACTGGAAGCATTTCCATTGAAATCAGGAACCAGACAAGGCTGTCCACTATCTCCACTTACCTTTAACATAGTGCTTGAAACTCTTGCAAGAGCAATAAAACAAGAGCACAAAATTAAATGAGTTATAATTGGAACAGAAAAGATCAAATTATCCCTTTTGCAGATGATATTATATTATATCTCAAAGATGCAAAAAATTCTACCAGAAAACTCCTAGAAACTATTAACATGTTCACTAAAGTGGCAGGTTACAAAATTAACCTACAAAAGTCTGTAACCTTTCTATATACCAATAACAAGCAATCAGAGAAAGTGCATATGGAAACATTCCCTTCACAATAGCTACAAAAAAAATAAAATAAAATATCTCAGAAAAACCTGACCAAAGACATTAAAGACCTCTACAGTGAAATTTTTAAATCTTTAAAGAAAGAGATTGAGGAAGACATCAGAAGATGGAAGGACCTTCCATGCCCATGGATTGAAAGAAATAATATTGTGAAAATGACCATCCTACCAAAAGCCATTTATACTCAATGAATGCAATACCAATCAAAATCCCCATGACATTTTTCACATAATTCAAAAAAAAAACCATCCTAAGATTCATATGGAAGCACAAAAGACCTCAGATAGCCAAAGCAACCCTGAGCACCAAGAGCAATGCTGGGAGATTACTATACCAGATTTTAAGCTGTATTACAGAGCTATAGTTATAAAAACAACATGGTACTGGCACAAAAATAGACCCATATATCAATGGAACAAAATGGAAGACCCAAATATAAGTAAATGCAATTTCAGCCACCTGATATATGACAAAGGGGCCAAGAATATTCACTGGACGAAAGACAGCATGTTCAGCAAATGGTGCTGGCAAAA
>NW_008332493.1:265018-274123 GCF_000622305.1 Nannospalax galili
CGAGAAACCAAACAACCCAATTAAAAGATGGCCTAAGAAGCTGAACAGAGAGTTCTCAAAAGAAGAAGTCAAGATGGCTATGAAACATCTTAAAAGATGTTCAACATCACTAATAATTAGGGAAATGCAAATTAAATATACTTTAAGATTTCATCTTATCCCAGTCAGACTGGAGAATATCAAGAGAACAAATGTTACCAAATGATAGAGAGGATGTGGGGAAAGAGGAACACTCATCCACTGCTGGTGGGGCTGCAAACTGGTTCAATCCCTATGGAAAGCAGTGTGGAGAACTTTTAAAAAAATAAACCTACCATTTGACCCAGTTATACCACCCCTTGGCATATACCCAAAGCTCATCTTATTGCAGAGACACTTTTACATCCATGTTTGTTGCTGCTCTTTTCACATTAGCTAAGAGATGGAAGCAACCTAAGTGTCCCTCAATTGACGAGTGGATAATGAAAATGTGGTTCATTTGTATGATGAAGTTTTACTAAGCAATAAAGAAAGATGAAATCATGAAATTTGTCAGTAAATGGATGGAACTAGAAATTGTTATACTAACTGAAGTAACACAGACTCAGAAAAAAAAATCAACATATGTTCTCCCTCATATGTGGATCCAGAACCAAACCCTGATAAGTGAGTATGTATTCAGACATACCTACAGGTACCAGGATAATGGAAAGGAAACAGGGAGGTAAAGGAAAAGAAAGAACCTGAAAGAGAAGAACAGTGGGAAACAGAGATTAATAAGGGAGATATGGATAAAAAATGGGTTACTTTAAGGGAAGAGGGAAGGAAGCGTATACAAGGATGCTAGATGATAAAGGGAAAGAAGGAGCTCAAGAGAGGTAGGACCATAGGAGAAGGGTATTATTAAGGGAGAAAGGTGGAAAATGGGGGCACCTTAATTGGGGAAACCATGATGGAGGTGTTAGACAATGCGAGAGATAAATAATGCCTAGCTAGTTATGAAAACCAGAGGGAACCATATTACTCCTACAAAGTACTGACAAATTATACATAGCAGATCAAGAAACATGTCTAGGTAAGATTTATCTGAGAACAATCGGTCTTTGCCCAAGATTTATCTACATGACACACAGTAATTAAAAGTACCAGACTGGTGGAACTAACCTCCTTGGATGTTTAACAGACATACGTTGAGGCCTATAATAATTTGGTCAGAGGACGGAAAGGACAGTTTTTGCTCCTTGCCCTCCTAGGTTGACTAGTTCCAGGGGACCTTGAGCATCTCTCAAAATGTCCTGTAATTGTGGTGGGTCACCTGTCTTCTTGATCAAGGAGGCTGAGGAGACCCCATAAGTTGGACTTGAGCCTGTGTCCAGTCTACAAAGAGGGGGGTCAACACAGAGGAATCATTTCCTCCATGCTTCCAATCAATAAATTGGTTTATCTGGGTCAACTATATGGCCTTAAACACCCAAAAGGAAAGTACAGCCAAAGATTAAAGTTGCCGATATAATTTTTTAAGAGTCCATATGTATAGCTAAAGGCTACATAACAAGCAACAATTACAGATAGGAGATACCTTCTTTTGAGTTGCTGGCCAGGGTGGCCAAAGGGACTCCTAGATAGTACAGCTTTAACATATTCAGTAACACACTCCAGAGCAAGAGTACATCTCTTTCACAAGGGCTGTAAGTTTCTAGGTTCACAGTTGAATTAATACAGTTATACAATATTGAACTCAGTATAAGCCCTGTAAGACATAAATTTGAATGAGTTTTTAACCTTTAAAAAAGATCTTCATTTCATTTTAGAATATATTGTTCCTTGCAGAAAGACTCATTGTTTTTGCTACTAACACTGAGATGTTGGTGCATGCATCTTTAATCTGTATGTATCTGATTATTACTAGTCATAATCACTTGCACTTGGAACCTTGGCACCTGTATATGTCTATAAAGTCATTGGGTAAATTTCATTGGTAATGTTTATCACCTCTACTAATTAACATGACATGAATTTCCATGCTTCCTTGTCAAATATAATACATTTTAAAAAAATGTTGATTTTCTTTTTGTGTGTGTGTCTATATCACACAGAACATCCCAAACCATCTTATTCAACTATGCACCCACTTCCCAGATGGCACCCTCCCATAGCCTCCCTCCCCTGACTAGAGCCCTTATACTCCGATATCCCTGCTACTGTCTGCTGTGTTGTTGGCACCCCAAGCCATTCCCCACTGCTTGATCTTCTGGTGAATCTAGTCAGCCTACCTAGAGGTCTTTATTTTAGGAGGGTCAGCTGTTCCTCATCTAGCAGCAATCAGTTGTCAATATTCCTTTGGATAAGATTGGGGTCTGCTGTTCATTTTCCCAGTTCAGTTCTGTGCTGGGTTACTGTCTGGGAATCTCTTGGGCCACACTGGCCAACAACTCAAAGGAAAGTATCTCCTGTCTGGCATTGTTTCTTGTTACGTAGCCTTTACCTAGATGCATGAACTCTTAAAGAATTATATTGATCTCTTTAATCTTTGGTTATACTTTACTTTTGGGTGTTTAAGACCATACAGTTGGCCCAGATTAACCAATTTATTTTTACTCTTAAGATGGTTTGAGGATCTGTTCCTCAGGGGTCACATGGGCTTGGGAAGAGCCCCTGGCTCTTTTCTTTTACCATTTCCATGTATGTGAAGATATGTCAAAGGTCCTGCTCGACCATAGCTAGCTTTACTTGGAAGCATGGAGGAAATATTTCCTCAGTGTTGACCCTCCTCTTTGTAGACTGGACACTGGTTCAAGTTTATCTGGTGGGATCTCCATGGCCTCCCTGAACAGGAAGACAGGTGACTCACCACAGTTACAGAACATTTTGAGAGATGCTCCATAGTCCCCTGGCACTTGGTCGACATTGCAGGACAAGGAGCAAAACCTGTCTTTTAAGTCCCTCTGACCAGATTAGTATAGACCTCAAAGTATGGCTGTTAAACATCCAAGAAGGTTAGTTCCACCAGACTGGTACTTTTAATTACCATATGCTACACAGATAAAGGTTGGGCAAAAACAAAATGCTCTCCGATAAACCTTGACTAGACATATAAATGTAAGGTATCAACCCCTTTTTAGAAATACAGCTGACAAAGATTTTTTTTCCCATTTTTAGGCTACCTGTTCACTCTTCTTGTCTTTTTATTTGTGGTGCAGAAACATTTTAACTTATATAGACTCAGGTGTTACGTCTTAGGGCTATATCACGTGCTATGAGAGCTTCAGAAATTTCTTGCCTCTACCTAAATCTTATAATATTTTCCCTATGTCTTTCTCTAGTAGTTTCAGTGTTTGAGGCTTTTAATTAAGGTCTTTGATTGACTTTGAATTAATTTTTTGTGAAGGGTGAGAGATGTAAATATAATTTCATTTTTCTACAGGTGGATATCCAGTTTTGACAACACCAAAACTGACATGCTTTTTCTAGTCCATGTTTTTAATACCCTTCTTAAAAGTTAGGTGACCATAGTTGCCAGTGTCTATTTACCAATCAATTTCTATTTTCTTTTGTTTATTCATTTGTTTAGAGGACTCTTTAAATAGTGGTAGAAAATATATGTTTAAAATTTGTCATCTTCATTTTTAAGTGTACAGTTTGATGATATTAACTATGTTCCCACTGTTCCTCATCAGTGTGAATCAGTGTATAACAGAACTCTAGAAATCGTTCATCTTGCTGACAGTGCCCACTAAACAATTTTCCATACATCCCTGACCCTGTTAACAAGCTTTCTATTTTCAATCTCTGAATTTGACTATTTTAAATCACTTCTAAAAGAGGACTCAGCCAGGGAAATGACTCAGAGGATAAAATATCTTGCTATGCAAACCTGACAACCTGAATGTGATTCCCAGAACCCATGTAAAAAGGTCAGATGCAGTTTTGCACATCTGTAATTCCAGCACTCCTACTGTGAAATGGAAGAAAGAGACAGTAGAATCACCTCAAAACCCATGGCCCAGTCACCCTGGAGTACACAGAATGGCAGAAACAAGAGAGATCTTTCCTAAACAAGATGGAAGGAAAGAACCAACTCCAGAAAGTTGTCCTCTGACCGCCACATTCACACTGTATACATGTGCACACTTCTAATTGCACACATTTATGCACACATGCACATAATAGCAATAATAATAATAATAAACAATAATAATAATAAATGGATGCAGATACAACCATGAAGTTTCTGTCTTTTAGGACCAGACTGTGGCATATAAAAAGATTTTCTTTCTTTTTAAAGTTTAATAATGCTTAAAAGTATTGTATGTATTACATTGTCTTTAACCAGTCATCTATCAATGAACATTTCATTTGTTTCCACTCTTTGGCTGATGTTCATGATGCTTCAATGAACAGAGAAGGTGCTAATACACCTTTGAGATCTAGTTTTCATTCTTTTGGAAATGTGCCAGAATGATGATAGCTCTATTTTTTTGTTTAGTTTTGTTTTTGAGGAGCCATCTTGCATTTTCTCCTAGTGGGTTTGGCAAACCCACCAACTGAATACAAGGGCCTCTAATTTCTCCTTATCCTTTCAAGTGCTTGACATCTTCTGGCTTTTTTTCCTAGATGTCCTTCTAATGCTCATGAAGAGGTACCTCCCTGGGGTTTTGATTTGCATTTCTCAGTGACTAGTAATGTTGAGTAACTTTTCATAAGCTAGTTAAGCAATTATATAACATTTTTGAAGAACTGTGTTTTCAAATCTTATACTCATTTTTAACTGAGTTAATTTTGTTATTGGTGTTGAGTTCTAGGAATGTTTGACATATTTCTAATATTAACCACATATACACACATATATTTCTTGCACATGTATATAATTTTCAAGTATTCTCCCATGCCATAAGTTGCCTTTTTACTATGTGAACTATGATCTATGCTGCACAGAAATTTTTAAGTTGTATACAGTCCCATTTACCTATTTTTGCTTCTACAGCCAATAGTTTTGGTGTCATGACTAAGAAATCATTTTCAGAATCAATATCATAAAGCTTTCCCACTGAGTTTTTTTCTTCAGGTTTTACAGTTTGAGGTCTTACATTTAGTCTGTAATCTTTGTGGGGTTTTGATGTTTATTT
The DNA here is from genome assembly GCF_000622305.1 of Nannospalax galili. Lineage (NCBI taxonomy): Eukaryota > Metazoa > Chordata > Mammalia > Rodentia > Spalacidae > Nannospalax > Nannospalax galili. The sequence continues at coordinate 270,124 of NW_008332493.1, forward strand.
GTTTGAGGGTGCTGCAGCAAAGATTTACATATTTTCTTATAGATTATATTTATGCCCAATTTTCCCAGTGCCATCCATTGAGGAGGCTGTCTTTTCTACACTAAGTGAACTTAACACCATAAGCAGGCTAAGCTTCTGACGTTAAGTTTCTCTGTATTACTGGAGCTAATCCACATCCCTGAGACTCTATATGACTTTTATGATTGAATTTTTTTTTACTTTATCATATTTTTTACAGAAATAAAGAAAAGTTCATTATTAAAAAATCAATGACATGTCTCATTTGTAGATCTATGGAAATTTTTTCTCATTATCTGAGAAAGCCTAAGGAAGAGATGAAAGTAGGTATATGTTTGCTAGGATATATAAAGGAGGAGATAAAAATATACATACATAATCTTAAAATCTCTAAGATCATAGTTTAGTCAACTAGTTTAAGGAACAAAATGTATGTCTAATCAAGGTTTATCTGAGAATATTTGTTTTTTGCCCAAGCTTTATCTACATGGCACATCATAATTAAAAGTACCAGACTGGTGAAACTAACCTTTTTGGATGTTTAACAGCCATACTTTGAGGCCTATACTAATCTGGTCAGAGGGACTTAAAGGACAGTTTTTGCTCCTTGCCCTCCAAGGTCGACTAAGTTCCAGGGGACTATGGAGCATCTCTCAAAATGTCCTGTAACTGTGGTGAGTCACCTGTCCTCCTGTTCAGGGAGGCCATGGAGACCCTACCAGATGAACTTGAACCAGTGTCCAGTCTACAAAGAGGAGGGTCAACACTGAGGAAATATTTCCTCCATGCTGCCAAGTGAAGCCATCCATGGTTGAGCAGGACCTTTGACTTATCTTCACATAAAGGAACTGGTAAAGGAAAGGAGCCAGGGGCTCCTCCTAAGCTCATGTGACCCCTGAGGAACAGATCCTCAAACCATCTTAAGAGTACAAATAAATTGGTTTATCTGGCCAACTGCATGGACTTAAACACCCAAAAGGAAAGTATAACAAAAGATTAAAGTGATCAGTATATTTCTTTAAGAGTTCAAGGGATTACACTTTCCAGACATTAGGCTTAAGTCCCTATAAAAAATTATTAGACAATTATTTCTCATTGATGATTTTGTTCCTAATCAGAAAGTGCTGTTCAGATTAAGACTTCAAATCTTGGTCTGCAATACTGTAGTGCCCACCTGTAGCTAAGGGACATAACCCTCTGTTGTTCTAAAATGATGGCCAAATTTGTTGTCTCCCCCTACCTAGAAGCGATTGAGAGGGAACTCACACTGATTCTAACCACTTCGATAGCTATCAAAGTGCCTGAAAACAAATCCTGAATCCATCACTCTCAAGTCCAGCCTTACCAGACAAAAGGAAAATGAGGAGGAACCAATAGAGTGATGCTTTTGGAAGCTCTTGTCAAGAAATTCCAATGGACTCTGATATGGACATTTAAAATTTCCCCTCTTCTGACTTTTTTCTAGTTCCCTGTCTAAAACTTGTAATGCTCACCACTCTTGCCTTTACTTCTCCTTCACATCCCCTATTCACCAGTCAAGGACTTTCTTTTCTCCCGGCAGATAACAGTTATGCAATTTGAGAGTCTTAGATAGACCCACTGAAGGGGCACTCCAATTGCCTCACCCTGCGTCCCTGTTCAACATGGAAGAAGCCAGAGTGCTCTGCGTCCCAATTTCCTATCCGCAAGTTGGGTAACCTCTTCAAAGGATGGTGTGATAAGCATAGGAGGTAGGAATTGGCTAGGCAGTTAGGGTAAAAGACCCCAAAGAAAAGTAGCCAGCTTCTCAAAAAGTTTCTTGACTGACCCATGGAAATTGTTCTTTTAAAATATGAGACTCTTAGGGGCTGGAGAGATGGCTTAGTAGTTAAGAGCATGTACAGCTCGTGCAGAGGTCCTGGGTTTGGTTCCTACTATCCACGTTAGGCAGTTCATAGCTTACAATTGCCTGTAACTGCAGTTCAAGGGTGATCGAATACCTCTGGCCTCTGTAGACACCGTCACTCATATGCACATACCCACACACATACACATAATTTAAAATAAAAATATTTTTTTAAATTAAAAAATGTAGCCAGTTTCTTGGCTAAATGTCAAAGTGTCCTTGGGCCTCTTAGCAACATACTCTGTTCCAAAGGCCAAAAATGTAAAAAGTATTTGGGAACTCTTATCTAATCCTTAAAAGATTTTAGGGTTACCTCTTCAGAAGGGGGAATATTAGAGTACCCAAAAGCACCCATAAAAATAAAAAAATGAAAGAAAGAAAAAAAAAGATGAAGTCAGAAAAAAAGTGATGGAGAGATATGGGAGGTGTTGGAGGGGAGGGAGTAGGCATGGATTTTATCAAAACACCTTATATACATGTATGAAATTCTCAATAAGTTTTTAAAAATTTACAATAAAAAAAGAGTAAGTAATGTTAACCACCTGAACAATACCTGAACAATTGGCTAGCAACTGAGGCATAGAAATCCTAAAATATCATGGGTTAGAAGGACTAGAAATGAGGCTGACAGCCATCTCTGTGGGCTCAGTGACTGGCTAAATTGGAAGTAGATCCTGGCTTGGGAGATGGAGCTCATCTGCTTTGCTATGTTATCTTTCTGCTATAATCCTGTATCACTGAAAATAACCACAGAGTGTTTGTTTGGAAAGTTGGCCTCTGCTTTAGTTATGCACGTGACTCTACCTCCTCGTCTTCCTTTGCCCACAAAGGAAGAGTCTGAAATTGCTACTCATAAGCTAAGCCCAGGGAAAATAACACACAGTGCAATCCTTTCCATTCTGTATTTATTACACTGCTGTAATAAGCTGATGAGATGGCATCTACCTGTTATGGACTGGCCATACCCTGGTTTTTGCAGCGCCAAAAGATGAGGATGCTTTTTGAGATTTTCAGATTTTCTTTTTTTTTTTTAACTTTTACAAAACTTTATTGAGAGTTTCATACAGATATAGAAGGTGTTTTGATGAAATCCATGCCCACTCCCTCCCCTCCAACATTCCCTCCTCTGAAGAAGTAACCCTAAAATTCTTTTAAAGATTTTCAGATTTTCTATGGCCATATCACTCCAAATGTGTCTGATCCTGTCTGATCTCAGAAGCTAAGCAGGGTGGGGCCTGGACAGTACTTGGATGGGAGATTTTCAGGTTATCTTTCATGTGTTGTGATTTTCTTACAGGACTCTTAATGGAATTCGAGGATTTGCACATGCCAAACAACTGGCATACCCTTATGATACATACCTGGACTTTCTATATATTTCCTCTGTAATGATACTCGTCTCTCCACAGTACGAGCTGTTGAGGTGTTCCTGGTAGAAGTTTCTTCTTCTTGACAAAAACACAGGAAATTGAATCTTTGAATATATAATAAAGTTTTCTCTTTTGGTTTGAATTAATTTTGAAAAATATGTAAAATAAAGGTGTGCATTATTGTGAAGAAAAATTCTCATTATCCATACAAATATGGACAAGTCATATTATTAAATAAAACAAATATGATACAGATGGTCTGTGAAACAGACTTCAAGCCTTCTTGAATAAATGTATCATTGCTTCAAAGGCAACTCAGTTAACGGATGGAAGGATGGTTAAACACTGTGTAACAAAAGAATTCACCATTGTATGGCCAGCACTGGACTGATTTTTGTGTTTAGAGTTTTAAAAGCTACTGGGATTATGTTGAATCTTTTGATCATTTTGAGCAGTATTGCCATCTTAATGTTATTAAATTTTCTAACCCAAGTGCTCAAGATGTTCTTTTTTAACAAAAATTCATATTTTATTTCTGTAAGAGGTTTTTTTTTTTATTTTTTTAATTTCATGGGCATTTTTTAAAAGTTTCATAACTGAGTACTGTACTTACTTCATTTCTCACCCTCTCTCTTCCCACTCTACCTCAACATCCCTCACCTCAACTCTCTCTCTATTTTGTGACCAATTACTTATCATAGTTACATATGCATACACATACATATAT
>NW_008332493.1:274230-275260 GCF_000622305.1 Nannospalax galili
TATGTAAAATGTACCAAGTCCACTTAGTGCTCCTGTCTACATGTGTTTATGACTGACCATTTGGGATTGGATAATCCCTCAGGGAACTCGTCCCTGTAGTAAACTGATCTTCCTTTCTTCAGTAGCTGTTGATTGCCTGTAGCTCTTCATCTAGAGGTAGGCCTTGTAAAATTCCCCCTATCCACACCGGCACATCAACTGGTATTGTCATTATGCAGGTTTTGTTTAGACACCCATATTGTAACCAGTCTAGAAAATTATCTCTATTGTTAGAATAGTAGTACTTTTATTTCAGGGTAACCAATAGCTCTCTAATTGGATTTAAGGACTGCTCAATGGGAGGTAATCCATGTCTGGTACTAGAAACATAACCAAATACCTATGGCTGGAGTGGTCATAGACCACAGAGGAGAACTTACTGCTGTCAATTTCTTAAACCAATGCAATTTTTTACTATATTCTAAATACTCATTCTTATATGCACAGATGAGTATAGCTTTCATCATACAGCAAGGAGGTGCCTTCTTGCAACAAATGTAGACTATTGTAAAGTTCCACAACTGATCAAAATGCAGAGAATCACTATGGGATGTCCAGCCGTGATTGATACACCTAAAATGTAACTGCTCCATCTAAGGCTCAGGGAACATCACAGAAGAGGGGACGAAAAGATTGCAAGAGTCAGAGGACCAGGACACTGGCTGCTAGGTAGTGTCTGCTAGAATTGACAGGGAAGGTGCACCCACAAAATCTCAACAAGATGTCTTCTATTTTATGTGTGCTTTTTCAAACTACTTTCAGCAATATTCTGTATTGTCAGTGTATTTCAGCTACTAATGAATTTTATTCCTAATGTATTTTATGCTATTATAAATGAATTTAAAAATTTTTTTAAATTATTTATTTAATAACCATATAATTAGAAGAAGCATTTCAATACAACAGCATTGACATATTCAATAAGAATTTCCAGAGCTAATGAGGATTTCATTAATTTAATTATTTTTCTATAAAGATTTATTTTTGTTAT
>NW_008332493.1:275482-276542 GCF_000622305.1 Nannospalax galili
CCACAGGCTCCCTTCCCCCACTAGAGCCCTTATACTCTGATATCCCTGCTACTGTCTGCTGTGTTGTTGGCACCCCAGCCATTCCCCACTACTTGCCCTTCTGGTGAATCTAATCAGCCTATCTAGAGGTCTTTGTCTTAGGATGGTCAGCTGTTCCTCATCGAGCAGTAATCAGTTGTCAATATTCCTTTGGATAAGATCGGGGTGTGCTGTTCAATTTCCCAGTTCTATGCTGGGTTACTATCTGGGAATCCCTTTGGCCACCCTGGCCAACAACTTAAAAGAAGGTATTGCCTGTCTGGCATTGTTGCTTGTTATGTAGCCTTTAGCTATACATATGGACTCTTATGAAATTATATTGGCCCCTTTAATCTTTGGTTATACTTTCTTTTGGGTATTTAAGGCCATGCAGTTGGTCCAGATAAGTCATTTGGGGATCTGTTCCTCAGGGGTCACATGGGCTTGGGAGGACCCCTGGCTCCTTTGTTTTACCAGTTCCACCTATGTGAAGATAAGTCAAAGATCCTGCTCGACCATTGTTGGCTTCACTTGGAAGCATGGAGGAAATGATTCCTCTGTGTTGACCCATCTCTTTATAGACTGGACACTGGTTTAAGTCCATCTGGTGGGGTCTCCTTGGCCTCCTTGATCAAGAGAACAGGTGACCCACCACAATTACGGTACATTTTGAGGGATGCTTATAGTCCCCTGGAACCAGTTGACCTAGGAGGGCAAGGAGCAAAAACTGTTCTTTATGTCCTTCTGACCAAATTATTATAGGCCTCCAAGTATATCTGTTAAACACCCAAGAAGGTTAGTTCCACCAGTCTGGTATTTTTAATTACTGTGTGTCATGTAGATAAATCTTGGGCAAAGACCAGTTGTTCTCAGATAAACCTTACCTAGCATATATTTCTTGATCTGGTATGTATAATTTGTCATTAGGTTGTTGGACTAATATGGTTCCCTCTGGTTTTTAAAACTACCTAGGCATTATTTATCTCTCACATTGTCTAACCCTTCCACCATGGTATCCCCATTTAAGGTGCCCCCATTTTTT
>NW_008332493.1:277025-282800 GCF_000622305.1 Nannospalax galili
TTCCATCCATTTACCTGCAAATTTCATGATTCCATCTTTCTTTACTGCTGAGTAAAACTCCATCATGTAAATGAACCACATTTTCATTATCCATTCATCAATTGAGGTATACTTAGGTAGTTTCCATCTATTAGTTATTGTGAAAAGGGCAACAACAAACATGGATGTACAAGTGTCTCTGCGATACGATGAGTTCTTTGGGTATATGCCAAGGAGTGGTATAACTGGGTCAAATGGTAGGTTCATTTGTAGTTTTTTAAGAGTTCTCCACAATGCTTTCCATAGGGATTGAAACAGTTTGCAGCCCCACCAGCAGTGGATGAGTGTTCCCGTTTCACCACATCATCTCCAACATTTGGTATCATTTGTTTTCTTGATCTTAGCCAGTCTGACTGGGGTAAGGTGAAATCTTAAAGTGGTTTTAATTGCATTTCCCTAATTATTAGTGATGTTGAACATCTTTTAAGATGTTTCATAGCCATCTTTACTTCTTCTTTTGAAAACTCTCTGTTCAGCTCCTTAGCCCATCTCTTAATTGGGTTGCTTTTTGTCTTGGTTCTCTGTTTTTTGAGTTCGTTATATATTCCGGTTATTAAACCTCTGTCGAATGTGTCACTGGTGAAGATTTTCTCCCACTCGGTGGGTTTTCTGTTCACTTCCTTGGTTGCCTCCTTTGATGTACAGAAGCTTTTTAGTTTAATGAGGTTCCATTTGTTAATTCTTGCCCTTGTTTCCTGAGCAATTGTCGAGTTTAGAAAACCCTTCCCTACTCCGGTCACTTGCTTTCTTGATTCTTGGTTTCTTGAGCTCTGTATTAAACTCTTGATGTTAAACCTCTGTTAGATGTGTCGCTGGTGAAGATTTTCTTGCACACTGTGGTTTTTTTTTTTTTCACTTTCACTGAGGTCTTTGATCCATTTGGAGTTGGCTTTTGTGCAAGGTGAAAGATAGAGGTCTAGTTTCATTCTTCTACAGATGGAGATCCAGTTTTTCCAGAACCACTTGCTGAAGATGTTGTCTTTCCTCCAGCAAATGTGCTTGGCCCCTTTGTCAAATATCAGGTGACTGAAATTGCATATACTCAGGCATATACTCTTCAATTATATCCCATTGATCTATGGGTCTGTTTTTTGTGCCAGAACCATGCTGATTTGATGACTTTCAGCATTGCTCTTTGTGCTCAGGGTTGTTGAGGCTATCCTAGGTCTTTTGTGCTTCCATATGAATCTTAGGATAGTTTTTTCCAATTCTGTGGAAAATGTCATGGGGATTTTGATTGACATTGTGTTGAATATGTATGATTTTTTGGTAGGATGGTCTTTTTCACAATATTAATTCTTCCAATCCATGAGCATGGGAGGTCCTTCAGTCTTCTGATATCTTCCTCAATTTCTTTCTTTAGAGATTTAAAATTTTCATTGTAAAGGTCGTTAATGTCTTTAGTCAGGTTTATTCCAAGATATATATTTTTTTTGCAGCAATTGTGAATGGGAATGTTTCCATGTGCTCTTTCTCTGATTGCTTGTTATTGGTATATAGAAAGGCCATAGACTTTTGTAGGTTAATTTTGTAACCTGCTACTTTACTGAAAGTGTTAATAATTTTCAAGAGTTTTCGAGTGGAATTTTTGGCATCCCTTAGATATAATATCATATCATCTGCAAAAAGGGATAATTTGCTTTCTTCTTTTCCAATAATTACTCCTTTAATTTCCTTCTCTTGTCTTATTGCTCTTGCAAGAGTTTCAAGTACTATGTTAAGGAGAAGTAGGGATAGCGGACAGCCTTGTCTGGTTCCTGATTTCAATAGGAATGTTTCCAGTTTTCCTCCATTTAGAATGATGTTGGCTGTGGGTTTGTTATATACGGCTTTAATTATGTTGAGGTATGTTGCCTCCAGTCCAATTCCCTCTAGGACTTTGAACATAAATGCATGTTGAATTTTGTCAAAGGCGTTCTCTGCATATATTTGCATCTATGTTCAGTAAGAATATGGGTCTATAGTTTACTTTTTTGGTTGTATCTTTACCTGGCTTTGGTATGAGAGTGATGCTGACTTCACAGAAGGAATTTAGAAGTTCTCCCTCCATTTCTATTTTTCTGAGTAAATTAAGAAGTATTAGATGCAGATCTTCTTTAAATGTCTGATAGAATTCTGCTGTAAATGCATCTGGTCCTGGTCTTTTTTCAGTCGGGAGGTTTTGCATTACTCTTTCAATTTCTTTCTGTGTTATGGGTCTGTTTAAGCTGTTAATCTCTTCTTGGTTTAGTTTTGATGGTTCCCATGCCTTTAGACATCTGTCCATTTATTTTAGGTTTTCAAATTTAGTAGCATATATGTCTTAAAGTATTCCCTTATTATGTTCTGTATCTTTCTCGTTTCTGTTGTGATGTTTCCCCTTTCATCTCTGATTTTGTTGATTTGGAGGTGCTCTTTCTTTTGATTAACTGGGCTAGCGTTCTGTCAATCTTGTTTATCTTTTCAAAGAAACAGCTCTTCGAATTGTTGATTCTTTGAATTGTTTTCTTTGTTTCAATTTCATTAATTTCTGCCCTGATTTTTGTTATTTCTTCTTGTCTGCTGGGTTTGTGTTTGGTTTGCTGTTGCTTTTCAAGTGTGTTGAGTTGCAATGTTAAGTCATTTATTTGTATTCTTTCTGATTTTTGATGTAGGCACTTAGAGCTATAAACTTCCCTATAAGGACTCCTTTCAGTGTGTCCCAGAGGTTTTGTCATGTTGTATTGACCTTTTCATTTAATTCCAGGAATACTTTTATTTCTTTCTTAATTTATCTTTTGACCCATTCATCATTCAGCAGTGTGTCATTTAATCTCCATGTCTTCATGTGGTGATTAGGGCTTCTTTGGGTGTTGATTGTAAGCTTTATTGCATTGTGGTCTGATAGAATGCATGGACTTATTTCAATCTTTTTGTATTTGTTGAAGTTTGTTTTGTGCCCCAGTATATGGTCAATTTTTGAGAAGGTTCCATGGGGTACTGAGTAGAAAGTATGTCCTTTGGTGCTTGGATGGAATACTCAGTAGATGTCTGTTAAGTCCATTTGATGTATGATATTGTTTAATTCAAATGTCTCTCTGTTAACTCTCTGCCCTGTTGACCTATATAATGGATGCAGTGAGGTATTGAAGTCACCTAGTATTAATGAGTTGGGGTTATTCTGGGTCTTAAAGTCCTGTAGTATTGTTTTTATGAAGTTGGGTGCACCAGAGTTTGATGAATATATGTTCATGACTGTAATATCTTCTTGATTCATTGTTCCTTTGATCAAAAGGAATTGGCCCTCTTTATCTCTTCTGATTAGTTTTAGTTTAAAGTCTATTTTGAATGCCTTTTCATTTTTCTGCCAAATTGTTCTCACCAGGCTTTCATTATGTTAAAGTAATTTTCTTTTATTTCTAGTGAGATTTTTAAGACTTATTACCATGAATCTTATCAAATTTCATGTATAAATTGAGATGCTTATATCATTTTATGACTCATTCATGCTGATGTTATGGAGCATATCAGTCATTTTAATATGTTGGGGCATCCTTCTATCCAAGAAACAATTCCTACCTGTATGTAGAATATAATCCTTTTCATGTACTATAAAATTCAGAGTATTACTATGTTGGTGAGAATTTTTACATTAATTTTCATAAGGGATAATGAAAAAAAAATGACTCTCAAAGCTCTTTGTTGTACAGTGTCATCTGTTTCCAAGGCGGGTGAGGGAGGAAGTAAAAAGACTAATGGGTACACAAAGAAATAGATAAATATTCAACGTTTTTTTCTTTTTTCCTTTTTAAAATCAGGCATTTATAAACAAGAAATAATACATTAATTACATAAAAATAGTTCTCAAGTAGCAGAGAAAGCCGTCACAGTCTCATTAGCAGCAGTGTAGGATGAGAGGATGCAGAGGCTCTGGCAGGTATGAGCGTAGAGGTTGAACTTTTTCCTTAATTGATAAAAACATCAGCTGAGACTCCTGACTTAAAGCAGGAGCCCTTCCCTCAGTCATGGGGTGAGCTTTTTATATTTTCTTTATCTGTATTTTGTATCAGAGTTCTGATGTTCTCATAGGATACATTTGAATTTGTTCATGATGTAAGGTCAAATGAAATATTCAAGGAAAACATGGATTTTAACCCTTGGCTCTGTGTCTCTATCAGAGTTCAGCTGACAAGTCTGTGGTTAGGATGCTGGCACAGTTGATAGGACTGTGGTTTTAGAAAGAATTGTTATGGTAACACCTTTGGCACCTAGCGAGGATGGGGCATCACACCCCAGCCCCAGACAACTGTGGTGAGCACCTGCAGCTTCCTGTCCTTCTTTGGAAACTTTTAAGCCTTTTTTGAGAAGTGGAATTTTATTGTGATGGTTTTGAATATGTATAATGCTTGTGAATATGGACCCCTATAAAATTCAGGTACTCCCCTTAATCGAGGCTCAGAACTTTGAGATAAGATTCTCTCTGAGTCAAGGTTGCAGCCTAAATAAATATTATCTGTCCTGCAACATTCATTCCTAAGTTTTCCAGAATTTTGTCTTACATTTATCTATCTATCTATCTATCTATCTATCTATCTATCTATCAGCTATCTATCTATCTATCATCTATCTAGCTATTTGTTTGTTTATTTATTATTGTGGGTGGAGTACATGGATGCTATGGTACAGATGTAGAGATCAAAAGACAACCTACAGGAATTGGCTCTCTCCTTTCAGTATGTATGTTCTGGGTACTTGAGAAAACTAGGCGCCACAAGCCCACATATTTAAAATTGTCAGCCAGAAGTCAGAACCAACCTTATCTAAAAGCTGCAGGACAGGCAGGCGCCGGTCAAGCTTCAAGGATCAAGACATAAACAAGTCTTACGGGCAGAACATCTGACCACCCTCAGGGCCCGATACCAGGAAATCAATCTGTGTCCCTGAGGGCACCTCCCATTTAGCAATCCCACTTCCCCTTAGCCCCGGCCCTTACCCCATATTTCTGTGTGCTTTTGAAATTACTCTGTGTGTTTTTGAATTAACCAATAACCGCGCTTCTGCTTCTGTACCCTGCTTCTGCTCTATAAAAGTGCCAAACCCCAGCCTGTAGGCGCGCAAGTCCTCCGAGGAGACTTTGTGCCCACAGGTACCTGTGTATCAAATAAACCTCATGCTGTTGCAACCCGAAGGCTGACTTGTCCTCAGTGGTCTCACTCTTACAAAGATGTGCTTGTTTTCCTGTGCCTGTGTTTCCTCATAGAGTTTATTTCCAGTTTTGTTAATTTTCCTGCAGATTAATGATTTTACTTTTTAGCTGAATACAATTCCATTGTATCATTGTGTCATATTTCTATTTCCTGTTCACCAGTTGATGGGAATCTAGATTGATTCTATTTCCTGGCTATTGTGAATGAAATGAGAATAAAGCAAAATGAGCAAAGGTATGGAGTCCTTTGGTTATGTGACCAGGGATGGTTAACTGTGTGTTAGGGTTTTTCTGATTTTAGCTTTTTGGGTGATCATTGTGGCTGCGCCAGTTTGCAATCGCTCAAACAGTGAATAAAGATCCTCCTTTTTCCACAACCTCACCTACATTTGTTTCTTCTTGATTTCTTGATGAAAGCCAGGCTGAGTGGAGTGAAGTAGAAACCCACAGTAGTTTTAATTGGTTTGTATCTGATTACTAACATTGAAACTTTACAAAAGTGTTAATTAGCCATTCTTATTTCTGCTTTGAGAAATCTTTGTTCAGATCAGTAGCCTATTTTTTGATTGGGT
>NW_008332493.1:283210-286472 GCF_000622305.1 Nannospalax galili
TGAATGAGAATCCCCCTCCCTATCACCCCCCTCCGCAGGCTGCTGCAGCGATTCCAGATGACGTCCAAGCAGAGGGACCGGAGGTCACTCCCTCTCCCATTGTGGGTCGACTCAGAGAGAGGAGAGGACAGGGAGATTCCTCACACATTCTGCCCCTCCGACTTGTAGGAGGGGAAGAAAACCAATATCAGTATTGGCCCTTCTCTGCCTCAGATCTATATAACTGGAAAACTCATAACCCTTCTTTTTCTCAGGACCCGCAGGCCCTGACGGCCCTGATAGAATCCATCCTCCTTACCCACCAGCCCACGTGGGATGATTGCCAACAGCTCTTACAGGTCCTCTTAACTACGGAGGAAAAGCAAAGGGTCATCCTGGAAGCCCAGAAGCACGTCCCGGGGGCTGACGGGAGACCGACCCAGCTGCCAAATGAGATTGAGGCTGCCTTCCCTCTCACTAGGCCTGCTTGGGACTTCAATACGGCTGAAGGTAGGGGACACCTACGTCTTTATCGCCAGGTGCTTGTAGCGGGCCTCCAAGGGGCAGGAAGGCGCCCCACCAATTTGGCCAAGGTAAGATCAGTAATGCAGGGAACCGACGAGCCGCCCACTGTGTTCCTAGAAAGACTTAAAGAGGCATATCGGAGGTATACTCCCTTCGACCCAGATAGTCCTGATCAAGAAGTGAGTGTTTCGATGTCTTTCATATGGCAGTCAGCTCCTGATATTAGGAGTAAGCTCCAGAGAATGGAAAATCTACAGGGGCAAGGTCTTAGGGACCTCTTAAGAGAGGTAGAGAGGATTTTTAACAAAAGAGAAACTCCAGAGGAAAAATAAGAGAGACAGAAAAGAGAGGCAGAAGATAGAGAGACAATGAGAGACCGAAAGCGGAATAAGGAATTAAGTAGAATCCTGGCCACAGTAGTGAGAAAGGAAGACAAGGACAGAGTAGAGAGGAAGGGAGACCAAGGGCGTGTCCGACTAGAAAGAGACCAGTGTGCCTACTGCAAGGAAAAAGGACACTGGGCGAAGGACTGCACCAAGAGAAAAGAAAAACAGAGAGAAGAAAGAGCCAAGATCCTCCAGCTCGATTAGGGAAGTCGGGGCCAGGAACCCCCACCTGAGCCCAGGGTAACTCTTCGTGTGGGGGGAAAGTCAGTCACCTTCATGGTAGATACTGGGGCGCAACATTCCGTCCTTACCCAGACGACTGGCCCGCTTAGTAAGAAAACAATATGGGTAGAAGGAGCTACTGGAGCCAAGCGCTACCGCTGGACTACAAACAGGGAGGTTCAGCTTGCTTCAGGGATGGTGACTCACACCTTCCTGCATGTACCAGATTGCCCCTACCCCCTGCTAGGACGGGACCTTTTAACCAAGCTTGGAGCACACATCTATTTTGAAAATAAGGGAGCCAAGATTACTGATTCTAAAGGAGCACCTATACAAGTGCTCACCCTTAAACTAGAAGATGAATACAGACTGCATCATGATCCCCATCCTGTCCAAACAGGCATAGATCAGTGGCTGGCCAAGTACCCAGACGCTTGGGCAGAGACAGGAGGAATGGGATTAGCTACACATCAGCCACCCCTAATTATTGAACTAAAAGCCACCGCGACCCCGGTGGCTGTCAAGCAATATCCTATGACAGCCGAAGCCCGCCAAGGAATCAGGCCACACATTAAAAGACTGCTGGAACAAGGGATATTGTTTGACCTGTACGTGGATAAAAAGCTGGGGTACGCAAAGGGGGTCCTGACTCAAAAACTGGGGCCGTGGAGATGCCCTGTGGCTTATTTGTCAAAGAAACTAGACCCAGTGGCTGCCGGCTGGCCCCCTTGTCTGAGAATGGTGGCAGCGCTGGCAGTCCTGGTCAAAGATGCCTTTAAGTTAACCCTGGGTCAGCCTCTTTGTGTTCGGGCCCCCCACGCTCTTGAGTCTCTCATCAGACAGCCCCCGGATCGGTGGCTCTCGAATGCCCGGATGACTCATTACCAGGCTTTGCTCCTGGACACTGACCGCATCCAGTTCGGACCCCCCGTCGCTCTCAATCTTGCAACCCTGCTGCCCACCACAGAAGAACCTGGCCCTCGGGATGACCATGACTGTCATCGGGTTCTGGCCGAGGTTTTTGGCACCCAACAAGATCTCAGCGATAAGCCACTGAAGAGGACAGACTACACTTGGTACACAGACGGGAGCAGTTTCCTCGAAGGGGGTCAGCGCCGAGCTGGGGCGGCAGTCACCTCAGACAGCAAGGTAATATGGGCAGAGCCTTTACCAGAGGGGACATCCGTGCAGAGGGCCGAGCTAGTGGCCCTGACGCAAGCCCTGTGGCTGGCAGAGGGTAAAAAGCTAAACGTATATACTGACAGCCGATACGCCTTCGCTACGGCACACATCCACGGAGAAATTTATAAAAGAAGGGGGCTCCTTACTTCAGGAGGAAAAGAAATAAAAAACAAAGCTGAAATCATAGCGCTCCTAGATGCTCTGTTCCTGCCAAAAGAACTCAGTATTATGCATTGCCCGGGACATCAGAAAGGAAACCAGCCAGAAGCAAAAGGAAACCGGCTGGCCGATCAGACAGCCAGGGAGGCTGCCATGAAGAGTCAAGTACTAACCACGAGAATCGTCCCCGAACAAAAGAGAGACGAGGCCATTAGAAGCTATTCCCAGGAAGACAGAGAATTACTTAAGAAAATGGGAGCCCTCAGTGATCCAGAGACTGGGTATTGGGAATATCAGGGAAAGACAGTTCTACCTCAAAAATCAGTAGAAGGCCTCCTAGATGAACTTCACAAATGGACCCACCTAGGAGTCTCCAAAATGAAAAAGCTGATCGAGCGGGAAGAAACAATCCATTATCTGCTAAACAAAGATGCCATCCTACAAAAGATTGTTAAGAACTGTAAGGCCTGCGCTCAAGTAAACTGGGGAAAGAACAGGGCCTCAGGAGGAGTCAGACAAAGAGGCCACAGGCCAGGAATTCATTGGGAAGTTGACTTCACCGAGGTCAAACCAGGAATGTATGGCTATAAATATTTGTTAGTTTTCATTGACACTTTTTCAGGATGGCCAGAAGCCTACCCAACCAAACAAGAAACTGCAAGAGTGGTGTCCAAGAAGCTATTAGATGACATCTTTCCCCGATTTGGGATGCCTCAGGTAATAGGGTCAGATAACGGACCAGCCTTCGTCTCCCAGGTAAGTCAGAAGGTGGCCAGGTTACTGGGGATTGATTGGAAATTACATTGTGC
>NW_008332493.1:288780-296325 GCF_000622305.1 Nannospalax galili
GCATTGAGAAACTAGCTTATCAGAAAAACAGGACGTAGTGGTCAAGCCATCTGCATCTGGCAATCCCTGGGGCTCGATACCAGGAAATCAGGAGAAAAACCTCTGTGTCCCTGAGGTCACCTCCCATTTAGCAATCCCACTTCCCCTTAGCCCCGACCCTTACCCCATATTTCTGTGTGCTTTTGAAATTACTCTGTGTGTTTTTGAATTAACCAATAACCGCGCTTCTGCTTCTGTACGCTGCTTCTGCTCTATAAAAGTGCCAAACCCCAGCCTGTAGGCACGCAAGTCCTCCGAGGAGACTTTGTGCCCACAGGTACCTGTGTATCAAATAAACCGCATGCTGTTGCAACCCGAAGGCTGACTTGTCCTCAGTGGTCTCACTCTTACAACTGAATAGGTCATCAGGCTTGGTGGCAGCTGCCTTAACCTACTGAGCCATCTTGCTAGCCCCTTGAATATATTTTCACTATTTATTTTGTTGTTGTTGTTTGGTTTTTTGTTTTGTTTTGTTGTTTTGTTTTGTTTTTTCAAACAAGATCTCATGTAACCTAGGCTGGCCTCGAACCAGCTCTATAAGTGAGCATGGTCTTGAATTCCTGATATTCCTGACTCCATTCCTTAAGTGTTGAGATTACAGCCATGCTCTACCACACTTAGCCCATCTAAAATATTTAAGGAGAATTTAGTGTCAATTCTTCTTTAAAAACTTGAAAACGTCTCTAGTGAAATTATCGGATCCTATGCTTTCCTTGGTTGGGGGTTTTATTCCTGCCGTCTTGCTTGTGATGGCCTCTTTCATTTCTGATTTTGTTTTCTTGCTCTCTCTCTCTTTTTTTTTTTTTTTTAGTTAATTAGCTAAATATTTGCAATTGTGTTGATCTCTTTAAAGTATCAATTCATTTACACTGAATATTTTTTCTCATGTTTTCTATTCACTATTACCTTTATCTCTGCTCTAAACATTTCATTTCATCTGTTAGCTTTGAGTTTGGCTTGCTCATTTTTCTAGTTCCTTGTGGTATAATGTCAGGTTGATTAGAGCTATTTCTTTTTAACATTAAGCATTCATAGTTCTACATTTTTTTGTTGGCACTGCTTTTGTTCTCTCCCCGAAGTTTTATTTAATGTCTTGTGTTTTCATTTCATTTGCCATAAGTAATATGATTTTTAATTGGTTTCTTCTTTGAGCCAGAGTATGTTGGATTGCTATATTGTTGTGGGTTTTCCAACAGGGATCTTTTCAGTTATGATTTCTGGTTTCATTCCACTGTGATTGGAAAAGACTTCTTTAGATTTGGTGCCTGGAATCCTGCTTATTCGTTTTGGTCTGCTGATTGTGCCCTGTTTCTTTATATGCTTTGTGGACTTCTGATGGAACAACTGCTTCTCCCAGATTTTCAGGTTAGTTTCCACCAGAGGAAACCTGCAGTATTCTGCCTACTAGAGGTTCCAGAAACACACAAATCTTTTCTGGGACTGTATCTTCTCTGGTTTGTGAATTTATTTTTGTTTGATTTTTTAAATTAAAAAAAAATTTTTATTATTTTTATTTTATATGTATAAGTGTTTTGCCTGCTTGTATTGAAGTGTGACCATGTTGTACAATGCCCATGGAGGCCAGAAGCGGGCATCAGATTCCCTGGAACTGGAATTATGCACGGTTGTAAGCTGTCATATAGGTGTTAGGAACCAAACCCAGGTCCTCTGCAAGAGCAGACAATGAATATATTCGTAACTGTCTTAATTTCCCAAATAGTTTATCCCATATCTTCCGAGGAAGCTGTGGTTTCTGTCTCCTCACAATATCTGTCTACATAGCTACAGATTCTACACATCTAGGCCCCTTTCTTGTTTTAGTAGCTTCTATTTTATCCCAATATTCCTCCCAGTTCTCTGAGACAAGACAGAAACCAGTCCTAGGGCAAAACATGAAAAAGCTAGAACATTGGCTGTACAGCTCACTACTTTGCTTCTATTCTGAGGAGGAGCCTATAACTAGCCAAGACCAACATAATGTGAGACCTCCATTTGGTAGAAAATGGGAACAACTGGTAACTTTTATCATAGCAGTAATATTACTGTGTTGACCTCTGAAAAGATCCATTTTGGTAATCTGGTGAGGTTTGATTTAAAAGTGTAAGACAGCAAAATTAAAGTGACCAGGATTTTTTTAAAAAGTCAGGGCCACTGAGGTGGCTCAGAAGATAAAGGTGTTTGCTGCCAACCTTGATAACCCTCAGGACCCACATGGGAAGGAGAGAATTCACACAAGTTGTCCCCTGACCTCTACACATGCTGTGGCATAAACATGTATACATCACACACAGGCACACACACACACACACACACACACACACATACACACACACACGCATACATGCACATTTCCAGAAGCACACACATAAGAAAAAATTAGAATAATTTTTTAAAAAATCAGTGTAGTAGAAGTCTTGATTTCCCTGCAGTCTGAACACCTCCAACCCACCCACCCTCACCCTGTCCCCCTGCTAACCTTGGGCCAAGGCCTGCTCCTGCTCTTGCATCTAAGACCTATGTACTAGCTTCCTAACCCAGACTAGATAAATCCTCTAGCATAGTTTGTTAGACCCTCCACAGATTTTCCCCACCCCTGCTTCCCCTGGACTCCTGATCTGCCTTACACAAAGCAGCTCTCCTGCTACCCTGACAAGCGTACCATATACCACTTATCAAAGAAGCTTCTTTTTGCAACATATGGAGGCTATTACAGAGTTCCACAACTAGTCACAGGCAGAATATGTGTCTGAGAGATGCCCAGTCCTAGTTGACTCATCTACAGTGCAACCTCTACACCTAAGGCTTGTGTAAGCTAGCAGAAGAGGGGATAGAGAGAATACTAATGCTTCCCTCAACTCTCACCAGTGATGCCTCCTCGTGCCAGAGAGTGTGATGCACACAAAAAGTCACAACTGGCTAAGTTTTAGAGAATAAGACACTGCAGAGTGTGTGACCCCGTATAGGACACCTATATTAAATGTCACCCACCCACAGTTCAGGGACCATTGTGGAAGAGGGGGTGGAAAAACTGTAAGAACCGGGGTTGGTCCATGAACACAGGGAAACAGAGGCTTTCAGGCCTTGGAAGCTTGGTCATATGAACTTGCAGCAATGGTGGAGTAGTAGATAAGACCCATGCCAACTCAGTCAGACAAGGGCCCAGTGTGGAGTGAGGAAACTGGGTGGTGGGCCCTGGCCCTAGCCTAGGAACTATTGACAACTGATTACTGCTGGGTGAGGGAGAGTAGATCTTCTTTAAGATCTCTAGATAGGCTGGCTAGACTCCAGTGGAAGAACTTGCACTGAAGGACATCTAGGTACAAATGCTTGACCAGACAGGACTTAGCATATATGGCAGAATGTGTGAGGTCTGGTGTTGGGGGGGAGGCTGTGGGGGACATGATTGGAGGAGGGGGGTCTAATTTGATTAATAAATACTGTGTGAAATGAACAAAAACTCAAAAAATGTTTTTATAGGGGCTGGAGAAATTACTCAGTGGTTAAGAGCACTGACTGCTCTTACAAAGGACCCAGGTTGAGTTCCCAACACCCACATGGCAGCTAACAACCATCTGTAACTATAGTTCCAGGGGAATCTGATGCCCTCTCCTGACCTCTGTGGGCATTGCATGACATAAGTGCACTTACATACTTCCAGACTATACACTCATGCACATAAAATAAAAGTAGTAAATAAAATATTTTTTTTTTTTAAATCTGTGCTGTAGTCTAGTTATATAACAGTCAAGCTAAGTCAGTGACTATGGGACTGTGAATCCATCCACAAAAGAAAAATTCATTAATGTACACATTTGCTATTTTATGGGTAAATTATTATTACTTTCATCATTTGTGTGATGCTTTTTCTCCCTAAACGCCCTAATCAGATTATGAAAGAATTATTCCAGAAATTCCAGAAAATGAGCCATTTCTCATTAGAATTCTATGAAAGGAACTCTGAGGCCAAAGGTTTTCTTTCAAATGGGTTTCTTCTCATGCCTGGAGTGTCCAAAGGTACCAGTTAGAGCCATCTCAGAAAAGAATGGAACATTCAAACACACTCAGTTACTTTATTGTATTTGCAGGCCACTATATTTTAAGTGTAGGTTAGATTACATAAAAAGAATCTTACATCTGCCAAAAAAAAAAAAAGTCTCTATCAACTCACTGTCTTATGAGAATAGATCTTTCCAGGGTCTTGGGCTTCCATCTGGTGCTCTGTGCATGAACTTCAGAAAACCTCAGACCACTTTAAAAAAAAAAAAATGTGTTCCCCACAGTATATAACAAAAGAGTTTTTAACTAGGTCTAATACACATATATTTAAATGCACATATTTTAACTATATAGCTAGTTGGACTTTTTCAAGCTGAACACACCTGTGTAGCAGGACTCAGGTCAAGAATAGAGCGATTTTGTCAGTATGGTAGAGACCTCTTTTGTAGTGGTTTGAATGAAAATGTCCCCCATAGGCTCCAAGTATTTGGACATTTTGTCCCCAGATGATGGGGCTGTTTTGGGAGGTTTTAGAAGGTGTGGCTATCCTGGGGGAAGCATGTCACTGGCTTAGAGAGTTTTTAAGCCTTGCTAGATCTCCAGCCATTCTTTTGCGTCCCATGCCTGCATGATGATGTGAGAGCTTAGTTTCTGCTACTCCTGCTCCAGCCACCATGCCTCCTTGCTATGATGGACTGTAATTTGCCTGAACCATAAGCCCAAATAAACTCTTCTTTCTATAAATTTCTTTGGTCAGTGTTTTTATCACAACAACAGAAAAGTGACTAATACATCCTTGTACTTTGGTACCATTCTTGTCTCACCCTCCTAGAGAGAAGCTGTTTTCCTGAATTCCAGCACCATTAGTCTATTATACACATTTTCACTTACATGTAATTTTATTTATATTCCTGTCTCTAACTTTTCCATTCAATAGTTTCTGCGACTCACATATACCACCAGAGTTTTCCTGACTTTACCAATGTATACTCCTGCTAGCATAATCTAATTTCTAGTTTTCAATGTTTTTGCCTACACAAGATGTTCTCCATCTTTTTAACTTAGCCATATTAGAGAGTGTGATATCTCATTGCTTGGCTTATATTTCCCTGTTTGCCAATAAACTTGACCTTCTTTACATGTGTCCTGGCCTTTTGTATATTCTCTGTTGTGAAGTATCTATTCAGATTTTAATAGCTTTTAAAGATATTTTAGATGATTCTTTGTGAGTTTCATACAATGTATTTTGATTATATTCAGGCTCCTTCCCCATCTCCATGTCCAACTTACTACCATCCTGACTTCATGTCCTCTATTGTTATTTTTTGAAGGTCTATCAAGTCCAATTTGTGTCCCCCAAATACTCTTTCATGTTGGTCTGTCCCGTGAAGCCTGGTCAATATACCTGGCATCACACTCTTAAAGATGATTGATTTCCTTTCCCAGAAGCTATCAATTCCTAATAGTTCCTCAGTGACATTAGCAACTGCTTGCCCATATTCCCTTACCCCTTTGTGCTGGGATTTTGTCTGGCTTGAGCTTGCATAGGTCACAAATGCTGTGAGTTCAAATGAATGACTGCTCTGCTGTCTGGAAAACACTGTTTCTTTGTAGTTGCCCACCACCTTTTGCCCTTATTCTCTTTCTACCCTTTTCCTGCAATGATCCCCAATCCTTGGTAAGAGAGGATATGATATTGATGTCCTATTAAAGGATGAGCTGTCTGCATTGTCTTATTCTCTACATGATGATTATTTGTGAGTCTCTGTGGTAATCATCACCTGCTGCAAGAAGCTTCTCTGGTGAGAGTTGAGACATAAGTTAATCTATGAATACGACAATGTTATGAGGAGTTGATTTAATACTATGTCTATGTAGCAGAATAATTGCAGTTCATTCTCCCCTATGGCCTGTTAACAGTGCCAGGTATGGGCTTTCTCTTGTGAAGCAGACCTTAAATCCAATCAGAAAGTGATAGATACTCCCATAACATTCATGTGACTGTTACACAAGTGGGCACAACTTTCCAGGCCAGTCATTATTGTAGCCCACAGGGTTCACAACTGGGTAAGGTTGATCACTGTTTTTTGCTTCCAGTAGCATGCACAGCACCTTTTAGCACTATAAAGGCTAGCCAGTAGAGATGAAGCCTCAAGGTCAGTACCAACTTGATTTCCCCCGTGTTCTATGTCTCGCATATATAGCATCTTCACCAATAGTGTCTAACCATCAAGCTCCAGTGGGTAACGAAGAGTAATAGCAATAGCCAGTATTGTTTGAGAATCTATGGGAACATCACCATGCCCTCCCTGGCCAACTACTCCAAAAGAGGGAACCCATTCCCAGCCCTGGGCTATTTTTGCTTGTTCGTTTGCTTGTTTGTTTGTTTGCTATGGTGTGTAGTAAAGACACTGTCCTGTCATTAAACTCTTATATATCGTGCATATTTTAAGAATCCATGAAGGTAGTAAGCTTCCATATGATGTTTTCAAAAGGCCTTGAGCCTTAGATATCCTTCCCTGTACTATGTTGTTTGCCCTGCCTTCCCAGTCCCCCGTCCCACCCCAGTTAACCATTCCTATTTCATTATTCTCCTCTCCCCTTTATATCACTCCTTTCCCATGAAGCCCCCAGAAGCCCCTTAATAGTCTTCTGAGTTTTAAGGATTTTCCAATTGAAACACAAATATCTAAAAATTCAAAGCTTGCACCCACTTATAAGAGAGAACATCTGACATTTGTCTTTACAGGTTAGATAATATCACTCAGGATGACCGTTTCCAGTTCCATCCATTTACCTGCAAATTTCATACTTTTATTTTTCTTAATAGCCGCATAAGATTCCTTAATAGCTGAATAATGGGTAAATGTTCCATATTCCCATTATCCATTCATCAGGTGATGAACTTCTAGGCTGTTTCCATTTCTTAACTATTGTGAATAGAGCAGCAATGAACAGGTATTCTGTAGTAGGATATAGAGTCCTTCAGGTATATGCCCAACAGTGATATAGCTGCATCATGTATAGATCTATTTATAGATTTAGAGGCACCTCCACAGTGATCTCTGTGGTGGTTGCACCAGTTGTACTCCTACCAGCAGTGGGCACATGTCCCCATTTCCCCACAATCTTGCCTACATTTGTCATTATTTGTCTTCTGAATCTTAGCCATTCTTACGGTGGTAAGATGAAATCTCAGAGTACTTTTAATTTGTATTTCCATGATGGCTAAATATGTTGAACTTTTTATTACAATTTAAATGATCTTTATTTTGTCAGTTCATTTTTTATATGTTTTAAATCAATTTTTGTGAGGTTCATGCAATATATTTTGGTTATATTTAGAGGCCCCCCCATCGGCAACCCCTTACTACCCCATGCCTGATTTAAATTTCATGTATGAATACTATTTTATACATATACATACACATATGTATACTTACTTTAAGGCCTATATATATATATATATATATATATATATAGGCCTTAAAGTAAGTTTGTGTTCCCAAA
>NW_008332493.1:296745-334320 GCF_000622305.1 Nannospalax galili
TGCTGGTTATCTTTCTGGGTCGGGGTTAAGATTGTATCATGTAAATGTGTCATTTTTTTTCACTTTCTGTTTATCAGTGGATGAACAGGTTGTTTCCGTTTCCTAGCTCTTGTATATAGAGCAGCAGTGAACATGGATGAGCAGGTATCTCTGTAGTAGGATATAGAATCCTTTGGGAATAATGCCCAAGGGTGGTATGGCTGGATCATGTGGTAGATCTGTTTTTAGTTTTTTGAGGAATCTCCACATTGATTTCCATAGTGAGTATAGCAGTTTGTCCTCCGACCAGCGGTAAATGAGAGTTCCCCTTTCCCACAGCTTCAGCAGCATTTATCATCATTTGTTTTTTTGGATCTTAGCCATTATGACTGGGATAAAATGAAATCTCAACCTGGTTTTATTTTGCATTTCCCTGATGGCTAAAAATGTTGAACATTAAAAAAAATTTTTCTCAGCCATTTACATTTCATCTTTTGAGAACTCTGTTTAATTCTTGCCTCAAGTTTTAATTAGGTTGTTTGATGTTTAGTTTTTTATATATTCTAGATATATACCCCAGAGGTATAGCTGGTAAATAATTTTTTTCCCATTCTGTAGGCTGCCTCTTCACTTGAATGATAGTGTCCTTTGCTGTACAGAAGCTTTCTGGTTTCATGAGGTCCTCTTTGTCAGTTATTAGACTTAATGCTTATGCTGTAGGAAGCCTGTTCAGAAAGTCCGTTCCTGTACCTATAAATTGAAGTGTATTCCCTACTTTCTCCTCTGTCAGATTCAGGGTATCAGGTCTTATGTTGAAGTCACTGATACACTTAGAGCTGAGTTTTGTGGAGGGTGAAAGGAATTCCATTTCATTCTTCTACATGCAGCTATCCAGTTTAACCCGGACCATTTTTCAAACATACTGGCTTCTCCAATATGTGTTTTGGGCTCTTGTCAAAAATCAAGTAGCTATGTATGGACTTAAATCTTCAATCTGGGTCCTCAACTGTGGTCCATTGATCAATGTGTCTGTTTATATGCCAGTTCCATGCTATTTTTATTACTATAGTCCTTTAATATAATTTGAAATCGGGGATGGTGATTCCTCTACCTCTTCTATTGTTTATGAATGTTCTGACTTTCCTTAGTGTTTTACTTTTCTATATGAAATTTCAGAGTCTTCTTTGAATTTCTGTGAAGAACCATGTTAGAATTTTAATGGGGATTGTGTTGAATCTGTATATTTTTTTTGGCAAGATGATCATTTTCACAATATTAATCATACTGATCCATGCACATAGGAGATCTTTCCATGTTCTAGTATCTTCTTGTTTCTTACTTCAGTGTCATAAACTTTGTATGATGCAAGTCCTTCACTTTCTTGGCCATATTTATTCCAAGATATTTTGTTTTGGGGGGCTATTATGAATGGGATCATTTCCCTGGTTTCTTTCTCAGGATGTTTGCTGTTGCTGTATAAGAAGGCTACTACTGGTTTTTACATGTTAATTTTGTATCCTGCTACTTTGCTGAATGTGTTTAACAGCTCTAAGAGTTTTCTGGTTGAGGCTTTAGGGGTTTTTTTTTTTTTTTTTTTTTTTGTACAGAATCTTATCCTCTGCAAATAAGGATGCTTTGGCTTCTTCCTAATTCAAATCCCTTTTATTCCTTTATTTGTCATATTGCTCTAGCTAAGACTTCAAGCACAATACTGCAGAAGAATGGTAGATGTGGGCATCTTTGTCTCATTCCTGATTCTGGAGGAAATGCTTTGAGGTTTTCTATTTAGCAGAATGTTGGCTGTGGGCTTGAAGTATATTTCATTTACTATGTTCAGATATGTCCTCTGTATCCCCAGGTAATCGATGACTTTTATCATGAATGAATGTGGTTTCTGTCCTTGAGTCAGTTTATTGGAGGATTACATTTTATGGATTTATATATGTTTGAACTGTTGCTACATCTCTAGTATGAAGCCCACTTGGCCATGTTGAGTAATTTTTTTGATGTGCTCTTTCATTTGGTTTGCAAGTATTTTATTGAGAATTTTTGTGTCTGTGTTCTGAAAGGTTGGCCTATGATTTTTCTCTTTTGCTGGATCTTATTTTTTCCAAGGCTTTCAGGTGCATCATTATGTTATTAATATGAGATGTCTCCTTTTTTTTGATGTAGGCACTTAGTGCTATAAACTCTCCTCGTAGGACTTCCTTCATTGTGTCCCATAGATGTGGGTATGCTGCGTTTTTGTTTTCATTCAGTTCTAGGGTTTTAGAAAATTTCCTTCTTGATTTCTTCCTTAATGCATTTTCATTCAGTAGTGTGTGGTTTAGTTTTCACGAAATTGTGTACTTTCTGTAGTTTCTACTGTTGCTGGTCAGACAGAATACAGGATGTTATTTCAATTTTCTTAAATTTGTTGAGATTTGCTTTGTGTCTAATATGTGGTCAATTTTGGAGAAAGTTCCATGGACTGCTGAGAAGAAAGTATATTCCTTAGTGTTTGGGTGAAATATTCTTTAAACATCTGTTAAGGGCTGTTTGATTTATGACATCATTTAACTCCAGGGTTTCTCTATTTAGTTTTTGTCTGGGTAGCCTGTCTATTGGTGAGAGTGACCTAATGAAGTCACTCACTAGCCCTGTGTTAGAGTCAATCCATGATTTCAGAGCTAATAGTGTTTGTTTGTTTTTTTTTTTTTTTTAGGAAATTTGGTGTCCCTGGATTATAATGCCCCCTTGATTGCTTATTTCCTTAATTCCAGTGTCCTTCCCTATCTCTTTTGGATAGCTTTATGAAGTCTATTTTTCAGATATTAGAATAGCTTTTCCTGCATGTTTCTTAGTTTCATTTTCTTGGAATACCTGCTTCCATTCTTTTACCTGAAAGTGGTATTGATAAATGATGGTGAGGTGTGTTTCCTTGAGGCAGCAAAAAGATGGATCCTGATTTTTTAATCCCAGCAGTTTGCCTGTGCCTTTTCACTGTGGGTCGAGATTCTGGTGCTGAGTATCTACTGTGATTTCAGGTTCGGCGTTCTGGTGGAGTTTCGTACAAGGTTCCCGGAGATGCATAGGGGAGGGATTGCTGTTTAGGGTCAGGGTCAGGCTGCCGGGGTTGCATATCTACCTGTGATTCATGGCTCAGTGTTCAGGGGGAGCTATGCACACGGTCCTAGTGGTAGCACAGATGTGGTCACTATCACAGCTTGGAACAGGGCTCTGGGACTGAGTATCTACCTGTGATATTTGGGGTTCAGGGATCTCAAGGAATCACGCACGTTGTCCTGGCAGCAGTGCCGAGGGAGAGGTAACTGTCTGGCCTGAAATGACTTTACTGCCACTTTGGTCATTTATTTAAATATTCTTTTGATTTCCTAAGGGCCATTCCGGGGCGGGGGGGGCTCACAAAAGTCTTGTGACTCTGTCTAATGCTATGGCTTGGCTTTACACTTTTAATAGGGTCAGTATTTCTTATGCTTAAGAAATCTTTTCCTGCTGGGTGTGGTGGCACACACCTTTAATCCCAGCACTTGGGAGCAGAGGCAGGCAGAGCTCTATGAATTTGAGGCCAGCCCAGTCTACATAGCAAGTTCCAGGCCAGCTGGGGCTACAGGGAGAGAGACCGTGTTTCAAAAAAAGGGATCAAAAAAAAAAAGTTTAAAAAAAAATAAATCTTTTCCTAGGACAGGCTTGGTAGCACATTCTTTTAATCCCAGTACTTGTGAAACAGAGGCAGGCAGATCTCTGTGACTTCAAGGCCAACCCTGGTCTACATAGCAAGTTGCACATCAGCCAGGGCTACATCTTAAGACCCTGTCTCAAAACAACCAAACAAATAAATCTTTTCCTATCCCAAAGGTCATATAAGCATTTTTCTCTGGAAGGCCTGATTGTTTACTAACCACATTTATATACTAATAACACTATGTCTGGAATAAGTATGTGTGTACCTGTGTTTGTGTTTGTGTGTGTGTGTGTGTGTGTGTGTGTGTGTGTGTGTGTGATGTGAAACAGATACCAGTAGTTTTCTTTTTTCCTGGAGAAATATTCAATTAACTCAACACAAATAATAGACCATTCTTCTCCCCCTTGATAGAGGCACTACCTCAGTTTAGTAAGAGGGGATTCTGGATTTCATCTGCCAGTCCCATACTTATCCCAGAGCCATTGATCACACATTTCTGTACAGTTCCAGAAAATGACACACCTTTCAGAAAAGATTACTAATGAGGAGGAGGCTAAGGAAGCAAGAATCTAGGAAACTAAAGGTCAGCATGAGACATAATGAAAATCTATGGTGGAGAGGAAGGTGGTGACATGAGCCTGGTACTTAAGCACTCAGCAAGTGAAGAATGCCACGTCCAGATGAACAGATGGCAGGATGAGAAAGGGACACACATCCTCTGTGAATGGCATGAGTCAGAAAGCAGTGTGAGGAGCAATGTCAATCCAGTGAGATAGGTGATGAGAGAAGCACCTGACACCCACTCAGTCCTTGTCATACAGGTGAAAAGCCTTCACCAGAAAAGAATAAAGAGTCTCTGGCAGGAGCTGTCTCTGGTAAGAGAAAGATTAAAAAGAAGCCTAACTTCAAGACCTCAAGGGTGGGAGAGCATCTCTTAATTATGAAGGAAAACAATTCAAGAGATGATGAGGTGATCAGAGAGGGAAATAATTTGGGTACGGGCAGGGCAACAGCTACATGGCCGGAAGCCAGTGCCCTGCATGAGATGCAATGTGCTCTTCAGTTGGTCTTAGTGTCACAGCTAGAATTGGGTCTGAAGCTGTTTCACTCCATTTACCCAATGCTTTATAGTCTACAATGTGAGCCAGTTTACATTATTTCATTTCAGTTTCTAAATAAGATACAAAGGTGAAGCCTAAATAGGATATCTTTATTTGAAATAATGAGTTGGAGTAGGAAAAGTGCCTGCTGTACATGCATGAATACCTGTATTCAGATCCCAGGAGCCATGTTAAAAGCCAGGCATGGCAGCACATGCACCTACCCCGCACAGCGCCGCAGACACAGGAGGATCCAAAGAGCTAGTCTAGCCAAATGAGAAAGCCTCAGAGAGAAAGTCTATTTCAAAATATAAGTTGGAGAATGATTAAGGAAGACACTTGATGCCAATAGTTGGCCTCTACACAGGCATGCATAGGATTGGACACACGCATACATATACCACATACACACACACACACACACACAAATATGATAAATTACATGCTTCATAATTTTCAGCTTATGAAAATCAACTATTTTACATGTGTCGCTTTTACTATGTACTAAACGGAAGTCATTATCAGCTTCAACTCTTCATCCTGTGCACCTGCTTTATTCTGAAATGCAAGCTCTGGATGTGTTGTGTCTCCTCAGGCACTTCTTGAAGGCAGCACATTAAGCAATATGTCAACTCAAAAGTAGTTTCATGATAGTAGTTGTTGGGTTTCCTTTGGTAAACTTAAGGAGACCTAGATTTCCAAGAATTCATTCTGTTTTTGTGTTACTTAAAACTATACATTTAAAATAATTGAAGAAATGGGGGCTGGAGAGATGGTTCTGCAATTAAGAGTACTTGTTGTTTTTCCAGAAGACCCAAGTTGAGTCTCCTCACCCACATTTAACAGCTCACAACTGCCTGTAATTCCAACTCCAGGGCATCCAATGCCCTCTTCTGGCCTCCAAGGGCAGCTGCACTCTTGCACATACCCACACACAAACATACATATATACACATAATTAACATAAAATAGAATCTTTTAAAAATTAAATGGATAGTAATTGAAAATGGAAGTGAGAAACAATCCAAAGTCCTTAATATACTAAGGATTAATTTATCCCCTGGAGAAATTTAAAGAAACTAAAAATTATCTTGATAGTGACTCAGAAAGGAAACACATTCATTTGAATCAAATTTCGTTGACTAAAAGTCTATCACAAATCAATGTGCTTTTTTTTTACTTTTGCTTTTTCCTACTCCTGAGGATAACCCTTTCTGCATTATTTCTCAACATGCCACAAGAATCACAACAGTGTGTGGACAGTTTTTTTCTTCCAAAACACAGAGTGAAAACCGATCTCAC
Organism: Nannospalax galili; assembly: GCF_000622305.1. Classification (NCBI taxonomy): domain Eukaryota; kingdom Metazoa; phylum Chordata; class Mammalia; order Rodentia; family Spalacidae; genus Nannospalax; species Nannospalax galili. Next base: position 302,812 of record NW_008332493.1, read on the forward strand.
AGTGAGACTGTCAATCAGGCTTTTCACCATCGTCTTCATCAAAAATCAGTGTATCTTGACATGCATTCTTTTATATTGCCTTGGGCCTTTTAGGAAACAAAATGTGTGCTCAAAGTTTTTTTTTTAACACACAATAGGAAGCCAGAAAGGGCACAACCATTACTATATGAGGCACAATTATCTATGCCACATATTAGCTTGCTTTGTTTTTGTCCTTCTCTCCCTGAAAAAAAATAACAGACCATGTGTGCTCGTGGGGGTGCCACTCGGCTGAAGGGGGAGTGTCCTTTTGGGGGTGCCACTGGGCTGAGGGGGTGTGTGCTTGTGGGGGTGCCACTGGGCTGGAGGCGGGTGTGTGCTCATGGGGGTGCCACTGGGCTGGAGAGGGCCAGGGCATGGGCTGAGAGAACTGCCTTTTGTGAGTTAGACCTTTTTGTTTTCTTACAGGCTGGTTTTGACTATTACTTCCTTCTTTGTGCCTTATCTGTAGGAGAAATAATCCCCTGGAAAAATGAAGGGTAGTTTGACCTCTCATTTATCTCTGTCCAGAGTCCACTGTCATAGGACTGATGAAAAGTACGGTGAAGGCTCTGTCAGCACAGCCTGCTAATTCAAAGAACGCTGTCTGACTCCGTTTTGTTTGGGGAGTATAGACTTTCTTTCTGTTAAGTGAACAAATTATTTTCTTTCTGTCCAGCTCAGGCTGTAGAATGATTAGGGCCCCAGAAGAGTAAATCAGGCTCTGATGACTGGGAGAATGGAGAAGTTGGAAAGCCAATAGTGCTGTGAAAGTAATTCTCCCCCGCCCCCCAGTGTCATTACATGCACCAGAGCCAACTGTTCATGCCAGAGCTGAGAGGCAGAGTGGGACTGATAAGGCTCCACAGAGATTTATCCAAATAAGGGGAAGTCAGCTAAGATATGAATAAACCACACAGCCTAAACCTGTAGGAATGAAGCTGATCTTTGACTGAATTCATAAATCAAACATTTGTCAGGATTTTCTATTTCTTCCTGAAGCCCTCTTTGCTTTTCTTGAAAGGTATTTTATGTGTTAATAACTTACATTCTTTTTCAATATTCTCCTTCCTTAAACTGTAAACCATGAGTACCTTGTGTAACTCAGAGATGATAAAGGTAATTAAATGAGCAGAATTATTTGTTTTCTTAGATCATGTCCATAGGAACCTACTCTTTTCCCCCAAGAGATCATTAGCAATCGAAATCCTGTTGGAATGGTGTGGAGAGGAATTTAGTGGTTGATATTAGCTTATCTTGACAGTGTATGAAGAGGGTCAGGGGGAGGTGAGAACAAAAATATGAGCACTGTTTATACTGATAATAAAAATCTCTAATGATTACAATGAAGGAAAACAGCAATGTGTTAAACTTTGGCTAAGGTAGTTCAACAATACAGTCTCAATACAGGAATATATATATATGTATATATATATATATATGAATGTGTGTGTGTGCTTCCAAAACTAATTGTCAACAGTAACTGTTTCTAAATGGCAAGATCATGTTCATTTTTTTATTTTTATTTATTTGTTTTTCACTTTTTACAACACATTTAACATGACTGGCACCATTTAATTTGTAGACAATAATTTTGGAAACTAATCACCACACATTTCTTAGTGTGCAAAATGGGAAAACAAATACATGATTGGGTTGTGGAGTGTCCTCCAGTATTCTAGAGAGACTGGGAATAGGAAAAGTTCTAGCTTAGAGCCCATAACAAGCCAGGAGAAAAAGGGATTATATGTTGGGGCTATGGCTTGAAATCTGGTAACAGTGGGGAGAGTGGCAGAAGGACCTGGCAGATTTTTCTTCTGGTGACTCTCCAGAGGTCCCTGAGAACCATTCTGATAGAGGTCTATGAACAAAGTGATGGGCCTATAGTAATATCACTCAGCACCCCTCTGACCAGTGAAGTGCCCCCATCCATTACATATCCCACATCAAGGTCAGTCTGGATATTTTAACAGTTAATAGCTGAATATTTTCCAATATTGTGAAAGAGAGTAATCTGCAGATTAAAAAGACTAATGAGTGATGAGAAATGTAAATAAAGACATCACAGTAAACCTAACTAAATAAATAAGTGTCTCTTGTTCCCCAACTCAGTTTTGTACCTTTGTGTCTTCAACTCCAAGCTACTATGCACAGGCATAGGTGTGCCTCCCTCAGCTGTCTTCTTGAATAAGGACTCACCTGTTCCAATTCCCGCACACACCCACAGTCATACCACTGTTCATATTACTTCACCAACCTGAACCATAATTTGTGTAATAATTGATAAACAACACCACCATTTGAAACATTTCAAATGTGATTTGTCTGTTACTATAGCCTGGTCTACATAGTGAGTTCCAGGCCAGCTGGGGCTACAGGGAGACCCTGTCTCAAAAAGACCAAAAAGAAAAAGAAAACTCTTCTCCCTTCTCCAATATTGCATGTTTTTCTTCTAACATGGTACCTAGATATTGATACAGCTTTTATTAGAAGTGATTGGATAACTAATATTTTGGATAGTATATGAAATAAAAGTTACATGGGACATAATAAAAGTCATACAATTACCTTTACAACTTTTTTCTGAATTGTTAGTAGCTAAGATGTCTCTTGCCTCCATGTGTTTACCACAGTATTTATAATAATGGCAGAACACTTTATTATATCATTTCTAATATATGTTTATTTATGCCTTCTCAAGGAGGTATTGTTTTGTTTTTTGGAGACAGAGTCCCCCTGTAGCCCCAGCTTGCCTGGAACTCACTATGTAGACCAGGGTAACCTTGATCTCACAGGGATCTGCCTACCTCTGCCTCCTGAGTACTGAGATTAAAGGCATGCACCACCACACCTAATACAAGGATGTATTTTTTAAATGTTAGTTTTAATACATGTTTAAGATGGAAATATTATACCTAAGTTTAAAAAATGCAATAACTCTCTCTTACAAAGATGGCTGAGTGGGTGAAGTGTTTGAATCCCCAAAGCCAACATAAAACTGGATTCAGCAGTGGGCATCTGTAATTCTAGGGCTACTATGTGATGGGAGGTAGAAACAGGAGAATTCCCAGAAACTTGTGGGCCAGTGAGCTTGGTGCATGCAACAGTGAACAACAATCTCTATCTCAAACAAGTACAAGACAAGGACCAGCACCTAAGGCTGTCTTCTGACAACATGCACACCATGCCATGCATGTTTGCACTCACACACAAATACACATACACACATGCACACACATATCATACACACATAATGCACAAAGACTGATTTGAGAAATTGTAAATATTTATAATGTTGGTAAAGAAAACAGAATTATAAGCTGTAATCAATCAATATAAAATGAAATCTTTTTTTCTTTAAAAATAAAATTAGGGGCTGGAGAGATGGCTCAGTGGTTAAGAGCACTGGCTGTTCTTGCAGAGGAGCCAGGTTCAATTCCCAGCACCCACATGGTGGCTAACAACCATCCAGGGAAACCAATGCCTTCTTCTGACCTCCTCGGGCATTGCATGACATGGGTACACTAACATATATGCAGACAATACAGTCATACACACAAAACAAGAATAATAAAATATTTTTAAATAAAAATAAAATTTACTGTACTAGGAGTTGAAATTAATTAATCGTGTTTTCTAATGGTAATGAGGTCTATTAACACCCCACAGCTTATTCCTTTTTGTTGTCAGATTTTAGTGTGTGTGTATTTTAAAGATTTCTTTTTGAGAATTTTATACATGCATAAATGTTTTATGATTATATTAACTTCCCACCCCAACTCCTTCCAGATCCATCCCCTCTCTCAAATCTACATTTTATTTTCTTCTTCTCTTTTAAAATTAACCCACCAAGTCCAATCTCTACTGTCATACTCATGGGTGTGGGATCAACCACTCGGTTAACCTACTAGGACCATATCCTGAAAGAATATGAACTGCTCCCTCCCCCAGCAGCCATCAACTGTCAATAGCTCCTCAACTAGAGGGAGTACCTCATGAGCCCTTCCATCCTCCCTGGTGGAACATTGACTGGCTTGATCCTGTGCAGGTCTTATGCAGGCAACCACGGCTGCTTGTGAGTTCATGATTACAGCAGCCTTGCCAGGTCCAAAAGGCACTGTTCCCCACTCCAGTTCTATCTGGGTCTGACAGTTTTTCCACCCCCCTCTTCTAAGATTGGCCCCTGAACATTGGGGTTAAGGGATGACACACACAATTTTTTTTTAATTTACAGTAAATCTAAATTTTCTCAAGAAAATTAAGTATATCAATGATTTTCAAATGTAGATTTTTATTTTACATTTATATTTTACACCTGAAAAAATAGTTTATTTAAGCTAAAAATTAGGAATAAAAACAAAATTCAGTAGCAGTTTCTGTCTTTTAAACATAATTCTATGTGTTTATGTTTCCAAAAAACAATTTTCTCTTTAATAACCACTATGAAAGAATAAAAATTCTGTCATAAAAATATTGTACTTTTTGTGTCCCTAGGGCAATTAGTTGAGTCACTGCATTTAGAAAGAGAAGCCCAGAATTCTCATAAAAGCCCAGGGTTGAGTCACTGAATGTTTACAGCAGAGCTGTTCCTGTGTGTGCTTTTCTTAAGGAAAAGGAAACTGCGCACCTTTCTCATCCACATCTATTGAGCTGAAATGAAACCATTTCAGTATCTTCAAATCTGGGAAGGAAAGTCACTGAAAATCATGATGATTTTATAGTCATTTTGAATTACAAGTTTTATTGCAGTGCTAGGTTTTTAAGTATGTCTTCCTTTAGATGCTTCATCCTTTGTTCATATCCAAAACAACCAAGAAGGTCAATTTCTACAGTAATTCCTGTAAAATCCACCTAATGAATTTCTGTTTTCCTCTTTATTGTAATGATATCTTCCTACCAAAAGCTAATAAGATTAATCTCCAAGAGAGCCATAGATATATTTGAATGAGATGATACCACAGAAGTGGTTACAAATGCAAGAAAAGACTTCTTAGGAGCTTCTGATTAGTGTAATTCAGTATCAATTTTATTTTCAGAGTTCTATATTTCATCATAATAAGAAAGTCTTTTCCTCAACAATCAACTCATCTCTACTATTGGTGTTACCACAACTGAGAAAATTCTGGTCATCAGCAGTCAGTTGAGTACCAGCGGCATCCCTTGCACTTTTTTCAAGCAACATATTGATTGACTGTCTCCTATAGTCCCTGAACTTAAGGAAGATGATGGATAACTGGGGGAGAGGAAAATAATACTGTTTTAGTTTCATTTCTGTCACTGTGACAAAATAATCTGGCAGAAAGCAATTGTGCTAGATAGCTTCAGTTGTCAACTTGGCACACCTGGGAAGAGGGAACCTCAGCAGAGGAATGTCCTCCATCTGATTGGCATTTTCTTAATTGTTGGTTGATGTTAGAGGGTCCAGCCCACTGTGGGCAGAGTCAGCCCTGGGCAGGTAAGCTTGGGCTGTATAAGAGAACTAGCTGAGCAATCCAGGGGAGGAAGTCAGTGAGCAGCATTCCTCCATGGTCTGTGCTTCAGATCCTGCATGCAGGTACCTGCCTTGAGTTCCTGCCCTGGCTTCCTTAAAGATGGACTGTGCCTTGGAAGGATAAGATGAAATAAAACCTATCCGAGTTGCTTTTGGTCAGCGTTTTATCACAGTAACGAAAATCAAACTTCAACAGCAACTCAGGAGGGAAAGGGTTTATTTTGGTTTACAGTTCTAGGCTACAACTCATCATTTGGGGAAGTCAAAGAGAGAGGAAGTTGCAGCAGCTGGTTACAGCACATCGCAGCACAGCAGAGAAATGAATGCAAAAATGCCCAGAATGGTGTCAACTTTCAGGTTGGATCTTCCCACATCATTAAGGTGATCAAAGCAATCTTCAACAGATGTGCCTAAGGGACAGTCTGATCTAGTTAATACCTGATTGAAAGTCTCCTTCTGAGGTGATTCTATATTTTGTAGCTTTGACAATTAAAACAGTCACAAATACCCATTAAATCAATCAAAGAACATAACAAATTCTATGCAACTTCTGAAAGATGCTGTAGTGGTCCAGAGGAGAGAACACTTCACAAGCCCCATAGCTATATTTCTCAGAGTATATTCTGGCATGATCAAGTAGGCCGACTAAATTTTCTTTGATGACTTCATATGCTAATACGCTTTATGAAGCTAAGAAAATGTAGATTTGTATAAATTGGCCTTAAAAAAATTTTAAAAAGTGTGTTGAGTTCCCACTATGAGTAGACACTGGATATTCCATATCAGCAAAACAAGGTCATCCTTCACATGTAGTCAGATAAACCTTCACCTATAAGGCCACTCTGAGAAGAGACTGAGCCAAGGGCAGAGCAGACTACATGGCTACCTGCAGGATTAACTTCCAGGACAGAGGAAAAAGCAAGAGGCAGAGATAGGAACACTGGGACAAGTTTCTATAAAGGCAATAAGAGCCTCTGACCTATTATATCAATTTACCAATTGTAACTGACCGCTGAATCCTCACCCCTTTTCCTGAGAAAATTTTCAGTAAGGCTGAAGGAAAGTATTACACATTGGCCAAGAAAAATTATGGGAGCAGAAGCTGGGCGTGCTGTAGACTTTGGAACGCAGGTTGGAGTCTGTGGCTGACCATGTTCGGAAAGGACATTCCAGGAAGCAGTGACGGTATTAACAAAGGCCCACAGGAAGAAGGAATTGGAGAACAGGAAGCAAAACAAGAATGCAAGGATGGGACCTGAGACCAGGTGGTTATTTGGTGGGGTTTATTTATGCAGACTAAACGTCTGGAACGTTGACAGAATTACTTGTTTAAGCTGAAACTATATTTTGTTAAGGTTAACACAGGGCTTGAGTTGGCCAGAAATTTGTTTCATTTATCCTTCTACTTTGAAAGTGTATGCCTTTTTAGTTAATAGAATAACTTAAAAATCATAGTATCTGTCTCCTGGGAAAAAATACTATGCATTGCTGACAATGATGTAGACGGGGCAATTTATAGAACTCTTCCACAAATCACTGGTGTGTTCATTTGGTCAGAAATCCAGGCAGTTCAAGATTTATTAACTACCTACTGTTAAGAAAGCACATTGTCAGGGGCTACATGGGGTATAGGCTGTTGGGGACCCAGTCATTGCCCTCAAACAACAAAAGATCATGGAGCATATAAGATTGACATTTGCTTTGACATTTCCTTTGGGGGGAAAAATAAATATATCTACACAGAATCTATTATGAGGCTGGCTATCATTCTAGAATTCTCAGGGAAACACTGTGTCCAAATGAAAAATCCAGGATTGTCATGAAATTCAACACATATTAAATTACTACCCCAGGGTAGATGTAAGATGAGCCTAAAGAAACTAAAGACTTGATGGTGAGCTGGGGTTTGCCCACTAAGGCTTTGAGAAAATGTTTGATTTGATGAAAAGGGGGGGAGAATAAAAAGAAATCATGAACATTTGATGATGACAAAAGTTGGAAAATAAACCTGTTTATGCTTTTGGCAGTGCGGACTGTGCAATTCTGCTGTCAAGTCTTGTTTGTTCAAGAAAGTTTGTTTTTAGGAATACAAATTGCTAAAACTCAAAGCCACTGATGAGGCAGCATCACGTCTCCCCTTCCATAATTTTCAACAATTAAAAACATGGAAACATGTGAAACTCTCATTTTCCTGTTTGTGTAGCCTGTGCATCTTTCCCCTCTAACATCTTTGCTGTCTTTCCAGACAGCATCTTCTACTTGCATTGTGCTTTTAGAACATTGCCTCCAAATGAACAACCTCATTGGAGTCCCACTAACATAATATTCTCTGGAAAAAAATATGCAAATGTTTCTTGCCAAAAAGAAAGAAAGCAACCCTCTCCCCCTTCCTACACTAACCCTTAATGTTATTTAGGGAGAAAGAGGAAATCTAGCCTGTAACTAGTTAATTCTGTATTTTCTCTCCTAACCTGCTATCTATCTCTGACATCTGTCTTCTTCCACAGTGAGTCAATACTCAGAGAAAACTGCAGGGTTCATCTTTAACAAGAATATTTAATTACGATTTTCATTTAAGCTGAAATATTACATACATGATATCAAAAGCTTACTGAACATGAAAGGCCAGCCATCTTGTTTCTTGAATTTAGTTATCAGTTCATATATGCATATGTCTCTTCATCTACAGTATGAGAATTTTAAAGAAACATAGGTACAAACAGACATGGGCATGGATAAAGATGATGTGCCATATTTTCCTGAATCTTGAATAGTGCTGTGAACACCTTACATGTTTATAACCTAGTCAAGTACTGGCTGCTGATTTCACAACAGCATCATATTAAAGTTATGCCTCTGACCTTGGTCCGAAAAGTGTAAAGTCTAGGCCTTTCCAGTTCTTTGTCTAATAAATGTCATTTGGGGACAGAGAGAGTCTGGAACTCTCACCTTGGTTCTCTTATGAAATAAGAGTTAAATCAACCTTGATATCTCTTCCAAAACAGTTCTATATGCAAATTCCATAATTCCACAATAACTCTGTAATTCCCTAATTCAGAATAAGAATGATTAGTACCTTGTGTTGGCTTTCCACTGGTAAGTAATGTACTTAACACAGTGCTTAACTTTTGAAATGAACTTATTTACTCTTCAAAAACAACTATTCATTTTGAAATCATTTCAGACTTATGAAAATAGAAAAGATGATAGAGAAAGCTCTCAGTTGCCTTCATTCAGCTTTCCCTAACAGTATCATCTGGCATAATCACAGAATTCCCAAATCAAAAAAAAAAAAAAAAAAAAAAAACCCTTGGATGCGTTCCTATTATGTGAACTACGGAATTTCTTCAGGTCTCACCTATTTTTCCCACTCATGCCTTTTCTTCCGTTCCAGGATCAGATCTAAGGCTCATTTAACATTTAGGTCATTTTCCCTTAGTTCCAAAACTGACTAGTTCTTTTGGCTGGTGGAGCAGGGTTCTGAAGGTTACTTCTCATTCTATAGCGATTTCACTCTTGCCATGGAAAGGTTCAGCTTGTTCTTTTCCCATGAACAAGGCTATTGTTTTTATGTTCAACTTGCTTTCAGCTTTTTGAAATATTATTTATTTTTTATGTGTATAAGTGTATTGCCTGCATGTGTGTAAGTGCACCCATGTCCTGTAATGCCTGTAGAGGCCAGAAGAGGGACCCGTGTCCTGTAATGCCTGTAGAGGCCAGAAGAGGACATCGGATCCCCTGAAACTGAAGTTACAGATGGTTTGTTAGCCACCATGTGGGTGCTCGGATTCAAACCCGGGTCTTCTGCAAGAGCAGCCAGGGATCTTAACCACTGAACCATCTCTCCAGCCCCTGCTTTTTAAAATTTTGTTCAATATTCTCAAGATTTGGGGAGATAGACCTGAATATTCAAAATAGAATCTTTTTCTTCTTTTGCCCCCCAAAATTGCCCCTACCTGGGAACCCCTCCATGCGATAATTAAAGGAGATTTCTGGAGAGAACAGCTTTGTGTATTTTGAACCCATGCCAGGAAAGATTTTTAGAATGGTGGGTGTAATGAACTGACGTGGTCCTGGAAAAGCAATCCTTATCTGGAGGAAACACAGATCTATGGCATCCTATGATTTTCATTCCTGTATTATCGTAAAAATATGTTAAGATCTTTGGCTTCTTCCTGAGCACAGACCCAATCCACAGTGAATTTTTCCACCTTGAACTTTAGGAAGATTACCATCTTAGAAGATTAAATGTGCAAAGTCAAATTTGGGGCATATACTGGCACGCCACCAAGCACTGCCAAAGTGCACACCTGACACTAAGTGATTGGTTCCTGTTACAACAACTGGCATTTTTAGACCAATAGCAATTGTAAGGCACACCTCTGCCTCCTGTGTGCCAGGTTTTCACAGCTAGCTGCTAAGCAAATGTCTCCAGTACGATGTTCAGCCTGCATAATAATTGGGAGCTGCTGAAAGCCGCCTCCTTCCAGGGAAAGTTTGGAAGGCATGTCTTTCCCTCCTACTGTTTAAGCATCACAGATTGTCAAATTATATATGGCAGATGGATTACAGTTTGTCCTTTTAGTGGCAGGAAAAGCTGTTTCAACATCCTGGCAAAGACATCATTGACATCAAGATAAGATTCCCATGCTCTTCAGCTATATTTGGGAAAATGTTCCTTGATCTGTTTTAACAAGTGACTATAAAAGCTTTTAGTTATATTAGGTCATAATTAAATAACTGGTTTTCATTAATATACTGTACCAGAAATGCTGTAGGCATCCTATAATTACATGTAAGACTTGAATCATCTTAGTTCAGCTGGGTTGTCTCTACAGTGCATAGGAAATTAAAAGATGCATAGAATGTGCCTTGTGAGTCATCTTGTCATCGTTGGGGAAATGTTCTATCCATTTAAAAGCCAAAGACAAATGTAGCATTCCTCTCTATTGGAGCTGTTATAGAAATGTAGGCTCACGTCTCTTCATTTTCCTGGGCCTCTTTTGTCTTTAATTTTTATGTCTTCACATCTTTCTGCTCTTTTTCCCTGGTCTTTTGTACTTTTTCTATCTTTGCTCTTTCTGGAGATACTTTTGATTTCTTCCTCATCAGTCATTCTTCAAGGAGTCTTTTGACCTGGCTCCCATCTGCATAGATAAGCTTCAAAGGACTATCATCAAACTTCACTGGCTGTTGAATGAATAAAAGAAGGGACTAAATTTAAAAAAAAAAAATGCTTTATCATTTTGAATGAAGTTCTTGAGCACTCTCATCTCCTATGCGATTTTTCTCCTATAATCAATTCTATAGTGGAAAAAAATATTTCCAGAGTGATAAAGATAGCCTTAAAAATACATCTGCTCTTCCTTACTTTATAATCCAACATTTATCTATACTAACTCGCAGGAATTCCCCATTGTTATCTCTGCTGTTTGGGGAGTCTTCTGTTGAAAGGTGTCTGGAGTCTTCTTTTCTTTTATTTCTACCAGAACCCGAACCTTGCTCCTTCCCAGACACCAGACCCTGGCAATAATTACTCAGTTGTCTCACTTGTCCTGGTCTTTTCCGAATGCCTACTGTTTCATCTTGAAAGTTATCTTTTCAAAAATCATTCATTGCTTTCAGAAACCTTAGCATGACATTTATCTACAGGGACAATGACCAGAATACACATGGAATCTTTTGTCTTTTAAGTAACATATGTAGTTGTCTGAGCTAGACCATCTCTCAGGGGCCCTCTCATTCCCCTCCCACTTTCCATTGTAGGCCATGGCTTCTCCTATTGTGTTCCCAAGTCTCAGGACAACATCTACTAAGGTTTGTTGAGATTTAAGTAGTCATCTCTTCAATCTTTAAGCTTGATGTTTTTCAAAGTTGAATAGAGACTGTTCTTTTTCAAAGTTGAATTTAGTACCTTCAAAGAAAATCAGTGGGCAACAATGTTAGAATCAGGCCTAAGCACATCCAGCACTGTTTCAGAGAATGTTCAGCATTTCTTCTCTCGCCCCAGCTCCCCTATCTCCCAGGGTGTAGCTATTGCAGCTTTTCTGCTCCAGTGTAGCAGTGAACATGAGCTAGGAGACCTCGAGCACACCCTGCTTTAGAGTGTCCCCAACCCAAGTTTTGCTAAGAAATTCTAGACGACAGTCATCCTTGCAGTTTTACCCTTTCCTCGTGGCTTTTTTTTAATTTTTAATTTATTTTTATTGTATCTGTATGAGTGTTTTGCCTGCACGTATGTAGGTGCATACCCACAAGGGAAAGAAGAGGACATCAGATCCACCTGGAACTGCAGTTGGCTTGTTAGCCACCATTTGGGTGTTAAACCCAAACCTGGGTCCTCTGCAAGAGCAGCCTGTGCTCTGAACTACCGATTCATCTCTCCAGCCCTCCTCCTGACTGTTTTGCTTAAGAAAACGACTTGCTGTTGCATACTAACAACAGTCTGACTTCCGTTACCTTTCCAGTCACGCCCGCCAAAGCCCCACACACTATGCCTATCAAGAGCTTTTCATTTTCCAAGTCGTAAGCCTCACTTCCTCACTGGTATGATGTCATTATCACCTCTACTTTTTTTTTTTTTTTAATTTGGTTAGTGATAGGGTTACAGTTAGTATCAAGATTAGGGTTAAGGTCTGGGATTAAGGTTAGGTTTAGGGTTAGGTTTAGAGTTCAGATTAGGGTCTCTACATTTTTATTTTCTGTATGAAATGCTCTTGCCATTCATATATCAAATCTCAGCCACTCTCCCATTCTCCCTTAGAAACCATATTCTAAGCAGGTGGCAGATCCCAGAACTACCAGAGGCAGGCAGATCTCTGTGAGTTTGAAGCCAGCCTGACCTACACAGTAAATTCCATGCCAGCTGTGGCTAGTAGTGAGAGGCTGTCTATAAATAAATAAATAAATAAATAAATAAATAAATAATAAATAAATAAGCCTTATTCTAGCCCATGAGAATTGCTATGATTTGAGTGACCCTCTATAACTCCCGAAATATGACCGCCATAGTGATATGAAGAGGTGGAAACTTTGAGTCAATTTAGTCTTGAAGGCTCCACCATCATAAACAGAGTAATGCCGTTATCATTGACCTGAGCTGGTTATCAAGGGAGTGGCTTTGTTCTGAAAGTGAGCACATATGTTCACTTGTCCCACCCCCCCCCACCCCCACTTAACTACTTCTCAGGGTGTACAGCCCTCCAACATGTTAGAAGGTAGCCAGAAGGCTTTCTCCAGATTTGATCTTTGATTTTAGGCTTCTCAGTCTCTCAACTGGGAAAAATATCTTTTATCTTTCTGCATCAATTACCTAGTATCTAGTGTTATTTTAACAGGAGAAAATGAGCAGACAATAAGATACTGGGAAGTCACACAAACACCCATGATATTACTTCCTGTGTGTCATTGTACTACCGTTTGAATTTGCCAATATGTTTCCCTTATCTATATCTAATTCTCTTATCTATAACTTATTTATCAAAATCCTAAAGGGCTGAAAATGTAAATCAGTGTTTCTCAACTTCTTGTTTTTGATCATTTGGGGGTTTTTGTTTGTTTTGTTTGGTTTGGTTTGGTCTTTTTGAGACAGGGCACCTTGGGACTGGCCTGGAACTCACTATGTAGACCAGGCTTGAATTTACAGAGATCCACCTTCCTCTGCCTCCGGAATGCTGGGATTAAAGGCATGTGCCACCATGCCCAGCTGTTTTTGGTTATTTGTAAGAGGGAATAGGATTTCAATTCTTTGGAGGTTCTAAGAATCCATTCAAAAATCAACAATTTCAGGCTAGGAAGATGGTTCCATGGATAAAATGTTTATTGCTCAAGTACTTGAGTTTATGTCACCAGCATGCCCATAAAAAGCCAGGTATGGTGGGGCACGTCTATCATCCAACACTGCAAAGCAGAGATAGGAGGCTACCTTGAGCACACTGGCCAGGTAGCCAAGCAAGTTGGAAAGTTCCAAATATAGTGAAAGACGCTGTCTCAAAAAATAAGGTACAAAAGAAAGAAAGAAAGAAAGAAAGAAAGAAAGAAAGAAAGAAAGAAAGAAAGAAAGAAAGAAAGAAAGAAAAAGAAAGAAAGAATAAAAGAAGGTGCAAAGTGTATGTACCTGCTTTTTGTACATACATGCACCTATGCACATATGTGCACACACACACACACACATATATATATATACACACAAACAAATCAAGAATTTCCTGAAGATAAATATGGCCTACAAACATGCATATTAATTATTTTTATACATCTGGATACAGTACATATATGAATTGTATTATTAATAAAAATGTTTATTAAGGGCCAGGCATGATGATGCACACCTTTAATCCCAGTGCTCAGGAGGCAGAGGAAGGTGGCTCTCTGTGTCCAAGGATAGTCTCATCCACATAGTGAGTTCAAGACCAGTCAGGGCTACTTAGTGAAACCCTGTCTCAAAATAAATACTTAAATAAATAAAATTCTTTATTTAAAATATTGTTGAATTTACCATTGTTTTACTCATTTTAACCCAATATGCACTAAAACTGAAACTGTGATGAGAAAAGTCTTCTGATCACTTTTAGTTTGTGCTCGTTTGTCAACCATAAACATGGAGGCAAGCATAAAATAGACTCCTAATAGCTTCAGTCTGTTTCCACAACTTCGTGGACGGCTCTTTTCTCACAACTACAGGGACTATCATCTTGTAGTATTTCCAAAATGTCAAACACTTGGTAAGTGGGACCAAGGAGTTGTTGAATAAATAACCTAAGAAGTCCCCAGAGCATGAGATGCAGGTGAAATAGTGGACAGACCGCCTGGCCCTCTTCTGAGAGTTGGAAGACGTGGACACTACAATCTCCTTCTTTTCCCTGCTCCCTTCCTCCGTCACCATGTTTTTTAGTTATTTTTTGTTTGTTTGTTTGTTTTGTGTTGTTTTCTTCCTGATGCTCCTTTCCAACCAGTACTCAGAGAACTGTAGTCAGTGGCTTGAAACTTGGTAGCGTTTTCAAAATATCTTTGACAATGGAGTATCATTGCCCAGGAGTTTGTCTAAAGTCCATTAGTTACAGAAACAATAATAGCATTGTGTGGATTATAAAGTGAAGAATGGACCAGGCTAAATATACAAAGGAAAGACCTCAAGCAGTCATCCCAAACAACACTGGACCTGCGCAGCTGTCGGGGTCCCCTGCTGCTGTGCTTGTGTCTGTCAGGTGCTTGGTGCTGACCATCGCAGCACTTTGCCTTTCCCAAGAATGACTCTGCACATGTCATAAAGCATAGAAAGCAGCCACTGAGAGATTCCTGCTCCTCCGTAAAGAATTCCAATATGTGAGAACCAAGACTGCTAAACGACCATCTAATGTACAAAACATTTCTGTTGCTGACCTCTTAATTAGCCCATTAATTATATTTTCATTATCCATTGTCCATAATCTACAATTGTCGACAATTGAGTTTTCAGTCATTGATGTTAATTATGTATTGGAATCACTCCCAATCATGCAACAAGCCAGTGTATCCCAGCCAGCTCATCCAATAAGGCAAATGCAGCTCTCTCTCTCTCTCTCTCTCTCTCTCTCTCTCTCGCGCACACACACACACACACACACACACACACACACACTTGCACACTTACACTGGTTCCTGCAGGGAGGAATTCAGAAGGCAGGCTCTAGCTAAACTTCACACTGATTCTTTTTGCTTCATCCATTCTACACTCAAATTGTTCCATCAGAGATTTTGACTTTCGGTATTTCATTACTTAATAAACAAACAAACAAAAAACTTCCAAAATGTAATGTTGCACCTACTTAGTGGAATTTTTGCCAACCAGTAAATAATTGAAGGCTACACTGCCAAAGACCCACTAGGCCAAGCCTGTCCTATTTCTCCCTGTATGACTGAGAAGGGCCAGGAAACCTTTCAAAAAAACATTTCTGAAGTAGATGCCCGTTACATTCACCTGAGTGTTCCAAGCCAATGTCAGAGCATAGTCTAACAAAGAATTTTTGATTTTTTATTTATCTATGACACGACTTTGAAAACATTAGGGGAAACTTTCAATTGGTCCATTCTTGAGATTTGTGCTAATCATAGAATAAATGAATACAAAAGCATCTTGTAATTTCACATAGATTTGTTAAAATTATCATTATCAGGCTATTGGTCCGAAAAGGACGTTAGTGTGTATTGGTTCCAGTACATCTATTTCACATTTTAAAAGTCGTCCACGTATTTCAGACTTTTATTTCGTCTCAAAGTATAGATTACTTGCCAAATAAATGTATTGTTTTCATGATGCGGTAAAATGGAATAAAAGAAAAAAGCCTTGTAAAGAAGCAGCAAGAGCAGCCAAAGGCTGCGTGCCCCATTCAGTGCCTACAGCCCACTGCCAGGCCGACACGCCCAAAGAAAAGACTGAAGGGGAAGCTGAAGTCAAGGGAAGGAGGACAGAGGGCATCTGCAAGTCTGTCTGCTAAACCCACCTTTCCAAAGATCTTTTTTCTTTAAAAAGCCTCTGAAAAGAAGGGAGAGAAGGTGCCCACAGGGCAAAAGGTAAAAGCTGATGCTGACAAGGTTTGGAGATGCCAAACTGACCAGGCACAGAAAGCTGAAGGTGCTGGAGACACCAAGGAAGGAGGAAGCGTGTGCATTTTTGAGAACCACACTTCTTTCTGTTACTCTACAGTTTACTATTTTTATCAAGTTCTATAAAAATACAGACTTTGGGGGCTAGAGAGATGACTCAGTGTTTAAGAGCACACGCTGCTCTTGCAGAGGACCCAATTCAATTCCTAGTACCCACGTGGGAGCTAACAACCATTCATAACTCCAGTTCAGGGGAACCCAACACCCTTTTCAGACCTCCTCACGCACTGCATGACATGGGTGCACTTACACACATACAGGCAATATACTTACCCACTAAAAATAAAGATAATAAATAAAATATTTTTTTAAATACAGAATTTGCTTTACTTGAAAAAAAGAGCCATGTTGCAGGGTACGATAGTGCAGACCTTTAATCCCAGCATTCGGCAGGCAGAGGCAGGTGAACCTCAGTGAGATGGAGGCCAGCCTGGTCTCCATAGTGAGTTTCAGGCCAGCTGGGGTTACAAGGAGACCCTGTCTTTAAAAAGACAAAAACAAAACAAAAGGCTATGCTGTTAGCACTCAGACCACTTCATTGTTTGGGGAGGAAGGAACATGTGTCACTAACAAAATGTTTTCCAAACTGGCTTGATCTAGGAAAATCACCTTTCCCTGCTAGTTTAGAAAGGCTCCTCTTGGCTCCCAGAAGTGATTTGCTGATATTGATACACTGGCCACCTGGGCATAAAATGCTCTGTGGTATGGGAAAACTCAAAATTCATTTTTATATCCTCCTATTCTTCCATCACTAACATAGACTTAACTCCCTAAAACCAGAGACCTGTGGTGATCTGAGTTCCTAAAATTGGTTTTGCCGGTATGTCAGGTAATCTGGATATCACTGAGATGGTGCTCCTCAAAACGACATAGATTCCTTTTCTAAAAGACTGTGGACCTTCAGATTGATAATTCTGCCCTTTAGTTTCATTCCCTGAGAATCAGGGTCAGCTTGTGAAAACTTGTTAAACCACATGCTTTAATGTGAGCTGTCAACCCTCACGTTGAAATTTTCCTGTTCTAAGCACCAAATGAAGACTTCATTGAATTTTATAACGGCTTTCTGATTTGGGTAGTTCATACAAAAAGGGAGTTTGACAGTATAATGTTAAGGATTCTCTGCCCATGTCCTGCTTGAAATACCATGATTGTTTATGAAAAGTAACTTTAATTATTCTGGATTCTGTAATATTCATGTGTGTGTGTGTGTGTATGTGTGTGTGGGTGTGTGTGTGTATGTCTGTGTCTGTGTTTATGTATTTGAACTCATCCATGACCTTTGCACAAATCTAAGACATGTGAGTGTTAAATGTGTTTTTTACTTCTTCATTAATATTTTATTTCTTACAGATTTGAAAGCCGCTGAAATTCTTAAGAGGCTTGAATGACGTGAAAATTCCTGGGAAGTAGTAACACCTTAGCATTTATCAATGAGCAGCTTAGTGAAAAACAGCAGATGAGAACTGGTGAGAATTTTACACAGTATCAGCATATCAGACCTGCTAAGACTTCTTCGCTGACGTCATTCTGTTCTCTTCAGCTAAGAAGAAAGCAAAGTAAAGGATTAGAAAGGGAAATAACTCCTAACTCTTAAATATTACTTTATAAAGTACACAATACATTTCTGCCTTTATATGCATATACTGTGTTTACATGCATGTGTGTGTGTGTGTGTGTGTGTGTGTGTGTGTGCGCGCGCGCGCGCGCGCGTCTTTAACTTAACCTAGTAAAGCCTGCTAGCTCTCAATGGTCTGTAAGGAGGCTTGCATGCCTATGGACAAACAGGTTAGACTACTGTAGAGTAGTGTACAGTAACATCTTAGATTCATTATATTTCACATTTACCTCAAACCCTATATTCTTCTTCTGGTAGGATTCTATATCTGGTAATATTAAGACCAATTCAAGAAATACATCCATCAATAAAGGGAAAACCCTGAGCAACCAGAGCATAGGAATATAATAAAGAGAATGGTGGGGCTAGAAAGATGGCTTAGAGATGGAAGATGTGCTCTCTCCGGAGATCAGAGTTCAGTTCCCATTTCCCACATCAGGCAGGTCACAACCATCTGTAATGACAGCTTTAGGAGAGCTGATGTTCTCCTCTGGCATTCATGGACACCTGCACGCATGTGGCATATGCACATACAAATAATAAATTTTTAATCTTTTTTAAAAGAGAGAATGAAACCCATGTAAAGTAAGCTGCTAGTAATAACACCTCAAAAAATGGCCTGAAGAGAAATGATTATATATGTTTTAAGGACTAATCTGTTTGGACATAGAAATTTTCTCTCTTCTAATTCCTTTATTAAACTAGATATTTTCTATCTCCCTTTAATATAATGTAGAGTTCTGATGGTTAAAAGCATATTCTAATACTGATAGTTTTTCTCTTCTCAAATCTTTCTCTGTTTTATATGGGATATTGTATTCTAAACTTCTATATTTCTCATTTTTCATTAGTTTGGAGCTCTGCTGGGGGCGGGGGATGCTGGTACCTTCAGGTATCTATTTGACACACCTGTGAAGAGGGAGCCTCAATTGGGGAATTTCCTCTATCACACTGGCCCTGGACATGTCTTTGAGGCATTTTCTTGATTATTATGTGAGGTGGGAGGGCCTAATCCACTGCAAGCAGTACCACCCCTGAGTAGGTGGTTTTGGGTTGAACAAGAAAGCAGGTTGAGCAGGGGCCAGAGGAGCAAGCCAGTAAGCAGCATTCCTCCCTGAACTGTGCCTCAGCTCCTGCCTCCAGGTTCCTGCCCTGAGTTCCTATCCTGACTTCCCTCACTGGGAGATGTAAGATAAAATAAACCCTTTCCTTCTCAAGTTGGTTTGGGTCTGTGTTTTTATTATAGCAATAGAGAAGCTAAAACTAGGACAGGTTCGGGGGAGGATGTGCTAGTCACGTTTCTATCACTATATCAGAATACCCAGTGTAGTTAACTTATGAAGAACAAAAGATTGCTTTGACTGACAGTTTTGGAAGTTGTATTCCATGATGATTTGGCCTCACCATTTTGGGCCTGTACCCAGGACAACATATAGTGGTGGGAGCATGGCACAGCAGAACACTTTGCCTCTGTGCCATAAAGCAAGAGAAAGGAAAAATTGAGCATCCCATAACCTTCAGGAATGCACCTCCAATGACTTAAGGACTTCCCATTTAGGTTCCACCACTCAAAACTTCCAACACCCCCCAATGGTGCCAGTCTGGGGACCAAACTTTTGACATGTGGGACTTCAAAGGGCAATCAAGGCCCAAAGTATAACAACAAGTTAGACTGAAAAATGGAATATTCCACATGTTCCTTACTGCCTCAGAGGGCCCTAGTCTGAGAGGATGGTGGCTGTAAAATTACAGAATTTAGAGCAGACATTATCATCATCAGAAGAAAAGCTCTTCTCATCCAGCTGAGATGATGGGCCCAGCACCTCCTAGGCTAAGTCATCTTCCCAGTGGTCTACATGTGGCAAGTGTTGGAGCTTGTGTTTGAGCAGAATCCCTGTATATGGTGGAGACGGGCCTTTAACATAAAGACGTGACAGTATACACTCTGGCAGTTCCCTTGTAATTGTATAGTTTTGTGGCACTTCCTTAATTTTAGGTTTGGCTTTTGCTTTTCTTGCTGTTGCAACTATTAGTTTTACTAAATGAACTTCCTGTATTAGTGTATTCATATAATGAACCTTGTGTAGGTGAAAATTTAGCTATCAGTAAATCAGAGCTTTAACGTTTGGGGCCAAATCTCTTTCTGAATGCTTACCTTTTATTTAATCATAACAAAAGCTATGCCCATGACTTCTTGAGTGAAGACATAATTGCAAGTCATTTTATTTCATTCTATTAATTTTAAATGAAGTCCTATAAACTAAATTAACTGGTGACTTGGCAATAAAATATATTAGAAACCAAAAATTGGGGAAGTAAAAATAGGTCTTAGGAGGTATACTATGTGCTTGCGGTTCTCACATGAAGAAAAGTGAGGTCTTTATAACATAGTATGTCTAAAAATGATGGAGAAGGCCATTGCATCTCTCCCACAACCAACGAGGAAAAAGCGAGCCCCTGGCTGTTCGTATTCAATGCTCGGTTCTTGCATTGAAGGAAGAACCACTACATAGGTCTGGGTTCCTCTCTTCATGCTTGCTCAGGAGGCACGTTCCACTTTACTCCTCTCCCTTGTCACCTGAGTGCAGGGAGTATGATTAGATGGTGCTTTGGGGGGTCATGGTTGTTTAAAAACACATACCCAAGTATTTTATTCTCAGCGTAATCTTTTCCTAGGACACACTTGGGTAAAACATATCAATGCACCAGAGTCTCTGCTTCCCACTTGCTTCCCGCTGCCCGTGAAGAGCAAACATAGCATGCCAAGGATGTTCTGTGATGCTTTGATAGGGAACGAACAAATGTGCTTGGTGATTTAGGGCATTCCACCAAAAGTATGTGATGACTATTTTAAAAGTTTGTATCTTGCTAACTGAAACTTTCTCAGCTTAGCTAGGTATGATCAAGCGGCAATTTACAAAAAAAAGCAGATAAAGTGACCCAGGTTCCTGATGAAATGTATTTCACTTATTAAAACCTGCATAAACCGTCTTGATCCTGGCCTCTATTTGAATTTAGCCACTTCATTTGGAGTCCCTGTATGGAGAGTACAATAACAATACAGACTGCAACTAACATGTTAATATTTCAGAACAGAAACAATTTTTACATCCTAAAAACGATGCTTGAGAATCTGACAATAAAAAATAATAATAAAACATCATACCATCATTTCACCTCTTAAGTGAAACACTAAATTTACTTGAATGTAGTTAGCTATAACCTTATCTTCACACACAGTTTTTTATTTACCTCCCAGCTTCACAAAAGAAAACCAAATCCTTCCTGTGTTCAGCTAAATTGAATTCCAGACACTTCATTCTTCTAAACCTTTCCATTGAAAGAACTTTTAATTGGTTAAACACACCCAGCATATTAGAAAAATCCTAAAACAGGGTGAAGTTTTGGCCAGAGAGCTGTTGTTCAACTGATGGATGGAAATGGCTCATTCACCACCTGTTGGGAAATGTTAGCGCTCTTGTTCAATTACGTGCCTAATTTAGTGTGTAATTGGAAATGTAGCGGTTGCAAGGCAGTCAAATTTTTTTTGAAGACTTAGCTATTTATATTGAGCGTATTAATTACACTGAAATAGAAGGGATCACAAAGTGATCGGGAGAACAGAGTCCATTTTCAAAGCAACTGCTCACCAGGACACATACTGGTTCCTCTGAGAGAAGAAAGCACCGTCCAGCCTGAGTTAGAGTGAAATACTTCTGAGCTGCTGTGTTGCCACAGCCCCACGTTGTAAGCAGATGTCTTTCTATTTGAGTCCAATGGGCCCTGGTTATCTCACTGCTTAAAAGTAGCTTGCAAAGTCTTCCTATCCTTTCCTATACTATTTGAATATTACAATTTTCCCACTGAGTCAATTTGTACACATTACTTGAAATACTACATGCATGTAGTATGTTAACAACTTTCCTGATGTTCTTCACTGTTCTGCTGAGTTCAAACATGCAACAAGATGGTCCTGGGATAGTTTCCAAATGAAACTTTCAGTTATCTAGTCCATTTGCCTAGTTTCATCATCAGTCAAATTGCAGGGGGCGGGGGTGAGGGTACCCACCTCTGACTTCCTACGAATACCTGAGCAGTGTTATCCAAGGCAAAGAGAAGTTGATACATAGCTGCCAGTCACATTTAAAGGCCTAAGCAGCAAGTGACAGTGAGGCAAGAATAACAGTATTCAGAAGACACTGGGAGTACAGAGGGTCCTCAGGAGAGTACTACACAGCTAAGCAAAGGAAGATTACTGTACAGAAGGGAGATTACTGTAAAGCGGGCATCAAAATTAGTATATTCTTAACAGTACTGGAAAGGTTGTTACGTGTTTAGCCAAGGATATTTCATCATCAAGTTATGGAAGGATAGAAATCTATGGTAACTGTGCATCCCCAAGAAATCCATGTCCTCTTCTTTTGTTGTTGTTGGTTTTTTGGGGGAGAGGTTATTGGGTTTTTTTTGGCAGGGTTTCACTAGTCACAGCCTGCCTGGAAGTCACAATGTGAACCAGGGTGGACTCCATCTCACAGAGCTTCACCTGCCTTTACCTCCTCCCAAGGGCTGGGATTAAAGCCTCGGCCACCGTGTGCAGCGTCCATGTCCTCTTCTTAACATGTTGGTTTACTTCACTAACCTAACCACACACTCACAAAAAGGACAGAAAATCTTTGAAGAGTAATGAAACCAAAAATTTTTTTAAATACCCTTGACAGGGATGGGGACAAGAAAAACTTGTTTGAAAAACCCAATCCCCAATTCTCTTTACTACCCCAAATTTCTTTATTTAAAAAATAATAATAGGGCTGGAGAGATGGCTCAGTGGTTAAGAACACTGTTCTTGCAGAAGACCTGGGTTCGAATCCTAGCACCCACACGGCAGCTAACAACTGTCCATAACTCCAGTTCCAGGGGATCCGACAGCCTCTTCAGGCCTTCACAGGCATTGTATGACATGGGTGCACTTACCTACATGCAGGCAATACACGCATACACATAAAATAAAAATAATAAATAAAATGTTTTTTTTAATAATGATAAAAGTTAAAACTGCTTCAGGTTGTCATGACCGTCCAGGCTCTTGCCTCTGGTGTCTCACCTTAGAATATTCCCTTTGTTAAGGGAATGAGCTCAGTCTCTGATTCAGTGCAGTCAGCTTCCCTCGACATCTCCAATCTTCTCCACCCAGCATTTTCCATCAACCCCAAGACTCAGCAACCATGAAGCAAGAGAGAGACCATGAATAGAGCCCTGTCAGGCACACATTTGACAGAGTTATCTTGCTTACATTAACTTTCTATGCTTCAGTTATCTTGACATCCTCATGTTTTCTTTTAACATACATGGTATGTTAAGAATTCCTCAGGAAAATGAATCGGAGAAAATGCACATATGAAGATTGGCAGGGAACCAGAGAATGACTCTGAAAGGCAAAGGAAAACACGTTGTGTGCAGATTGTCTCCTTTTCCACGGCTTTGCGTACAGATAGCAATGGGTCGCAGGCATTCTGTGGTATCGATGTGTTGTCCTCCTACTCCCTAGTTGAAGAGGCTGGACTTGAAGCGCGGTGATGTTGTAAAGCTAGAAAATTGAGAGACAATGTAAATGGGTTTCATTTCCTCAAAGGAACAATTAAGTTTTGAAATTACTGAGAGACAGAGAGATGATGATTACGCCCACCAATGAGTGACTGAAAAGGTCCAGTGCTGTCTCCTCATAACCTCAGTTAAACAATCGTCTACTGATGCAGAGGCCTCGGGAGGACCCCAGACCACTCTGAACAGAATAGGCAACTCAGCAGAGAACAAAGCTGGGAATGGAACGATGGAAAAGTGGAGCAAGCACTTACCTGGGCTACCCCATCTGCATTCTGGCACAGCTCAGTGCCAACAGGGATCCCTGGGACATGACCTTCCCTGGTGAAGGAAAAGGGAAGTGTCGAGATGTCCAGAAGTTTAAACCACTGAGGACTCCTGCGGCCTTTAGCTGGGTTTGCTCCAGATGACAGAGCTACCTGGAGTCCCTGATGCCGCACTGTTCCCTTAAGAGGAGCTATACCATATACCTTCCTCATGCCCTCACTCACACCACAGAAATCCTATATCCTGTTATAGAGCCAAAGGATCACATCAGGGTCCTGAATAGACTGAACAGATGCCTGGTCATTGCTCCCTTGATAGGGTATAGCCTAAATGTTATTCACAGATAAATCGATCTCAAGAGTAAAGCTCAATTATAGAGCATTTGACAGCAGATGTATGGACTTTCAAAATGTAATATATATAGTGTACATATATGAGGGACAAATAATGAGAGAGGGGATACCTACTATGGAATATTATTCACCCTTGACAAAGAAGCAAGTCCTTCAATTTGAGGTACTTTGGATGTACCTGGAGAATATCAAACTAATAAAATAAGCCAGTCACAGACAGGTAAATACTGCAGCATGGTATTGGCTACATGTGGAATCTAAAACAGTTGAATTCAACGAGGCAGTGAGTAGACTTATGGCTACCAGACTCTGTAAAGAAAAGGAAAATGGGAGTGTTTTAGAAAGTTCTAGTTATACACAGAAAAATAGATTGAGGAGCTCTAACATACATAATGAAATAGTTGTTAATAACAGCATATTGTGTATTTGAAATTTATAAAAGGATCAGTCTAAGACAATCTTAGTACAAAGAAAGAAAGAAAATGGTAATTTTATGAGGTAATGAATATGTTAATGAGTTGAAATAAAATCAAATTGCTGGAAAGTCTACACTGCATTACATAGTTTGAAACATAGATAATAGAGAGATAATAAATGATGGAATATGTCTCTCTCTCTCTTGTTCTCGCTCTCTCCTCTTTAAGCAAACTTCTCATTTCTAGACATTACCTCCTGTTTGTTACTGCCAGAAAGAGCCTCTGAAGCATGATTCAAACCCTGTCAACTCATATCCAAAGTTTCAATGATTCTCCATTTTCTTCCAAATAAAACCCAGGCTACTCTAGCTGACTGTCAAGTCTTCTGTGATCTGTTATCCGTGTGTATTGCCTAAGCCCATCTACCCTTTGCTCACAGCAAACCAGACCAGCTCACTAATCCCCAGATAATCTCTATATCTAATGACCTGCGTGACTTTGCTCAGACATCTTTGTGTGGTAAAATCTTACTGCCTTTGCAGTCCAATATTGCCTGCTCCGAGAGCTTTCCAATATTCAGAGCCTGTTCTGTTCTTGTTTTCTCTGAGGTCGTGTGTTTGTCTCACAGAAATTTTACTGGCTTTTTCTCTGTTCTTAATCCCAAGTAAGAATAGAACTTGCCACTTCTGGCATCTTCTACACCTAACACCATAACCTACCTGTACATAAAATAGATCAAATATATGTGTTTAAATAATTGGCCAAAATAACCTTCTTTTCCTATTCAATGATCATTCCAGTGGATCCTGTCATCTGCCCACACATTTCCCAGTAATGCTTTGCTGTTTCTTTGCTAGTAACTTCTCAGAAATTTTGGACCTGAATGAGGAAGTAAATGAAAAGTTCAAATTAAATTAAATCTGATAAAATAACAAGATATTTAAGCCAAAGAGCACAAGGCCTGAGTTGAACAAGTTCATTAAGACACAAAGCTCTGCAAGGGCTACTTTAGGACGAGTTTTTATTAGTTGTCACCTTTGTAAAAAGATATAGGAAAGAAAATTTTTAAAAATCACTATTGTGGAACTGATTAATGGCTTCTTTTTAAATATTTTCTGTATTATTTTTATTTTATGTGTATGAGTGTATTGCCTGCATGTATGTAAGTGCACCCATGCTGTGCAATGTCTGAGGACAGAAGAGGGTGTCAGATCCCCTAGAACTGGAGTTGCAGACAATTGTAAGCTGCCATGTGGGTTCTGGGAATGGAACCCAGGTGCTTTGCAAGAGCAGCCAGTGCTCTTAACCGCTGAACCATCTCTCCAGCCCTGTGATTAATGACTTCTGAGCAAATGATATTTCATAGTTCTTCAAATATACATATTATACATACTTCCATGCATCTGCATGCATGCAATATGACATTAAGTTAATATGATTCTCTATAGCTGACAGCAAATCCAAAGATGAAAATTGAAGGTAATAAGCAAATTGTATATATACAATAATTTAGTTATTAAATTTAACTTTATTTTCCCAAAGGTACATAAATAATTTTCCACTTGAAGAAATATTTGCTGTAATAATACTTCTTACAGTCATTAGTTTTATACTGTATTGGCCAAGAGAAAGAAGGCGTTCTGTTGGCTGCCAGGAGATTAATAGAGGGGTTAGTAGAAGGAAATCCACAACACTTCAAACAAGATTTTTGCCTTATCTGGAATTATTGTGTGCTTTTTAATAGTTTTTTTTTTAAATCATCTCTTTTTATTTCATTTATTTATTTATTCATTTATTTATTATGTATGTGTAGGAGGCAGTGCTACTGAGCATGTGTGTAAATCAAAGGACAGCTTGTGGGATTCAGTCCTTTCATTCTACCTTGTGGGTCACAGGGATTGAACTCAGGTCAGCAGTATTGGTGCCTCTACTCCCTGGACCATCTTGCTGGCCCCAGATTTATCTCCTTATGTTCAATTGTGATGGTTTTGAAAGCAGTTTACATTATCCATCTTAATCATGAAGAACTACAGTCATAACCACTTAAAGAGCAAAGTTCAAAGCGCATGTTTTCCTTAAGTTAATGACTCAGATATATTTGTGAATGCCTAGCTCACAGGTTTGCATATAGTAGTCCTCAAAAAAAGTAACTGAATTGTGGCTAAAGAAAGAATGAACAAATTACTAAACACAAATGAAATCCCTACCAGCCTGAATTAAAATACTGGTCAGCTAATTATTTGCTTCTGTGAGAAAAAAAGTCATGTAGCTTAGAAACACAGAAGCAAATATTTCAGTGGGAATTTTCTCCAAGCCAGTGCTATCATTCATCCTTAAGGATTTTCCTGACATTTTTAGAAAATGCCTTCAAGCACATGAAACACCGAAGGTCAAGGCATCACCAGAAAGGCATAGTTCAAATGTATTCAAATTTGTGTTCATGCTTTGGCTGTTGGTGTTTGTATCCAAAGCAAAATACTTCTGATCGCTTTGCTCTTAGGCAGTTCCATGTACCAATAATCACAGTCAAAATATCTTTTCTAGAAGTAATTTCCAAGCCTTATTTGTTTCTATGTACCTAAGCTTTCCTCTTTGAACTTAACACCTGGCTCTGTGAGGTTTCCCAGTTCCTAGTAATGTGTTGGAAGGTCGCACCAATAACCTGATCTTTGCTACCATCCTAGACAACATGGACTTTTGTTTCTTGAACTCTTTTTTTCTGACTTTTCCCTTCCTGTTCTACATCTATTAACAATAGATCTTCTTTAAGTTCCAAATTCTGTAGACTTTCTAGTTATTATTACTTTTGTGCAAACTACAGGGTGCTTTCACAATCTGAATTTTCTTTCTTATCAGGACAACTTAAGTAAAAGCCGACATACACTTTGATTCAGATACTTTTTATCAGAGTTGTAGGCCACTAGGTACTCACTTGGTCTTGCAAGTTTTTCTGCATAAGCTTTATCAGCATTCTGCCACCATATAACAAGACTCTCTTAACTTCACAGTTTTCTTATACTTCTTTCTTATAGCTAAGTCCAAAATATATTTGTTTTATATGACAACACCCCACTCTGCTGCTTCAAGAGATCCTAGCTGCATTAACAGATAATCCCATTATCTCTGTGGATTAATACAATGCAAGGCTACTTCTTGTTCATATAAGGCTTAAGTGGGGCTTGGATTTTGTGCCTCCTTCCTAGGGACATGTGTTCCCTGAATTCTTGTGGCCAAAAAGGCAAAGAAGAAAGCACATATGCAAAATGTAATCTGCCAGCATTTCTAATGGCACAAATAAGGGCATTTCTATCAATGACATGGCTAGGACCATGTCATACTGGATTCATCTAACCTTAATGGAAATTGGAAAAAGTCACCTAACCCCATGTACACGAAGAAGAAAAAGCTGATGTGGAGGGAGCTAGCCAGTGGCTTGCAGAAAAGCTCTAAACCTGCAAAACAGACTTTCGAGCTACATAGTCTGGAACAACCCCATCCTCTACCACAAAATACACACAGAAGTTATCATTGTTACTGTCACCAGAGAAATTCTAGACATGGGTTGGAAAGCCACACCAATAAACTAACCTTTGCTACCAGGCTGGACATCATCGTCTTTTCTTCTTGAAATTGAAGGGAAAATCTATGGCTTTTCTCTTCTTGCTCCAGATCCACCAACATCAGAAGAAGGGACATGGATTTCCAGAGTACTACTGGATAGCTGTCTCTGCACTTCGGAAAACCAGACACAGCACCAAACACATTATCCTGGCTTGAATCTTCATCCTCTACCTCTCTGTGCCAGCCTGTCTGCTGCACCAGTTTGATGTCAAAGAAAGTACACCTGCTCATGGGCCTTGATCATGGGCCAAGATCATCACTAGAGATATGAGTAAAGCAGGTTCTGGCATTTCAGCTTCAGTGAAAACCAGCAGGTTCTTCTTCAAAAGTTGGGACACTCCATAAATGTGGAGAAGTTTCAGATGACAATTAGCTCCCCTCAACCAGAAACACAGGACAAATATGGATCACATTCACCATGAAGACACAGTTTGCTTGGGGATGTTGGGACTGGAACCACTATGAGTCTCAGAACTATTCTGTACTTTTGGCAAGTCACAAATGTCTAGCAACATTTTGATCCATGTGACATTTAGAAAGTGAAATCTGCTTGATGAGTTGTTGGAAATCAAGGTTGAGAAATGCCATTGTACAATGAGTAACATGTGAGCCAGAAATGAGAAATGTCATCACTAAATACAACCATTTTCTGATTTATACATAGCTGCTCAATGAAACTAAGAAGAAATTTTTTAGATTACATTTTGAGAAAGTACCTTCAACAATTTCAGGGTGCCAATACTTAAACAGTCCTTCCAAAATTGTTTTATATCAAATAGTGAGACCAAATACTGAGGAAATACGTGAGGGCCAAGCAAGTGGAACAAATGTTATTCCTGCATTAAAATCAGGCTGTGGGTATGATGGCATCCACCTGCCAGTTATCCTATGGTGCTCTGTGGTTCCAGACGAAGCTTCATGAACCTAGTTGTGTCCAATGGGTTTTAGTCATTGATGACTAAAAACAGTCAACTTTACTTGAAGGCCTCAAGCAAAAGAAACCAAAGTGGAAAAGCCTTCTCTTAGGTTGTGAATTGAGTTACCAGTTCCGTTGAGGTTAGTATCTGGATATGCCAGTGAGCACTGTCTGCCCCTGTTGCTGTTGTTGCAGCTGGTCTGTGGGAGATAGTGTAGCACGGTGGCTAAGAGCATGAGGTCTCCCTTCTCCCAGTTGCTCTCTGAAACCTCACAATTTCATTGGCTTTGTTTCTTCATCTTCAATAAGAGGGTATAAAGCACCTCTCTCGTGGGATTATTATATAAGTATTTGGCAAATGCTTACTATGAGCCTGGACTATTCCAAGTGGTAAATATTCATGAGTGATCAGGGAAAATAAATGATCTCTGCTGTCTTGGAAGTTACATTCTAATGGTTTCCAGAAATAAGTGAAAGAACACATATAGGGCATTAATGGAGAGCCTTTGACCCAAAGAGAGAGTTCAGTAAATAACATCTACTGTTATCCTTCACTAGTGTACCCTCTTCTTTTTTCCACAGTTTGGGGCACACATGCTACAGTATATGTGTGGAGGTCAGAGAACACCTTGCGGGAGTAGTTTCTCTCCTTCATATGATGGTCCCTAAGGGTCCAATTGAGGTCGTCAGGCTTGGCAGCAGGTGCTTTCACCCATTGAGCCATCTTGCCAGTCACAGCTCCTACTAGTGAATGGAACAGAAGACAGAACAACTACTGGATTGTCTATCTTCTTTATATGAAGAAATTGACTTCAGAGTTTCTGAATTGCCCTTTAGTTTGTAGAAACCTAACCATTATAAAAAGCTGGAAAAAGAATGGGGATTTTTTTCAACACTAAGCCCAGAATTGTACAGTTCTATATTAACAAAATATTTTTATTTTATTTTATATGAATGGGTGTTTTGTCTGCGTGTATGAAAAGAGTGTTTTGAAATCCTGGAGCTGGAGTTATAGGCGATTGATAGTCACAATGTGGGTCCTGGGAACTGAACCCTGGTCCTCTGCGAGAGCAGTCACTGCTCTTAACTGCTAAGCCTTCTCTCCAACCCTAACAAGTTGTTTTAAAGAGCTTTAAACTAACTTTGATTGACTACTAAAGATTCACATATTTGAATGTTACCATTTTTAGTCTATGAAATTCTTTCCCTTTACTAAAGAGTGATAAGGATGGAGACAGGTACCCAGAAGAGTGGATTCATCAGTCACAAAAATGTTTCTCAGACACAGGACGAGGATATCCATGAACCAACGGTCTGAGGAGTTTCAAACACTTTATGGAAGTTTAGGGAGAACAAATTACATCTTTTTATTTAAAATTGCTACCTTTAAAGGATGTTTTGTCCTTTCATAAGTTTTTTGTTTTTTCTCCTGTTCATCATATTTTTTCTAATTACTGTTTCTGGGACCTGCTATTAATTGTTGGATCCATAGATGAGGAATCAGAAATAAATATATCCCTTTTGGTTCATAACATTTAGACTTCAGCACTGGAGAATTTCACATCTCTCCTGAGCAGATTGTCATGTGCCTCCCACATCCAATTTTGGAATCCCAAGACTTAGAATTGATTGGATAATTAACTCTCCCTCAATAGGCTGTTTCCAGAGAATGAACTGTATTCTCAAAAATTAACTTGATTTTGGAAAATTGATGTTGTGAGTCTTTTATGATTGTTTTGAACACATTCTCTGTATTGTTCATATCAAGGAAGAATAAGCATTTGTGTATGAGCAGGGAGATGGTGGAGAAATCTCTACATTTTATGAACAGACGTCTAAGGATTTGAAAAAGGGAGGATTCCAAGGATCAAAGGTCAAATTTTTTATTTTGCAAATATATAATTTAAGACTGGATGATTTATTTTACATGTATTGAGAAAAATGATACTATACATTATATATTTCCCTTATAATTATGGATATGTACCACATATGATATTTTTAGAACTCTTTTCATTTTCTTTGATACTTGAAGGGATAAGGTTTTTACATATTGTCTCTTCTCATAAAAGAACATAAAGCGTGAAATGAAATCAAATAAGTTTTTTAGAAGAAAGTCTTTAGCACCGTTGTCGATGCCATCTGAGACTTTGGAACCAGTTATTGCAAATGTTACTTTGGTAACATTTAATCCTACTTTTATTAATAAACTCTTGAGCAACAAAAACATTTTATTGTAGTGGAAAGAGAAATAATCTTTTTTAAATTATTTATTTAATAACCATATAATTAGAAGAAGCATTTCATGACAATAGCATTGACATATTCAATAACAATTTCCAGAGCTAAGATGCATCTCTTTCAAAATTGGCCATAAATTTTTAAGTTTACTGTTGAATTAATACAGTTATACAACATTGCACTCAATATAAACCATATAGGACATAAAATTAAATGAGGTTTTAACCTTTAAAAAAGATCTCCATTTCATTATAAAATACAGCTTCATATAGAAAAATTTATTTTTAATGCAATTGACATTAAGATGTTTGCACATGTGTTTCTAATCT
>NW_008332493.1:334408-371432 GCF_000622305.1 Nannospalax galili
GTTTATACTTTGAAGAATTATTATTTAGAGAAATAATCTTAAGGTAAATAAAACAGTTTAGGTAAGACTTTGGAAAAAAAGAAAACTTTGATTTCTTTACTGCTTAGGCTCTAGTTATGAAACTTCTCAAAGTCTGGCACAATTTTCCTCAATTACTCCAGGTTTTTTTTTTTTTAATTTCCTTTCCAATTCAGTCTCCCAGCTCCATTTACCAGTTGTTTAATGAGATACAAAACACCCCAGTAATGCATAGCCATATTTATTTCTCCTTAAAACACATAAAACACATAAGTACCCCGAATTATCTTTGCCACCCCTTTGATCATTTCACACTCATACTGGAAACCTTGAGTATCTTTTTTATTTCCCTTAATACATCCTGTCAAGCTTTACATCTTGTAGTTCACAGTTCTGCTCAGTTCTCAGGACGCTCCCTTGCTATCCCTTACTCCCACACCCACCAAAGACTCTCCACCCAGATAGGGAAGCACATTAGCCCTTTCATCAGCACATTCCCAAGACCTTGAATTATGTCTGGAATGCCTTCTCCCTCCTCCGGATGGAGTCCCTCCCTGCTATCATTTATGACCTTATCAGATAACACCTTCTTCTCAACCTTCTTCCAAATAACAGATAATGCAGGAGTTGTACGTCCCGGCCCATTTTTAGAAGTTAAAAGGTTCTGTCTACAAGTGCAGAAGTATATTCAGGACCAACACTTTACAATTTCATGTTGCTGTAGTATTTGATCTTTATATTCTGTTTTAAATGTCGTTCTTTCAGGCAGAGCACTCTATTCTTCACTGTTGATTCCAATAGGATTGAGTTGGGGCTCCTGCTATGTCCCCTGGTGGAAATTTTTGCCTTCCCAGAACCAGGACACCCAGCCTCACCGTTTCAAGGAGAGGAGGCTTTGGTTCCTCCAGGAAGCTCACTGTGAGAAGCAATAGTCAAAAATGTGATTGAGAATGGCCTCTAAAATGTTCACATCCTAAAGTTGTGAATATGATGTAATACAGCAAAAGGAGTATAGATAGATCTAAAGAGACTTGATAGATCATTATTATAAGCCTGAAGTGAAAGAGATCACTCCAAGTTAATTGAAGGGACTCAATCGAATCACATGAGCCTGTAAAAGCAGAAACTTTTCTCTATTTTGAGTCAAAGAGATACAGCAAAGTGGAGTCAGAAGGACTCACAGAATGAATGGGAGGGAGGTGGCTTCTGCAGCCCCAGTGGGGAGCACAGAGTGTAAGACAGAATGCAGACAGCCCCTAGGTGGAAACAACAGCGAATGAGCAGCAGTAAAAGATGCTTCTGTCCTAAAACAGGAAAACTCACAAGAACCTGAACTCAGCCCCCAATCTGTATCATCATGGATGTGGGTACATTCCTAGAACCTCTAGAAGGTATACACACCAACAAAACCTTCACTGAAGCTTTGCAGTGCTCATCAGAGAGTAAGGCAAGCCCACTAGACTTCTATAGAGTTGTAAAAAAAAAAAAAATGAATGAATGAATGAATGAATGAATGACTTGCTTTAAGTTACTATTTATTTTTGGTATTTTGTTACAGCAGCAGTAGGAACTTATTCTCATGGTTATTCATACTTTAAACCCTTGGTTTCCTACCTCATATGATCTCCATGGAGCAAAGAGAATATTGCACAACAGTTGGTGATTTCAGTTAGAGTGCTCAGGAGGATGATTCTTCATCCTGATGGGGGATATCACTATGCCTGCAGCAGGTTACTCTAGTATTCTGGCAGAATGGCAGCTTCTGAGAGCTCAGCAGGATCCAGGGCAGTGGAGCTCACCCATCATTGCTGTCTCATCAAGAACTTCTGGAAAAACAGTGGAAAAAAAACTTCTGGAAAAAATACCCTGGATATTTTTCAGCTACAATTAACTTTCAAAAGTTTCAACGCATCCTAAAGTTAAAGGGGGCCCAATGTAATGGCATTTCTATTACATGGGTGATTGATTTTCTCAATAGGTGGTATAGCACTGAAGGATCAGTGATTTCTGTTTGGTTGGAGCCAGAAAGTGTCTTTCTTTGGTAGACCACCTTTTATGGGTATGGTAAATAACAAAAATATATCATTTACAGGGGACCATAGATCTTGCCAGAACTTTAAATCTTAATTATTCTACTGGAGCTTGCCATAAAATCCACATAATATCTATCCATCCATAGGCATCCATAGGTATCTCTAGTGTCTTAGGGTCTGACTATCATGTAGCCAAATAGCAGAGCTGCTTATACCACCACAACTACTTCTGAAGAGCCCTTTCTGCTTTGCTTCTTCAACTCAGTCTTTCTTGCCAC
Organism: Nannospalax galili; assembly: GCF_000622305.1. Lineage (NCBI taxonomy): Eukaryota > Metazoa > Chordata > Mammalia > Rodentia > Spalacidae > Nannospalax > Nannospalax galili. The sequence continues at coordinate 336,738 of NW_008332493.1, forward strand.
CTGATACATGTAATAAAGTACAAAAGTCCCCCTTTATCCATGCGGCCTATGAGTCAAGAACCCCAATGGTTGCCTGAAACTATGGATAGCACAGAACCCTACGTATGCTGTATTTTTTCCTATACATACCTACCTATGATAGTTGAATTTATAAATTAGGCACAATTTCTAGTACAACTCATTGCTTCCAATTGAAAAATGTTTCCATTCATGTCTTCCACAAATTTAATGTACTTTCCACTTGTACTGAGCAGTTTTGCAACTTAAGAGGCAGTAGCAAAAATAGCGTGAATTTTATTTTTTCTTCTTTGCAAGTTCATGGAAAGAAGATCTGATCATAAGTCTTTTTCTTATTTATTTATTTATTTATTTTCTTATTAAATTGAGAATTTTTACTTTTTCACTAAAGGAACCACTTTATAGCATCTCTTCAGAATATTCAGATTGTCAGGATCACTGCTCTTCTACTTTGGGTCCATTACTAAATAAAATAAGAGTTACTTGAACACAAGGACTTCAATACTCGCTGCCCAATCCAGTAGCCCATAGGCTTACTCTGTGACTAGATTAACAAGTGGGTAGCATACACAGTGTGGATATACTTCACAAAGAGATGAGTCAGTCCTGGGAGGGCTGGAGTAGGAAGGAAAGTATATATTTCCTCACACTGATCCAGATAATTTAAAATTTATGAATTGTTTATTTCTGGAGCTTTCCATTTAATATCTTCAGACTATGATTGATCATACATTATTGAAACCACAAAAAGAAAATTAGAGAAAAGAAAGAACTAGATGTGAAATTCATTGCTTCTAGAACCCAAAAAGGTCTTATAAAGTACTGCCAAGGATCTCAGAAAGTAACCGACTGTGACTAGTAATAATCAGATATATAGAAATTAGAAATGAATGTGCAAACATCTACGTGTTAATTGCATTAAAATGAAATTTTCTGTATGAAACTGTGTATTTTAATAATGAAATGGCGATCTTTTTTAAAGGTTAAAATCTCATTCAATTTTATGTCTTATAGGGTTTATACTAAGTACAATATTGTATAACTGTATTAATTCAATTATAAACCTAAAACTTTACAGCCGATTTTGAAAAAGATGCATCTTAGCTCTGGAAATTGTATTGAAATGCTTCTTCTAATTATGTGGTTATTAAATAAATATTTTTTAAAAAGTATTTCCTCCATATTTGTAAAAGGCATGCTAATTATAATTGGCAGTTACTAGGTGCTATTTACTGAGGACTTCAGGAATGATTTCTTCATATTAGTTTGTTAAATCCTTACCATGTTATAATATACATAGCACAATTATCTCCATCTAAATACGTGGATAAATCAAGGCAAAGAATGCTTGTATTGCTCAAGGCAGATTAGCTAGTGCTGTGTTCTGAATGTTTGTTTCTTCTCTCAAATCCTATGTTGAAAGAAAATCTGCCAGTGAGATTTTCAGCTCAGAAATCACAGATTTCTCAGCTTCCATAACTAACAGAAATAAATTTCTATGGTTTATAAGCTTCTCAGTCAAAGCAGTTTTGTTATAGCAGCCCAAATGTACCAAGACATCTTTGCATGAGGAAATATCTTTCCTGGCTTCCTGCTGTGATTTGAATGTGCTCCCTAAATTCCATATGTTGAAAACTTAATCTCCAAATTTATATATAGGTTAATGGTATTTGGAGGTCAGACCTTTGAGAGAGATATCCTCAGAACCTCATAAAGAGATTAATTTATTTGGGATTAATGGGCTATCAAGGAAGTGGCTTCATCACAAAAGCTCTCTAGTACACTTGCTCTTTTGCATGGCGTCATGATGTCCTCCACCCTGTTATGATTCAGCACAATGTCCCTCATCAGCTGCTAAGATGATGCTGCATCCATGTTCTTAGATCTCCAGACTTCTAAGGCATGAACTCCTTATAAACTGTTGCTGTGGTATCTATTTTTAGCAAGAGAAAATGAACTAAGACATAGCCTTTATCCAATTTCGTTCATTCTGTTTTTCTACCTTTTATTCTTCATTCACAGCCTCACCACTTTTTCCAGAGCACCCACTCATCTCTCTCTTAACCCTGTAGTCCTGTTTCATTTCCAGTTACTGTAATAAAATATTCTAACAAAAGCAATTTAGGAGAGAAAGAGTTTATTTTAGCTCACATGTCCAGGTTGCAGTCCATCTCTGTGGGGAAGACACATGGCAGGGGGTTGAAGAAGCTCGTCACAGCCACAGTCAAAAGTAGAAAGCAGTGAATTCATGCACCTGTGATAGTGCTCAGCTGGCTTTCTCACTACTATACAATCCAGAATCCCTGCTCAGAGAATGGCATCACTCACAGCAAGCTTATCGTCCCACCTCAATTAACATAATCAAGGTAATCCCCTTACAGATATGTCCACAAGCTAACATGATCTAGAATCTCCTTCAGTGCGACTCTTCCCACATGATTCTATGTTGTGACAAGCTGACACAACAAAACTGAACATCACACCCATGTTTAATACACTGTGAATGAACATTTCCAGAAAACTGAACCTTCTGCAAAAGCTGATCAACTGATTCAAATTTCAGTGATTATAGGGAGTTTAGAATGTTGCCCTTCTAAAGCCTAATTACAATTTATCTTGGGCTATCTTTAGATCCTAAGTAACCACTCTTTGCCCACCTCTGTTTCTGACTTAACAACCATGGTTAACATGTAAAAAACATTTGGAATGTAGTAACTTAGCAGACCACCAGCTTCTACCAACCAAAAGACTGGGTGTCTTCAGCATCTAAGGGCTATAGCTGAGAGTTTTCTTTTACTATAACTGCCTACTTAATGTATTTGAAAAGTGTCTTCATTTGTGGCTTTCTTTGTTACAATATTTTGTCTCCAGAATAAGCCATCTCTTATCCCCTTTGAGGTGAGAGTTGTGCTTTTGCATCTATAAAACTAAAAGAAGAGCCTTTGTGTCTTGAATATGAAAGAAATATTTGATAGAATCTCCTGTAAGGTACTCTAAAATATATGGTATCTTCTCACTACTGCCTACTAAATTCTATTCTTTTTTGTAATGTATGGAAGCTCTAAGGACAATTTTGTCATTCATTAGTCTATTCATTTATAGAACAATATGGTTTACAAATTCAAGACACAAGAGTGAATAGAAAAGTAAATGACTATCTTAAAGATTGCAGAGGAAATGAATGGACAGAGTCCATGAGTATCAGGTCACTAGGAGAAAAGATGAGATGGAAATGATGAAATTAGGAAATGAGCAGGAGTGGACATCCAGAAGCCGGAACTCCACCATGGTATCTGGGGACGTGATTCTCCTTGGAATGCCCAGATCAGCAGCTCATAATCATAAATGCTCATTCTTTTAATTAAAAATTTTTGCAACATATACATATCTATACATAGTATCAGAAAAAATCTAATTTGCTAGAGTTTCCTACAAAAAGAGTTGGCAAAATGAAATTAAGTAATTTAAGAGAAATTTATGGATAGAAATTAGTATTCTTTATCAAGGTATCAATGTTTAAATCAACACAGACAGAAGTAGTGCCCTAATAGCTTGGATCTCAGTATACGAGGAAAGAAGACCCCAAAGAGGAAAAGGAGAGTCATCAGCAGAACCCAGATTGGATTTATTAAGAAGGGAGCTGCCTCAGGCATTTCAGCAAAGGCTTTTTGCCATTCAGAGCAAGATCTCTGGGAGAGAGAGTAAGAAATAATGCCCCTGTTCCACTTCCTGCTACTCTTTTCCAGCTATCCGCAGAGGAAAATCTCCAGCTAAAAGCCAAGGACTGCCCTCTTAGCCCACAAAGATCAGCTTCCGTGAACACAGAACAGGATGGGGAAGGGTGGAAGGTGGAGCTCAGTGGACAAGGAGTCTTATCATATGTATTTTTTAACAGCTTCCAGATAATTGTGTAATTTGATGGCTCCACAATGAATTAATGTCATTGATTCATTCATTCAAGAAATATTATTTTGATGTCTACTATTTGCATGACCCAATTCTAGCTACTGATGAAATAGGATTGAATAGATCAGACCGCATGTCCTCTTTCAACCATTTCATGATTTCCTGAGGAGGGCAATTATTGTGCATATTGGGCAGGTGTGTTCCATCCATTCTGCTATTTTCCAGTACTCACTTCCAGGATGCCACCACTCACCAATGCCATATCTCTAGGCCACGTTATTTTGTATGGCTTATTGTCATTAGTTACTCTACCATTGTCACATTGTCACTGTGCTCAGCTGAACACCAAATCACAATTAAAACAAACAAAATACCTCCCTTTTCTCTGTTCTTTTTATGTTCTTTCATTTTTTTAAATTTTTATTTTGCATGTATGAGTGCGTGGCCTTGATGCATGTATGCACCTGTGCCATGCAAGGCCTGCAGAGGTGAGAAGAGGGTATCGGATCACCTGGAACTGGAGTTATGGATGGCTGTCAGCCACGGGAAATCTACCCCAGGTCTTCTGCATGAGCAGCCAGTGCCCTCAACCACTGAGCCATCTCTCCAGCCCCATCCATTTTCTCTTTTGTAAAGGTGCTCCACAGCAAGAACACTTAGAAATCAACTTTGTAACGTTCCCCTGACATTTTGAAGAATACACTCTTATGTGATGGCCAAGCCTCACTGACATCTTGACTAGATTTGGAATCACCTAGGAGACATATTTTGGGAATGACCCTGGATATGGGTGGTATTGTTACGGTAGCAAAAAGCCCCTTAAGAAAAACTGATCAAGAGAATAAAATCTTTGACCTGGATGAAGATCCAACTTCCCAGTTTTGCTGAGTCTATTGCCTGATCATAGAACCACCCCTAGGAAGGCAGACTCACTTTAAGTCATGCTAAAGAGATAGGCAGAATGCTTAGTGCATTAATAAAGTGGTGAACTTTTCCTGCTCTGAATCCCCACCACTTAGGGCAGTGCTATGGTCCAGAACATAGACACATAGTTTTCCATAATCTGCCTGCTTTTCTGAATTCTTCAGAAAAGTACAACCTCTCTTTTTCTTCTTTAAATCTCTTTTCTGGCCATGCTTCCCTTAATGCTTTGGCTGTCCTAACATCTTGTAATACTTTCCTTTTTCTCTAAAGCTCCTTACCCTCTCCACTTTTCGTCCACCATGTGTGTGACCCCCATGCAGACTCTAAACAGGCATGGCTTTATGGTTCTTGTTTTCCTTCTCTCCTTTCTGTTCCTAAGGGCAGTTGCTGCAATTTACAGCTCTCTTGCCCTGAGGATTTTTTCATTAAATTCCAATAAAATTGCCCTAAAGTTTCTGTTTGAGTCCATTCTTAAATTCTTTTATAAATGAGACTAAAATCCCTGAAAGGCAACCCCATTCTCCCAGACTAAATAACACAAGCAGAACACCAGCTTCTCCTGCCCCCTCTTCCTCCCTCCCTCCATCTCTCTTCTGCCTGACTGTGGACACTATGTGACCAGCTGCCTCACATTCTTGCTGTCACTGCTAGAGCAACTCTTGCTACCACACCTTCCCCACCATGATGGACAACAGTCTCAAATTGTAAGCCAAAATAAGCCCCTTCCTTAAATTGCTTTTGTCAGGCATTTTGTTACAGTAACATGAAAAATAACTAACACAGCTTGTCAATGGGTTGACAAAATAATGTGAGGTTCTAGAAAGAGCTGCAGCACTTATTACTCTAGGAAATAACCACTCAGTCTATCATCAAACTTGGCTACTGTGCTAGTCTTCCTTCCCTTGGGTTAGAATTTCTCCCCTGAAGAAAAGCTAAATGAATTCAGTTGATTCATCAAGGAGGGACGAGGAGAGGCCATCCAGTATTCTTTAGGCTTAACTGGACACTAAATAACTGATACCAACTCAGTGATTTAAATGTTCTCCAGTAGAAAATGAAGAACTATCAATTGGAGTGAGAGAGAGAGAGAGAGAGAGAGAGAGAGAGAGAGAGAGAGAGAATCTTCCAGAAAATTTGTAAGCAGTCATCCTCTAGAATTTAACAATGTAAGTAATAAGTAAATTATGCTCTTCTAGAAAGTATTGGCACTGTGCATGTTATAACAAAATCAACAGTCAGCAGTCTCAAATTGCTAGTGCTATCCCTATTCAGGGGAAATTTTTTAAATCATCAAGCTTCACTTTTAGCCTTTTTATGATAGTTAGGTGACTTAAGATTTACCACAGGGATTTGGTCCAAGGCACTCTCAGGCATAAGGATTAAGTTATGGAAGAAACTATAACTGGTCATTCTCTTTTAGTAAGCACTGAAATGTCTTACAAGCCTGGACATTTTTGGATTTAATATGATTTTTATATGCATTTTACTCTGGAATCAGATCAATCCAATGATCTGGTGACAATATCCATTGAGAAGCAATCCTTCAAATAATTAATAAGCATCAGGTTTAAGAAGTGAGTATCAGGCCAAATAATAAACAAGAAAATTTAAAGGATGAAGTCATCTGAACATTGTGAGAATATTTTACATTAATTTATCAAAGCTTCTAATTGCAGTCTATTTTGGGAACATTGGATTTTAACCCCGAAAACATCAGTATCTCAGTTCCTTCAAATTGTGACTGTATAGTTTTCTCCTAATCTTAAAATGAACATAGTTCTCATATTTGATAAATGTTCATGCTTTATTATAAACCTTGATTTACCATTTTTTAATTCTAAATATATCCTTATGTACTTTTGCATCCAAGACTTTCAAAAAGTTGAGTTTCTATATGCTGTATCTAATTTTTTGGCAGTGTAATTCAGTATGAGTCACTATGATGGTTAATGGAAATTGTCAAATTTATAGGATTTAGAATCACCATGGAAACACACTCCTGGATATGTTCTCCAGTGTGTTTCCAAAAATGTTTAACTGGGGGTAGATGACCCACTCTGAACATAGGCAGAACCATCCAATGGACTGGAGTACCAGTCTAAATAATAAGGAAAAAGTGAACTGTGGTGACAGGTGAATACTCGATAGCTTGAATATGATGTGTGGACCTCTTGATACCCAGTGCGAGCAGTGTGCAGGGGTAAGCCTTCTGGAAGATGATTGGATCATGAAGGATTTGCTTTCTTCCATGGATTACCAATTGATGGGTTCGAATTTTGAACAGACTATTAGGAATCATTCAAGCTATATAAGGTGGTACCTGGTTGTTGAAAGTAGGTCACTGGGCCTGTGGTTTTGACAGATATTTTGCCCTAGCCCTCCTGCCCCCCTTCTTGGCTTCCTGGCTGTCATGAAGTAAGCAGTCTCCTCCATCACATGCTCCTGCTTCCACGGCTGTACCTCACCATAGCCCCATTGCAGTGGAGAAAGGGAACTACGGATTAAAACTTCTGAAGCTGGGAGCCAAAACAAATCTTTCCTCCTCTTAAGCTGTTTATTGCTCATTGGTTATAACAACAAAAGTCTGACTAACACTAACATAATGTTCCCAAATCATTCATTTGCCTAGGCAGAGATACCTTTTATACCCTAGATATTTTTTTGAAACTATTTATCTTTTGGTGTGAAGGGGAAGGTTCATATGAGTATGTGTCTCTGTGTGTGTGCACGCGTAGGCCAGAGATCAATATAGTGTTGTTCCTCAGTCAATTTCTTCTTTAGAGCTAGGGTCCCTCACTGAGACCTGTAGTCTGCTGATTCCCCTGCACTGGCTGGCCAATGAATCCCAGAAATCTACCTGTATCTGACTCTCCTATGTTGGGATTACAAGCACAAACTATCACACCTGGGTTTTTATATGGATTTAGGGATCAAATAGAGACCATTATGCTTGTGTGGCAAGCACTTTACCAACTGAGCAACTGCCCAGCCTAGTACCCAAGACTTAAAACAGCAGAGGCTATCTCTGTCTACACCAATTTGATTGTATCTCATCTGTGCTGTGTCCCTAGCAGGCCACAGTTGGTACTACTTTCTGTTAGTTTTTCAGATTTAATCTAACAGATATTTCATCCTTAATAATAATGGTATATAAAATTCAGATAAACATTTTATGATCCTTTGGTTTTTTAGAGATCTTTTATTTCTCTCAATAAAACTGAACTAGCATTAATGTGTAAGCTCACCGGTTTTATCTTCTGCAGTTTTTATAATTTCAAGAGTCCATTAACAAACCCTATGTGATTCAACTGTTTTTCTAATAAGAGAGCAAGGAAACACATCGATGCTATTTTATTGATTTTATTATTTTATTTTATTGCTGAAGTAACAGTGAGGGCTTTAATCTATAAATGTCACATGCTTTTTGGTTGAAATGAGAAGTTAATGAAAAATAATTGATCATCTCTTTTTATTGTGCAGTGACTATAAACTTTCCATGGGCAAGTTATACATCAGAATGTTCAGGAGCAGTGCAGAAAGTGCTCTGTAATTGAAACTCCATCAAACAAGGAAAAAAAGACTTTAAAATTGAGTTTAATATATTGAAAAACCCAGCATAAAACTGTTCCTAAGTTCTGCTTTCCGTTCTCTCTTTTTCTTTTTCCCTCTTTTTAGAAATTTCATTTTCTTCCTCGCCAATAGCTCATAATAACAGCTTTGTCTGGCCTCTGAATTCTTCCTTGTCATTTAATGCCAGATGGAGTCTTGAGGAGTCCTGGCTTCTCTTCTAGCTTTGAACTTCCCCAGACTGCAGGTCATTAATTGTTCAGTAAAATAGCTGAAGATCAGATAAAGTTGCTTAACCCCTCCGGGTCGATGGGCCTTGTAGCCTGCAGTCTCACCTACTGCTCCGCTGTCAGCCGTTATAGGTCAGCTCTGGAAGGCTTTGCACAAGATCCTTTTGTTGAACTCAATTTTCCCTCTCTAGGCCACAAACAGAGTCAAGGAACATTAAAATCAAAATTTATTTGCACTTAACCCTTTTCTTCCTATACTCTCTGGTTGGGATGTATGTGGTACCTCTTCTCTTCTCCCTCCTGGAGAAGTTAATGGATCTATTAAAGCAGACAGTGTTACATGTATGGGCTACAATTGAATAAATCTGTAGTTTACCCAATTAACTCATTAGCTGCCTCTTTCCCAAAAACTCTTCATGCTGGCATAAGAATATAAGCTCCAGAAAAGAGAGAAAGAGAGACAAAGGGAGATGGAGAATTTTTAGTGTATAGTCTACATATACCAAAAAACTGTAACGCATACACCAAAAAAGCAAAGACAAATAAACAATGAACATTATGCTATAGAAAGTAATGACAGGGAAAAGCATGAATGATGTATCAATTATATGAAATTAATATTTAGAATGTTATATGTTTTACAATTACATAGCATATTAAGAGTATATTCAATAGAAATAGACTTTAAGAAAACAAAACCATGAAGGAAAAATACACAAACTAGTGAGTATATACAAAGTGGAAAGTAAGCTGTTTTATCTATATAAAGTAGGTTTTAATACTTTGCCCTAGCGTCAGTTTTTCAAACAAAATGTTTAAGAAAACCTACACCAGGCACTACGAAATGAGAGACAAGAGAGCTATCAGGTCCTTCACCCAGCTCCACCTCACCTACTCATGTCTGACTTCTTTAATGGCTCTACTTTTTTAAGAAGTAAAAGGACTTTGTCAAGATAAGGGTGCATGAGGGCCCATTCACACTAGGAGGGCAAGTGTCTTTGAGAAAATCCATTGAGCATAACAAAAATGTTCAGTTTCTACTCAGGTTTTTTTCTTTTTCCCCCCTTTTTTTCCCTAGGGCTACAACCAGTTGGGGTACATTTCAAAGCATCTTAATGCCATTTATATTTTACTTACTGGATATCATGACCACAGATAAACCTTGGGAAGCACAGAACCATTTAGTTAAACCTTGCATTGGGCCATGTGACAGAAACTGTATACAGATAGTTTCCAGCTGTGAAAACACTTACATTCCATTTGTAACTCTAGGCTGGGAGGCTGTGTTTGAAAGTTCTCCCTGGCCCCTCCGCCCTGTACTTACCTGTACAAGGACCAAAGGACATGAATTTAAAGAGCTTTTGGCTTTGTTCTAGAGGGCTGCATGGAATTTTCACAAGTTGTCCTTGTGAGATGATTGTCACAGGGTTTTGCATTTTATAAAATGAATGACAGAAGATTCAGTTGCATAAAGGGAATACTAGAGTTAATATCTTAATTTCACTTCCACATCCTTATTTATTAAAAATATAAACAGAAGTTTTATTTGGACCTCTAAGGAGAGTTCTATAAAATTTGTCTTGTACTGGGGTTACAGCTCAGTGCTAAGAGTTATTTGCCTAACATGCGTGGTCCTGGGTTCAATCTTCCATACCACAAAATGTAACAAAGTAAAACAAATGTAGGTAAGCAGGGAAGAAAAGGCAAGTCAAGAAGACAAGAGTTTCGAGTCAGGCATCAAAGTGCCTAGATGGATTATGTTACTACAGGAAAGAGAAAGTCCAAGAAACAGTTCCAGGGGTTGGAGAGATGGCTCAGTGGTTAAGAGTGCTTGCTGCCCTTGCAGAGGACCTGAGTTCGTTCCCAGGACCTACATGGTGACTCACACCACTCTAACTCCAGTTCCAGAGGATCCAAAACCCTCTTTTGGTCTCTATGGGTATTGCATACACATGGCACACATACTCATAAAATAAAAATGAATAAATGTTTAAAAGAAAGAGTTACCAGGCATAGTGGTGTATGCCTTTAATCCCAGCACTTGAGATGCAGAGGCAGATGTGTGATGGATATGTTTGGTATATGTAGCAAGTTCCCAGCTAGCTGGGGCTTCAGGGGGACCCTGTCTCAAAGAAAAAAGAAGAAAGAGAGAGAGAGAGAGAGAGCGAGAGAGAGAGAGAGAGAGGAGAAAGACAGAAAGAGAAAGAAAGAAAGAAAGAAAGAAAGAAAGAAAGAAAGAAAGAAAGAAAGAAAGAAGGAAAGAAAGAACACTAGAACTTTATACAGTATTTACTTGGCTCTAACTGATTATTGAAATATTCACATTTAGAAAAAAAATCCTATTATGCTGGACCAAAAAAAAAAACAAAACCCAACATCTTTGGAAAAAGTATAACCAAAAATCTGTGAGCTAAGCAATTTTCAGAGTTCATATAAGCACAAGAATCACTTGGGCTATGACCATCTAACGTAGAAAAGCCACACAGTACACAAAAGATATTCTGTGAGGATGTCTTAGTTTCATTTCCTGTTGCTGCACTAAAATATCCTGACAAGAGGATGGAAAGAAAACTCAGAATTTAAGAGCACATACTGCTCTTGCAGAGGACCAGAGTCCAGTTCCCAGCACCTGTGTTGGTAGCTCACAACCACCTTCAATTACGACTTCAGGGAATTCAATCCCTCTTCTGGCCTCCATGAGCACTTGCAGTTATGTGCTCAGACACATACAAGTACACACAGTTAAAGATTAAATCTTTAAATATATAATGACCAAAGCAAGTTAAAGGAGAAAAGGCTTATTTGACTCACAATTCTGAGTTACAGTCCATCATTGTAGTGAGCAGGAACTTGAAGCAGCTGGCCACATTGACCCATAGCCAGGAACAGCTAGCCACACTTATCCAGAGTCAGGAGCAGCTGGTCACATTGACCCACAGTTAGGAGCAGAGAGCAATGAATTAATAAATACATGCTAGTGCTCACCTGGTTTTCTCTACTTTCATCCAACCCAGAATCCCCTGCCCAGGGAATGATGCCACTCACAGTGGGCAAGTCTTCCTACCTCATTTAATATAATAAAGATAATCTTCCCATAGACAGGCGCACAGGCCAACCTGGTCTAGACAGTCTCTCATTGAGACTCTGATTCCAGGTTGTGTCACACTAACAATTAAAACTAACCAGGACAGGAGACCACCTCCCTGCAAAAAATCAAACATTGCTAAAACACAACTAAATCCGGAGGGACATCAACCCTAGCATCAAAAGGATTAACTGAGCTACAATTTCCTCATCTATTTGCTCAACATTGTTAGAAGATTTTTAAAGATATTCAAGACAATCTAGTAGGCAAAAATGTTAAGTATAATGTTAAAAGTTAGTAGGCATTGCAGCTAGAAAGATGGTTCAGCAGTTAAGAGAGCTGGCTGCTCTTGTAGAGGACCCAGGTTCAAGTCCCAGCACCTACATGGCAGTTAACAACCATCTGTAACTCTAATTCCAGGGGAATCTGACACCCTCCTCTGACCTCTGTAGGCATTGTACAACACGGTTGCATGCACATACATGCAGGCAATATACTCATACATACGCAATATTTTTTTAAAATTAAAAAAAAGTAGCAGGCATCATATGGAAGGCAACTTAAATCTGTATCAGTGAATGAATGGATAAAGAAAAATGTGGCCTCTGTGGACAATGGAATCCTAAATCTTCAAAAAGAAGGAAAACCTATCATTTGCAGCAACATAGATAAGCCTGAAGACATTGTTAAATCACAAAAACTAGCCTTGGAAAGAAAAATACCACATGATCTCACCTATATGTGAAATCTGCAAAAGGCAAACACATAGAAGTACAGAATGGCATGGTGGTTTCCAGAGATGGGATGGAGAAGGTGCGGAAAGAGGAAGTATTGATCAAGAGCACAAACTTTTAGTTACATCGGGAGAGTAAGTTTCAGCTCTCTATTGTATGGTACTCTGAGCATAGTTAATAATAACGTAGTGCATACTGCAAAGTTGCTGAGTACAATGTAACTGTTCCTGTCATAAAAACATGGAAAGGAAAAGGATGTTAATGACCTTGATTGAATCCACAATATACACATACCAAGTAGCAAAACATCATATTTCACCTCAGGAATATATACAACTGATTTTTGTCACTTAAAATTAAGTGAAAATAAGTAAATATCTGAAAAAGCAAGTCACTCACATATTGGGGAAAATAAAAAAAATGGAAATAGGTAAATGCTACAGATCATCAGGTTAAAAGACACAGATGTAAAAAATGCAATTGTAAATATGCTCAAGGACTTAAAGATGCAGTCACTTCTGACAGACCCTAGTGCACCAAATGGAACCGAAATATCTATATAAAGTTTTATTGACTGGAATTCACATATTTCAGAAGAAAAGATGGTTGAACTTATAAATAAACAAGTGCTGTAGGAACAAAAAGACTGAACAAAAACAAAACACCTAATTATTGACTTTTGGTTTGATATCAAGCAATGCACATTTGTGCAATAGAAAAGGAGAATGGGGACAGAAAAACTGATAACATAATAGCCCAAGTGTTCATAATTAGAATAAATTAATAAACATACAATTGAAATAAGCCCAGAAATCTCAGACTGGGTAACCCAAACAACAATAAAAGCATCAAAATATACCATAACCAAATTACTTAAAATTGTTATGAAGAGAAACAGGAGCAACTGTTCAAGAAACTTATAAGCAACTGGGATCTTAGCATACAGTGTATGACAGAGGAAAGAGGAATAATAGCATGAACATGGTAAGAAAAGCCATATTAATAATGACTTTGAATGGCCTTAACCACAATGGAAAGCTCTTTTGAAGTTAGACAAAAGGAAAATCAGCATGCTCTGTCTGCTATGGCTTGGCTGGGGCTTGACCATGGCTCCAGTGGTTCATATGTTATAAGCTTGGTCACCAGTGGAACATAATACAAAATATTGAGCTATTGGATGCAGTGCCCTCAGAAAGAGTTGGTGTCCTTCTGATGGAACCCCAAGTGTTTAGGAAGAGTTGTTACAAAAGAACAAGAATGGCCTTTCCCTATGCTGGCTTCTTGTCTTCCTCTCTCACACTCTTCTCCTGATGTCACTTTTTATTTGAACCTTACCAGAGACTAAACTGAGAGAGCTGCCTGATTTTGGACTTTCCACCTCAAAAACTGTGAGCTAAACAACCCAGTTTTCATTAAAAATTACTCAGGCTCTATTATTTTGTTACAACAGTGAAAAACATGAACTAACATATAAGCTGTAGGAAACTTATTTTTGTTTATGAATGCAGTGCTTGGGGATTAAACACAAAGCTTCATGCTCACGTACACTAGGCAAGTACTCTACCACTGACCTCCACCTCCAGTCTATCAAAAAAAACACAGTTTGAATATAAAGACAACAGTGACCTAAAATTGAAAATCAAAAAATAAACCAGGCACAGTGGTACATACTTTTAATCCCAGTATATGGGAAGCAGAGGCAGGGAGATCTCTGCGAGATCAAGGCTAGCCTGGTCTATATAGCAAGGTCCAGGTAATCTGGGGCTATGGGGAGACCTTGTCTCAAAAAAAAATAATAGAAAAATATATATGGTGTAGTTAATGCTAATCATTAAAAAGCTGTAGTGCAGTATTAATACTTTCTACCTTTAAGAATTAGGGTCTAGTGGAAGGAAGTTAGGTCAATAAAAATATTCCTTGGAAGGGGATACTGGGACCCCAGCCATTTCCTGTCTTTGCTGCTCTCTGCCACCATGGGGTGACCAGCGCCTTCTGCCACATGCTCCCGCCACAGTGTACTATGCCCCCACAATCTGAGAGTACCATGCACTGACACTGCTGAATCCATGAGCCAAAAATCATTCTTTTCTCATTTAAGCTGTTTATCTCAAGGATATTGCTGCAGAGACAGGAAGGTGACAATGTATTATCTAGCACAGTGAACTTCAGAAAAAGAAAAGGTACCAGACACAAAGAGGAACCCCTCATATTCATTAAGAAGCTAAAACAGGACTGGAGCAGTGGCTCAGTGGTTAAGAGCACTTGCTGTTCTTGCAAAGGACATGGCAAATATTTGTACCTCTTGCAGCTTTCATGGGCATCAGGCATGAACATGGTGCACATACATACATGCAGGTAAACACTCATATACATAATTTTTTAATCTTTTATTAAAGAAGTAAAAGAAGACAATAGGGTTTTCCATCCACTTCCAGTGTACAAACAACATTATTGGCAATGGCCTTTTTTGTTTTGGGGACCTCTAGGGTCCCTCGGGCCAACAATTCATAGGGGGCACTGGGATTTTCATTTAACAACTGTATTGCTTCAAACAGGGACAGGCGAGGTGGTTCTGTGGTTAAGAGGGCTTAGAGCTCTTGCAGAGGACCTGTGAACACTCACATTGGGCAGTTCATAACCATCTGTAACTCCAGTTCCAGGGGATTCCACAATCTCTTCTCATCTCAGCAGGCAACTACATGTATGGGCTGCACATTCAGACAGGCAGACATACATATACACACAAATAAAATAAATAAAATTCTTGAAAAAGAAGACAAAACAATTCAGTATATTTAAACACCTAATATGAACCCTCAAATTGGTAGTAAAAACTGACAGACTGCACAGATACAGTCATATACAGAAAATCAGTGTGGCTTTAAAAGTCTCAGCCAACAATGTTGACCATCTTGATCAAAACATCATTTAATATAATACTCTATTAAAAACTAATACAGAATTGAGGCTGGAAAGTTGGCTCAGTGGTTAAGAGCACTGGCTGCTCTTGCAGAGGACCCAGGTTTGATTCCCAGCACTCACATGGCAGCTAACAACCATCCTTAACTCCAGTTCAGGGGATCAGATGCCCTCATCTGACCTCCGCTGGCATTGTGTGACATGGGTGCACTCACATGCAAGCAATACACTCATACACATAAAAGAAAAAGAATAAATAAATAATCTTAGAAAACTAATACAGAATCAATATAGGATGCTCATTGTGTGAGCACACACTGGACACAGATGGAAGGTGCTGACGTCAGGAAAGGTCCAGCAGTGACCCACACTTCAACTTTAGGACTATAGAAAGTGATTTGGAATGAGGGCAACACCAAAAGGAAGAAGAGAAAGAAATGGAAACTGGGCAGACAATGTAAAAACAGACAGAACAGAAGCTTGTTCTCTGAAATAAGAATGATCAAAATTACCAACATGAAGAACAAAAAGACATATTATTATGGATCCTATAGATAAAAGTTAAGAGGATATTATGAACCATATTAGGTCAGTAGATATGAGGAGTTAGATGTAACAAATATCTTAAAAGAGACAGAGTATTAGCTTATCTAATCAAGACATAAAATCTTGGAAATTCTATAGATTAAGGACAATTTATATTATAAACCTCAAAATGCAAATCAGTTTACAAAACTCAATGAATTGATATATGCAGACACTAAGCAATTGAAGAACTGAATAAAATTACCATTACAGGGGCTGGAGAAATGGCTCAGTGGTTAAGAGCACTGACTGCTCTTGCAAAGGACCCGGATTCGATTCCCAGCACCCACATGGCAACTACAAACCATCCTTAACTCCAGTTCCAAGGGAATCTGAGGTCCTCTTCTGACCTCCGTGGCATTGCACGACATGGGTGCACTCACATACAATACCATTACAATGGCATGGAAAAACTTAAGAACAAATTTAGAGAAAAATATGTGCATAACCTGCACACTGAGAACTCAGGAAGATTACTGGACAAAAATTAAATTTTTGAATAAAGAGACATACCATGTCATGAATTTTATTTTCCCAAAATGTATCTATAGATTCAACACAATTTCAACCAAATCCATGTCAGCTTTTGTCATTGGGAAATGACAAATTGATTCTCAATTTTATTTTTAAATCAAAAGGACCTAAAATATCAAATGTATTTTGAAACGAAAAAATGCCATCAGAAGATTCAGAGCATTTATTTAAAGATTTACTACTTAGAGTAGCCAAGACACTGATGTGCTGTCTTTAGGATCAAAGCGACAGAAAGAAAAAAAGAAAAGAAAAGAGAAGAAAAGAAAAGAAAAGAAAAGAAGTGTCAATTGATTTGTGCCAACTTGGCCAAAATAACTAAATGAGAAAAGAGTAATTTTATTTTAAAAAATATATTTCAACAACTAGATATTCATACAGTATAAATGAAACCAGCTTATTTTATATCTTACATATAGATTAACCCATACTTAATTGCATAAAAACATAAAAGATATATATATATTTAAAGAAAACGTAGAAGGAAACTTTGTGAGCTTAGGATAGGGAAATATTACTTAAGTAAAATGCAATAAACACAAAACAAAAGGAAAATGATAAAACAGATTTCATTGAAATTAGAACCTTCTGCTCCTGAAAGCAATGGACTGAAACATTTACAGTATATCTAACTGACATATGGCTTGTATCAAGACTATATAAAACCAAACTACCAAGTAAAAAGAAGTACCAAAGATTTGAATAAACACAAAAGGAAATATATGAATAGCCAATAAACACATGGAGAAAATAACCAATACCATTAGTTACTAAGGAAATCCAAAGTAAAACCATAATAAGGTACTGCTGCACACCCACATGAATGACTGATGTTAACAGATCTGATGCTAGCAATGATGGTGATAATGTGGAACGAACGGAAATCTGACACATTTTAGAAGGAATTTAAAATGGTAAAACTGCTCTCAAAAATATCTTGGCAGCCTATTAAAAAGTTAAATATATTTTACCACATATTTCAGCATTCTACTCGAGTGTTTGTGCTCAAGAAACAAAAACACATGTCTACAAAATCTTGTACACAAGCATTCATAGTAACTTTACTTTCAATAGTCTCATGGTGAGAAATAGACTTTAAGGTAACCCTCATGGTCTCTTAATATTTAAAGCCCAGTATAATTCCTTCCCCTTGGGTGTGAATGGATCAGTAACTTGTTTCCAGCCAAAGGAACATGACAAAGTGTTGCGGCCTCCCTCCTGTGATTATGCCACATCATCTGATTCCATCTTGTTAGCAGGCTGTCTGAAGAAAGTGTTGCTCTCCATTTCTGGCATCTAAGCAACCAGTCAGTGCACCTCCTACAACCTCCAGGAAATGAATTCTGGCAAGAACCTGAGAAAGTCTGGAAGAAGGTCCCTCCTTCATTTGAGAATCCAGTCTTGGCTGACACCTGGGTAGCATCCCTATAGCGAACCAGGCTAAATTATATCTGGTGAAGTCCCAAATGTGTATTGTTTGAGCCTAAGTTTGGGACAGCGTGACACACAGCAATAGAAAGCTAATACATTCCAAACACCTGAATACCCAACAAATGTACAGCTATGCTGTGTGTTCCTAGTATAGAAAGTAAAAATTGAAAGAAAAAAAACCAAACGAAGCAAAAGAAACAAGAAACTAGAATACAAATTTCATGGTTTCATTTCTACGAAATGCTTCAGAACACAAATCTTGGGCTCGGGATGTAGCTCAGTTAGTAGAACACTTGCTAGCATGCATGATGACCTGGGTGCAACTCCCAGCACCATGTTAAACTGGGTGAGGTGATACACATCTGTAACCCCAGCACTTGGGATGTGGATGCCACACACAAGATCTTAAATTCAAGGTGGTCCTTGGCTACAGAGAGTTCAAGGACAGTATGGGCTCATGAGACCCTGTTTCAAAACAAAATGAGCATAAATATTTTCTCTAGTAACAGAAAGTAGTCAGGACATCTAAATGTGTCCATGGATTTCTCTCAATAAATTTGATTTTTAAGATTTTGATATGTATATACACCTACGGCTAAATATTTAAGGTAATAAAATAGAAATTGTTCATGCTTTTATATATATATGGACTCTAGAAAAAAATTTTGGTTTGTCTGTTTGTTTGGGGACAGGGTCTCCTTCTAGCTCCAACTGGCTTAGAACGTCTGCTTCCTGAATGCTGAGATTAAAGGCATGTGCCACCGCTCCCCGCTCCCAGAAAACGTTTTCAGACCAGAAATCTTGTTCTAGAATTGTCCTCACAAAGGAATGTCTTGCTTTAGTGAGCATGATCATATAAGCCATTTCTAGAGTTCTGCCTCAGCTTGGGAGTGAGTCTTTGCAATGCAAGGTGTCTGGCCTTAGCTTGTACAACTTCAGAGGAAACGTTCCTTAGGGCCCCTCACTCTTCCTCACATCACTCAGCTTCCTTCATAACATTTACATCCTTCAAAGGCCACTCAGTGGACCTTTGTTTAAAATTCATAACTAACTGATAACCCAGAGAAGGGCCTATCACATACTGGATCTTGATGAATATTTACTGAAAAAGCATACATTACAGTGTTTGATTAATTCTTATGTACTTTTATTTTATTTCTTTATTGACAGGGTATGTAACCCTGGGTGATCTTGAACTTCTGATTTTCCTGCCTCCACCTTCTAAGTACTGGGATTACAGGTGTGTGCCACCATGTCTGGTTTCTACAGTATTGAGGATCAAACCTAGGACTTTGTACTTGCTAGGCAAGCACTTTAACAACTTAACTGTCACCTCATTCTTTCAAGTGTTTGATTTTTGCATCTGTAGAAAATAACATATAACGTAAAGAAGGGGAGAATTAGAAGCAATGGTATCTTTAAGGGAGTTATTGCTATGATTTCAGCCAAAGAAAATAAAGACCTCAATTCAAGTTATGGAAATGGAAATGGTGAGAAACAGAAAAATATGACTACACAGGATCTGGCAGCTTGAATGTGAGCACTGACTGGAAGGAAGTCGTCCTCACAGTCAAATCCTACTGCCATAACAAAATGCCTTAGATAGGCAGGGCAATTCAGAAAAACCAGAAATTTACTTCTAACAGTTCTCAAGGCTGAGAAGCCCAGGATCAAGTGCCTAAGATTCAATCTCTGGTGAGGGCTGCTCTCCTTTATGATGGCACCTTTTGCTACATCCTCACATGGAGAAAGGATGGATTCTGTCTTCACTTGATGAAAGGCCACCAGGGGGAAAATAGGAGGAACTTGCTTCACTGAAGCTTTCCAATGAGAACACTAGTCCAGCCCATGTTGGTGAAGAAGTCTGGCCTGAAAACCTCCCAAAGGCTCTACCTTAGTCATACAACCTTTGGGTTTAAATTCCAACACATGAACTTTGAAGGATGCATTATTAAAGCTACAGCATATTCCACCATTGTGTTTGGACCTGGAAAGATGGCTCAGCAGTTAATTGCACTTACTGCTCTTGAAAAGGACCCAAGTTCAGCTCCCCATACCCAAGTGGAAGCTTACAACCATCTGTAACTACAGTTCCAGAGCATCTCATGGCCTCTATTGGCTTCCCCAGGCACCAGTGTTGCACATGGTACACACACATGCATGAAAGTAAACACTCATATACATAATTTTTTAAATAAAAAGTAAATAAAATTCAGCATGTGCCAAATATAGCTAGAATACTTTAAGCCTCGTTATTAGACAAGAGGTGATATAACTATAAAAAAATGTAAAGGTGTGGGGCTGGAGAGGTGGCTCATTGGTTTAGAGCATTGCATTAGTATAATGAAAAGCTAACTTTCTGAAATCATCATGCATATTCTGAATGAAGAAAAATATAGCTATAAATCAACCTGGCTCATTTTCATATTGAACTACAACTCCAACTCCAAAACAGAATCAGTCAATTTCTATTTAATAATCTTTAAAAATAGACTAGCACTCAGTTCCCTTGGATTGCCCAAATGTCCATTCCTTACATGTATACAACCTGTAGGTTTTCCTTAATGAACGGCTGTTAGAAGAGGGGCCAAGACTCAAAATGGAGCCACCACAGGGGTCATATTTAATGAAACACTTAGCTGGGTGAATCTAAAATCTTATGACATAACATTTCAAATAATGACCTTTCAATCTGTTCCCCATTTTAAATTTTCTCACAGTGCAGTATTCTTACAATGTTAAGGGTTTTTTTCTCTACTTTTCCTGACTGAAACCTCATCCAGAGAATGAATCGTCTGCATAAAGACAGAACAGAGGATTGTGATTCAATAAAGTCAAATAATCTGTTGATGAAATCCAAGAGATAAAGAACCTGAGACGGCGATTCAATGTGTCCTCCTACAACCCATAGCTCAACGTTGACATTTGAAGAATGGTTGCTCTGTTTGAACACTCCTCAACCCCTAATTTTACCTATGTAAGTATGACTACACAGAGACTGAAAAAGAGTAAGTGAAGCTTGTCCTTGCCTGCAGACACATCTTCCACAGCAAAGCTGTAGCTTCTTTTCCTACCCCATCCCAGACCTATGGGGCTATGTGACTAGCTGTGCGTGTGCTGTCTTCTCCCGAGCACTCCATTTTCCTTTCCAGGCCTCTGTTCATCGGCCTTGATAGGGGTCCCTTCTTCATTTAATATGGATTTCATTTGGGAAGAAATACCCTGAAAACCCTCTTTGACATGCGTTAAACTCCAGCAAAGTTCAAACTCAGAAGTCATCCCTACAGCTGATCCTACACCCTGGTCACAAAATTGCTTGCTCTTCCTGCAGTCGGTGAACTTCATCTTTAAACCCCCTGGGCAAGTTGTTTCCTCAGCTGAGATTTTAGTCCAAAGTCCAGGTTCTCTGACTTCAGCTTCATCCCTTCCACCTTCTCCTTCTTTCATTCACAGTTCAAGAATATTCCCAAGACATATAGTAAAGGCTTAATACCTCATAACTCAATAAGAAAAGGTCAAACCACTAAGAGAAAATGGGAAAGCTATTTGAACAGGCAACTTAGAGAGAAAGACCTCAAAAGACCTCAGTTACTTGATTGTTTCTTTTTCTTCAAATCCATCATCCTCACCCCATAATTTAAATCCCTTCCATTCTCTCACTCGCATCCTTAAAATTCTCCTCCATCTGCTTTGAGCCACCACATCTTGTATTAACCCATCTATCATTTCCCCCAGTTCACTGCTTCCTAATGATGGCTGCTGGGTACAATTATAAAATCTTGTGACTTGGTGTTTGTCTGACAAACTAAGGCTTTTAACCTCAGGTTGGGCCTGGAGTCCCACAGAAACCATTTGAAGTTTTTATCACTACACTAATAAAATTTATTTGCAGTCAATAGATCGTATTTCATGTTGTTACATGGAAAAAATAATTCAACTATCAGGTGGGAATGCTCTGTGTTCATTATCTGTGTTTTAGATCAGTACAAGCAAAGCAAACTTTTCCCCCACTATCACTATACATTCCTGTTCTTCGCCTCTGAGAAAATTACCCTTATTTTTTGTGTGTGTCTTCATGCATTTTCTGTATTTTTAACATATGTATTTGAAATGCGCTTTTGCGTGGTTATGTTTGTACATAAATCATGTTCTGTAGCTATTGCCCTTTAGTTTTCTTTCCTTTCTCTCTCTAATATAATATGAAGATTTTTGTCATTTTAGTGTTTTGTAGCTTCTGAACACATTCCATTGTATAAAAACATAACAGCTGATTTACTCATACTAGCAATGAACATGGAATATGTTTCTAATCTGTTAATACCATAAAAAATGTTTTCATGAATTTCATTTATTTCCTTGTGAATGGGTGCAATTTCTAGTCCGTGATAAATATTTAGAGGTAAAAATGCAAGATATGCTGGAGGAGAGAAAGAAGAGGGAAGAAGGATGGAGGAGGGGAGGAGAGGAGAAAAAGAAAGGTGCGGATGTTAGACACTTTTTAAAATTTGTTATTGCCAAGCTGCCCTCTAAAATGCTATTCACTTTGCAGTTGTGGTGGTTTGAATGAGAATGTCCCCCATTGGCTCCAAGTAGTTGGACATTTTGTCCCCAGTGGTGGCGCTGTTTTGGGGGGTTTTAGAAGGTGTGGCTATGCTGGAGGAAGCATGTCACTGGGGGCGGGCTTAGAGAGTTCTTAAGCCTTGCCAGATCTGGAGTTGCTCTCTTGCTTCCTGTGCCTGCTTGAAGATGTACAGCCTAGCTTCTGCTTCTGCTCCAGCCATCTCTGCTGCTCCAGCCACCTCTGCAGCCATGCCTCCTCACCATGAAGGACTGTAATTCCCCTGGAACCGTAAGCTCAAATAAGCTCTTCCTTCTATAAATTGTTTTGGTCAGTGTTTCTATCACAGCAACAGAAAAGTAACTAATAGAGCAGTCTATTCAGTGCATATGAATAACTGTTCTCCAGAGGCAGAGGCAGGCAGATCTCTGTGAGATCAAGGCCAGCGTAGTCCACAGAGTAAGTTCCAGGCCAGCTGTGGCTACAGGGAGACCCTGTCTCAAAAGACAAATGAAAAGAAAAATTGTTATGAACCCTTGGTAATATCCGATACTTTTGCTAGCCGGATCAGTGAAAACTGGCATTGCATTATTTTACTTTCCCCTACCCTGAAGTGTTGAGTGGATGATTATTTTCCTCTTCTGTGAAAGTCAGTTATATCTTTTGCCCATTTTCCTTTTAGAATATTCTCTTTCCATGAAAGAGAGTATGGAAACATATTCTTTGAGTATTTCAAATATTATTAATTTTTTTCCAGTTTGTCAATTTTCTATCTCTTTGTTTAGTGGCAGACCTCTAACTATGTTTATGGATTTTGATAGTTGTGTGAAATTTAACATGTTTAATTTTTACATAGACCATTATATCAGTCTATTCCTTGTTGAAAGAACTTTCCTGGCTTATGCTAAGAAGCAAACCTACAAACATCTTCTAATTCTCTCCACACATACAGTCAGGGTTCATATTTCATTGAAGGCTTTATCTCAGCTGTAATTTATTTTTCCAACTCTATGTGATAGATATTTTTCTGTCATTTTTACCAAATTGTCATAATATTATTTACTGGGGAATCCATTCAGTCTTCAGTGAGGACCTCCTATTCTAAATTCTTCTATGCCAGGGATTATTACCAAACTCTGTGCTGTTCCACTGATTTATTATTTTTTCATGACTGCTGTAATGTTTTGGCAGTGCTGGGAGTCAAACTCTGGGCCCTGTGCTCACTAAGCAAGTTCTTTTCCACTGAGCTATGCTCCAGCCTTCACAATGGTTTGTAGACCACACCTTTACTACAAGGATTGAAATCATTTTTCTGTATTATCCCAGTTAACTTTGCCCATAGTTTTCTTCAGGTAAATGAATTTCTTTATTGTGTTCTTTAAGGTATCTTGTTGGGTTGTTATTTGTAGTACTTCGAGATTACAGACTGATTATTCTGGTCCATACTGAAATATTTATGTACTGTGTCTTCCCACCTAGGAACAAAGTCTCTTCATTTACTCCCATATTCTTTTTAAAATTTTTATTTAAATATTTCTATTTTTTGAGTATGAGTGTTTTGCCTGCACCTAAATAAGTGTACCCATGTCATGCAGGGCCTGAGGAGGACAGAAGAGGGTGTGTCGGATCCCTTGGGACTGGAGTTACAGACAATTGTTTACTGCCATGTGGGTGTTGGAATTCAAACCCAGGTCTTATGCAAGTGTAGCCACTGCTCTTAGTTGCTGAGCTATCTCTATCCCCCTCCAATATACTTTTGATTTCCCAGTTTAATGCTTTTCCCTGTTCATATTTCTTTTTCAAGCTATTTTATAATCTTACTCATGTGTGGATGGATGTGCTAGTTACTCCAGGTTTATAAGAGTACATTTCTAGGCCTGGGGATTAGTTAGTAGAGTACTCACCTAGCATACAGGATGCCCTGGTTCAATTCTTAACACTGCATAAACTAGGTGTGACCATTGATATCAGCACCCTTCAGGGAACCTTAGAGTGAGGAGCACAGAAGTAATGACCAGCATAGAAGGATCAGAAGTCCAAATTTTCTAGATTTCTCCAACTCTCTGGAGAAATCTCCTCTCTAGAGGATCCCAGCATGTAGGAACCCTTCCCTGAGATGGTCGCACATCCAGAGCCACTGCTCTTCCTCTGAGTATGGAGTGCACACCACACTGACTTCCTGGGTGTGTTCCTGGGTACAGGAGCTCACCACACTCCCCAGGAGTAATCTCAAAAATGCAGTCTTATCATGGAACTCTCCTGCTTAGAATCTCCCCGTGGCATTTCATTCCCTTCAAGGCTATGTCAGAAATGTTTATGAAACACACAGAAACTTCAGCATCAGAAGCTATTACTTCTCACCCTGTTCCTCGCTCTCAGGTTCCCTGCAGGGTGCTGATTCACACCAAACATCTTTCTCATTCCTGGTGGCTCCATGGTGTTTTAATTCTCTATGCCTTGGTATATATTGTTCCTTCACTCTGGAATGTTCTTCTCAGCTTAGCCCACCTTCCTATTCCTATTCACTTGGAAACTTTCTTCTCCAAGATGCTTTCCCTCATGTTCCAGGAACCTCCACAACTTCTTCTCCCCTACCCACATTGCTATTTCAACAGGTATCAAATTCTTACCTACACCTATGTGCATAGCATTCCCGTGCTACTATATGCCATGGTGTCTAGCAGAGTACTTGAAAAAGAGAAAATTATTTAATACTGTGTTTTATGTTTACCCTTTTAATAGGACATTACTGTTTCCAAAACACTCATACATAAAACTGATATGGCCAAAGCCTTTTCTATAACTTAATAAAAAGCGGATTAAAATTTTTCACTGTGTATATATTGTACATGGCACTGCTACATAGGATGTATCCATACATGTCTACGGTATCTGTCGAGCATACCCTCTATACCTCACTACCTTAGACATTGCTTTTACTCAGATAAGTTAGATTAAGAAAGAGTATCTCCAGCTGGTCAAAGTGCAGAAAATAAGTGAGGGTGGAATGCTCAGCCACAGATGGTATGTCCATGTCATCTCCCACCTCAGACTCAAGGAATCATTGTGGAAGAGGGATTGGAAAGATTTTTAAGAATGAGAAGTCATGGAAGACCATAATAAAATGGTCTCTTCTGGACATGGCAGGGTTATTGCACTCATGAACTCACAGCAGCTATGGTTGCCTGCATAAGAGCTATGCAAGATCAAACCAAAACACATTCTAGCATGAAGCAGGAAGAGGTTCACAAACTCCCATCTCTAACTGAGAAGCTATAGACAGCTGATGACTTCTGGGAGTGGGAGAGTCAGTTTTTTTTAAGCACGTGGCCTCCAGTAAATAGATCAACCATACTCCAGTGTGTGGCCCTACCCCAGAATTATGTGAACAGGTCAAATTGGAGTTCGTACATTATTAAACTTAAAAAAATAAAAAGAGAACACAAAGTTGGGGAGGGTAGGGAGGTAGGGTGGGTATGGTAGGAGTTAAGAGGAGGAGTTGGTTACACAGACAATAGCTCTACAAAATTCCATGTGTATAGCTGAAGACTATATAACATGAAACCCTGCCAGATACAAGAAACCTCCCTTTGAGTTGTTGGCCAGGATAGTCCAAGAGACTCCCAAAATTACACAGGCTATTGCCACAGCCCTTGATTGCCTCCAGGAACTTGATGATAAGACCCTATTGCTGAAGACGAGACATATTTCGAACACATGACTTGAAATAATGGAGCTGGAGCTGACCTGGAAGCCACCTCCCTGAAGGCTAGCTCTCATAGTTTTGGAGAACACTATGCAAGCTGATAAAGGAGAGCATCAACTGATGGCCCAACCCCAGCTTTAAGGCCTAATAACCACAACAATCACTGGCACAACAAAGTATATTGGAGCAGTAGTGGCACTTTTATCTCGGGAGTAATCAACAGCTACCTAATTGGACCTAAAGCCCAATCAATGGAAGAAAATTCTTGTGTGGTACTGTGAACAGCTAAATACACACAGCTGGAGAGGTCATAGATCTTACAGAAAACCCCAAGGCTGCCACATCCCTAGACAAATACAATCTTCTTACTATGTACTAAATATGGAGCCTCATATTTACAGACAAATATGCCAGTCACCACTCGTCAAACAAGTTTCTTTTGCAACAGACGGAGACTATTAGAATTCCACAACTCGTCACACACAGAGATAAAGTGTCTGTGAAAATCACAAGCCGAAGTGACACATTTACAATGGAACCTCTATACCTAAGGCTCATGGAAGAATGTGAACAAGGGAAAGGGAGACTGCTAAAGCATCTCTTAACTCTCATCAATGAAGCTCCCTCAAGCAGAACTCAGGGAATACTGAGGAACAGGGGACAGAAAGATTGTAAGAGTCAGGGGAGGAGGGGCAGGCATAACCATTTGGAAATAGAGTCTTACAGGCTCCCGGAACCTTGCTCATATGAACTTACGGCAACGATAACAGCATGCACAAGACCCATGAAAACTCAAGCTGACAAAAACCCAGCATAGAACTGGGGAAAGGGGCAGCGGGCCCCCATCTTAGCTGAAGAACTGTTGAGCAACTGATTACTTACTACAGAGTGAAGAAGAGCTGATCTTCTTTAAGGAAGTGACTTGAGATAAGCTGACTAGGCCCAGGTGGATGAACTTGCACTGAAGGACATCAAAGAACATTAATTTGACTCAATAAGCCTTAACATAAAAGACAGAATGCATGAAATCCAGGTGGAGGGACCAATAGAAGGGTACAGATGAGGAAGAGGTATAAAGATGGTTAGGGTCTGCATGAAATATGCAAAAGTCAATGAAAAAAGTAATAGTTCTAAAGAAAATGTCATTTTTCTACTGCTACATTGAAAAATTATAATTCATACTGTTGATAAGGAAAAAACATGGGGACATGTTCAAATTCTACTCTATACTGAGAGTTTGTTCTGAGCTTTTATAAAATGACTATTTATAAAATGGACATAATCTGGACTAATGACTTTAATTAACCTTGGCAAACTCACTGAACAATGTGCTCTTGTTACCTGGGTACCTGATTGTGTTTCCTAAAAACTTCAATTTGCTATTACACCCCAGGAATGGATGTGGCTATGCTTGAGAATAAGTATATCAAAGCATGCCCATCTTCATTGAAAACATGAAGATTAAGAAGAATGCTTGACATTGTATGAGACATTCTAGACCTAGGGATGAAAGGATAAGACTGTCTGATGAGACAAGGAATTCAAGCTTGTACTTCTCCAATTGAATCTGAAGAAATGGTTTTGAATAAAATTATGGGTGAGGCCTGACTGGAGGATATCCTCAATATGACCCAAATGATTTCTAAGACACTGTTGTGATGAGTGGACAATCATTTTGCAGTATGTGCTGCATGAAAGTCCACCTTATGTCAGGAAAGCCTTAATCTTTGTCTCAGAATTTGAAAGCTATTCATCCAGCGTAGGTGCTTGTGCAACACCAATAGACTCAGCATCTACCTTTACATTGTCTCCAGTCACATTCATCAGAGTCAGCATTCAGTTTCATTCTCCCAAGATGTGCAAAGGCAAGCTCTTTAACACATTTCAGAGGCAGAAATCCTCATTGTGTGCCTCTATGAAGTAATGACATGAATTCTCATATGTGACTGCTCCTTCTCAAGAACCTTTGATGAAGAGCCATACAGGTGTTTTGGAGTTGGTGACTTGTCGTTTAGGAATTCACTATCATTCCTCTGTCACTTTATTTGTACCTTCACTGGCCATACAAGAGAAAACTTATTTCACTGTAAAATGTTGTCATTATTACCTTTTTAACAAATGGATTCTAGGTCTGGGGCTGTAGTTCAACGATAAAGTAGCTTCAGCATGTATAAGGCCCTGAATTCAATCCCCAGCAACACACAAAAAATATAAACTGATCCTAGTGACGATCTAAGAGAAAAATTCATTTGCATTGGCTCTATGCTGAATTATAAAGTATTTGTTGGATAAACTATCCCGCCACTACTAATTAGCTTTATCTCTTCACTGTCATGTTTTAAATTTTTCATTGTATATGAAACTATAAAGGTTTATTTTCTTTGTCTACTGAATGAGTGGACTTTTACCTGTAAGGTGGTCTCACAAAATATGTATACAGAGAACATATCCCAAAGCTTCTCACAATATATGCAAATAACAACTGTTCACATAATTCCATTTTGAAACTCACCCTTTCATTTTACCTGAAGGTTCCATTGCCTTCAGTTTAAGAGCCAATGACTATTTATTGCTAAATGTAATTGTAAACAAAATCTTGCTGAAAACCTTAGCATGTCTGTGAGCAATGATAATAGTCCATTCATTCACTCAGACTAGATTTTGCTAAGTTAAAGCGCATATCCATTGATGAGAATACAATGGCTGGGTGTGGTGGCACACGCCTTTAATCCCAGCACTGGGGAGGCAGAGGTGGGTGGATCTCTGTGAGTTCAAGGCCAGCCTGGTCTACAGAGTGAGTTCTGGGGCTACAGGGAGACCCTGTCTCAAAAAGACCAAAAAAAGAGAGAAAATACATTGTACTAAATTCGCAAAAATTCAATAGAAATTTTAAAACTTAAATCAGAGAATATCATTCTTAAATTTACTCCTTGGAGCTACTAAGTTTTTTAATTACATTATTTTATAAGATTATCTAACAATAACATAGTTTAATAAGACCTACATTGCAAATGCATTTATGTTCTGGTCTTATTTTTACATTAAATATATGGTAAATATTCAGGAAGCACTTATGATATCCACACTCCTTAGAGTACACACATTTAAAAATCCCTGATTGCACACTTCTCAAAGCCAAAGTGGCCTCAACCGCTTTATAAAATACATTGAATTGTTCAAACCAAAAGTAAAAATATTTTTAAAATTAGTTGTGAGTACAGAAGCAATTCAGTGGATCAAAATAAACCATGTGTATGTGTGAGCATGAGTGTATGTGTTCATGAGCACGTGCACACGTGTGTGTGAATGTATGAGTCACTGTCGAAAACTTATACCAACTTTTAAAAGAGCATTTATTTACTCCTTAGTTATGGTAAGCACTTCATGGGTGATGCCTGGGTTCTCGTGAACTATTTCATGGGTTACACTGCTTAACTCAAGGATCACCACTCACATCTCAGACTGTGTTAGCCAGTCACAGAATCATCCAGTGTGTTTGCCATATAGAGTATTCAGGTTTAGGAACAAAAAAGGTTATTCCATCAATATTAGTTGTGAATAATATTTCAGTTCAACAAATCCAATTTTACTGCTTAATAGATACATTTTTCTATAGAATTGTTGCTAACACAAGGAAATAATATTAGACTTACCGAGAGCATTCTCTTAATTTCCCCAAACTTAATAAAAAATTGTATATGTTATTTTATAGGATGTTGCTATGGTTAAGTAATCTAAGATCTTGGCTGTGTGTGGTGGTACATGTCTTTAAGCTCACAGATCAGAGGCAGGAGAATCTCTGAGTTCCAGACCATTCAGACTTAATAAACATTGAGTTCTACACCAGCCAGTCTAAAAAAGGAAACCCTGGGCTGGAGAGATGGCGCAATGGTTAAGATCACTGACTGTTCTTGCAGAAGACCCGGGTTCGAATCCCAGCACCCACATGGCAGCTAACAACTGTCTGTAACTCCAGTTCCAGGGGATTCTGTCCCCCACGGGCATTGCATGACATGGGTGCCCTTACCTACATGCAGGCAATACACACATACACATAAAATAAAAATAATAAATAATAAATAAAATTTTTTAAAAAAGAAAAGGTGAATAAATAAATAAATAAATAAATAAATAAATAAATAAATAAACAAATAAATCTAACATCATAGGCTGGCAAAGATAGCTCAGCAGGTAAAGAAGGTGTCAAGACTCAGAGTTTGATCCCCAAGAACAACACAGTGGAAAGAAAGAACCAAGTCTTACAAGCTGTCTTCACACACAGGTATACAAACATAATAATTTTAAAGAAACCTGTTCTCAGATTTCAAAAACCTGGTCACTGCTTCCAGAAAATTAAACATTTATTCTTTTCTTTGTTAAGATGTAGAAGCTTGGTCTGGAGAGATGGCTCAGTGGTTAAGAGCACTGACTGCACTTACAGAGGACCCAGGGTCTATTCCCAGCACCCACATTGAGGCTAACAACCATCCATCCATAACTCCAGTTCCAGGGGAATCTGACACCCTTTTCTGACCTCCGTGGTCATTGCATGACACGGGTGTACATACGCACATGCAGGCCTTACACTCATATATGCAAAATAAAAATAGTAAATAAAATATTTTTAAAAATGTAGAAGTCACACACACAAATCATTATTTCACTTTTATAATGAGAAGTCAGAATGTGAAATTAAAAAATTATTTATTTCTTCATAGCTATTAAAATGCTTGAATACAAGTTAGTCAAATGAATTATATTCCAGAGAGTATTGAGGCCTTTCAAGAAACCACTGATCATTTTTGTTTCTGGGGCATTGGCATCATCTAGGATTTCAGTGAGGCATAAGCCTGGTAAAAGTTGAAACTTTGGCTCTGAACAGGAGCATTGACTGAAACGCTTGAACTCTTGCATGTCCTGGCAAGTCAGACTGAAGTCTGAAGGAGTGCAAACATTTAAGAATGCGCCCATCTACAAAGTCTCACCTCGAGAGATTTTTCTTATTAAGTAGCATCATGGAAAGAAATGAAGAGAAGACAAGGTCTCCAGTTCTTAGAGCCAAAACTTTGCAAAAAGAGGATATATTTCCTACCATCACACACTTACAATTAGAGGTGAACTGAAATTGAAGCCACACTTCAATTCTGTGTGAGCAGCATT
Source organism: Nannospalax galili (assembly GCF_000622305.1). Taxonomy (NCBI): domain Eukaryota; kingdom Metazoa; phylum Chordata; class Mammalia; order Rodentia; family Spalacidae; genus Nannospalax; species Nannospalax galili. The sequence continues at coordinate 368,092 of NW_008332493.1, forward strand.
CCCCACCAGGCTGAAGGAACTCCTCCACCCTAGCTTTCTCAAAGAAAGAAAGGCTTTTTCTGAGATAAAATTAATATCTGTTTCTGCTTTTACTAAGTATTGTATGTGCTATCTAGCACATAATAAAAAATGTTGCCCTAGTTTGTCTCTTCATTGCTGTGACAAAATACTCTGGCCACTACCATCTTGGGGAGGAAAGGATTTATTTGTCTTACATCTTCCAGGTTCATCAGGGAGCCCAAGGTAGGCACTCAGGGCAGGAACCTGGAGGCAGGAGCTAGAGCACAGGCCATGGAGGAACACTACTTACTGGCTTGCTTCCCTGGCCCCTACTCAGCTTGCTTTCTTATGCAACACAGGCCCACCTGCCCAGGGGTGGCACTACCCACAGTGGGCTGGGCCCTCCCACATCACTCATCAAGAATATGCCCCTCAGACATGGCCACAGGCCAGTCCAATAGAGGAAATTCCTCATTTGAGGCTCCCTCAACCCAGGTATGTCAAGTTGACACTAAAGCTATCCAGCACAAATGTGAAGAAACAAGAAGGTATGATCCTAAACCAATGAAAACTAGTCAACAAAAGAATAGTCAGTGAGGGGCTGGAGAGATGGCGCAGAGGTTAAGAGCACTGACTGCTCTTGCAGAGGACCAGGGTTCGATTCCCAGAACCCACATGGCAGCTAACAACTGTTAATAACTCCAGTTCCAGGGGACGCAATGCCTTCTTCTGATCTCCTTGGGCATTGAGTGCATGAGTCAGGTGCACTTATCACATTCAGGCAATACACTAATACACATTAAAAGTAAAATATATTTTAAAAAAATATTCAATGATCAACCAAATGTTCAAAATAGTCAACTAAGACTTTAAAATTATCACTATGAATATGAAAATAGCCTGGGGGGATGCTGTAAGTGGAGAATTTTAAGAGGGGGAAAAAATCCCTTCACAAAGAATATGCGAAATGACAACTTTTCGGTATATGCCAATATTTTTCCATACATTACACTATTGCAAACCACATTAATAATGATGATAGGATCCTTAGGAAAAAAAAATAATGAAGACCAAAGAGAGTGGAAAACAAATTTAACATGGTTAAAAAAAAAAAAAATAAGATTCATTAACCTAGAGTTCTACACCCAATAAAAGCATCTTTCACAAAAGGAAGAACATTTCCTCCATGCTTCCAAGCAAAGCTGGCCATGGTCAAGCAGGACCTTTGACTTATGTTCACATAAATGGAACTGGTAAAAGAAAGGAGCCAGGGTCACCTCCCAAGCCCATATGACCCCTGAGGAACAGATCCTCAAACGGCTTTAAGAGTTAAAGTAAATTGGTTTATCTGGGCCAACTGTATGGCCTTAAACACCCCAAAAGGAAAGTATAATCAAAGATTAAAGGAGCAAATATAATTTTCTTAGAGACCATATGTTTAGCTAAAGGCTACATAACAAGCAACAATGCCAGATAGGAGATACCTTCTTTTGAATTGTTGGCCAGGGTGGCCCAAGAGACTCCCAGATAGTAACCCAGAATAAAACTGGGAAAATGAACAGCAGACCCCAATCTTATCTAAAGGAATATTAACAACTGATTGCTGCTAGATGAGGAACAGCTGAGCTTCCTAAAACAAAAACCTCTAGACAGGCTGACTAGATTCACTGGCTGGACAAGTACTGGGGAACGGCTGGAGGTGCCGACACGACAGCAGACAGTAGCAGGAAAGACAGAGTAAAAGGGCTCTAGTGGCGGGGAGGCTATGGGAGGGTGCCACCTGGGAAGTGGGTGTATAGATGAATAAGATTGTTTGGGATGTTCTGTGTGACATACACAGAAAAATAAATTAAACAGCAAATTTAAAAAATGAGTTATAATTAAGGAGGAAGCATAAAAATTTACATCATGTGAAGTAGTAGAGGTGATAAACATTACCATTGACCTTTACCCAATGATTTTATGTCCATACATAGGTGCTAAGGATCCGAGTGCAATCGACCATGAGTAGTAATAATCAGATACATACAGATAAGAGACACATGTGCCAACATCTAAGTGTTATTAGCAAAAACAATGAGTCTGTAAGAAACAGGATATTTTAAAATGAAATGGAGATCTTTTTTAAAGGTTAAAAACTCATTCAATTTTATTTATGTTTTATGGGGTTCGTACTGAGTTCAATATTGTATAATTGTATTAATTTAACTGTGAACCTAAAAATTTAAAGCCACTTTTGAAAGAGATGTATCTTTGATCTGGAAATTGTTATTGAGTATGTTAAAGCTGTAATGAAATGCTTCTTCTAAAAAATAAAAAAAAATTTTAAAAGTTAAATGGTATACATAAGTATAGTTATAACAATAATATTATAAACTATTAATGACTCAAACACCCAATCAAAGTTGGAGATTGTCAGACTCGATAAAAGAAAAACACTATCCAACTGTGTGCCTTCTACAAGAAACACGATTTAGACTCATAAGTACAAGTAGATTGTGATAGTTAATTGTGGTTAGCTTTGTCGGATTTTGAACCACCATGGAAGCAAGCCGATGGGCATGTGCTTGCATGGTTTGGTTAGTCCTTTACATTTCAAATATCATGGAAATAGCAAGTATTGGAAAGCCACCAGTCCTAGAATAAGATCTATAGAGAGCCAGTCTAAATCTACAGTTTCCGGAGTCACAGAAGCTCTACCTTACTTATTGACTCGTGAGTGAAAATCTTCTAATTTTAACCAGCAAGATTTTGGGGGTGTTACTTAAATAACATTATTGCAGTCCTTGTTAGAGCTCTGCGACTAGCAATACATCATATTCACTTAGGTCCTGGTTGGGTTCTTTGACCCTGTGTTTGGTCTGAAGAGAAATTCCTCAGAGTCTGGCAGCACCACTCCCTTCTCAGAGGTGGGTGGATGTGAGCCATCTGCTTCAGTACTGGCCATTGAAGGCCAACACTAGTTAGACCAAATGACTGAGCTTTCTGAGGTACAGAAAGTACTACCTAAGCAGGAAGTTGTTGTGGAAGCTTCAGAAGTGGTGTTATCTAAAATGAGTTGTAAAATAGTAGGAATAAAATCCTTCATAAGCCAGAAATAATAAAAATAAAAAGTATCAACCACAAAGAGGGAAGACTGAATTTTTATAGTCACCATAGAAAATATTGCAAAAATCATATGAAGAGTCATTCAAAAAGCATGCATCCAAAAATATAGAAAGAAGAGATTCCAGAGGATTGTCAGTCAACTAACAGTAATGCCAAAGGATGATGTTTGTGATGGTCTAGGGTTTGTTAGCTTTAACAATTACAGTATCATGTCTCTCTCCCTCCCTCCCTCC